>NC_089746.1:36346511-36449011 GCF_040412425.1 Macrobrachium rosenbergii
GTGTGTATGCGAATGTGATTGCACGCGGGTATGTATGTATTTGTCAGTCTGTGCGTGTATTCCTCCGTGTACCTCCGAACACGAGAGTTGAACGATGAAACCCTTTTCCAGAGCGAAAACACTTATTTCGGCGATCTCCTTTTGTACTCCCAAAATGCAAAACACTTTATATTCTCCTCACCGGAGAATCACTCTATCTTCTTTAAAAAACGCACAATTTCAATAAATACGACCAGGGGAAACGTGGCTCTCCTTCGAGCGAGACCCAGACGGAGGAGCGACAACGCTATCCTCGCCACTGTCTGACAGAACACTGACCAGCTGAGCGAGCGGAGAGAAAGCGTGTGACAGAAGCAGAGCCGTGTAACAATGGCACAAGTTCACTGCCAACGTAGGCACTCCACACACAGACACACACAAACAAACAAACATACACACACTTGGCTGGAATGTTGATAACAAATGCGCTACATCTCAAAGAAGTCTTTTCCAATCATAAGGAGTACCAGACATATTCAAATGTCAATAAAACATACAGTCTTTAATGAATTTGCGTGCAATGGAAGTCACAAGTGGAAAACAAAAATGAAAATGTAGTTGTACCTGGTCCATTTCAATACTTGGGGGCAGATAAGAACTGCATTCTGTGGAAGTTTAATCAGAAAGGTAATGAAGAGTTTGGTATGTTTTATGTGAGTGAACGTACATCTTCCACATCAATTACAACACAACAGATGATGATAATAATAATAATAATAATAATAATAATAATAATAATAATAATAATAATAATAATAATAATAATAATAATAACTGGAAACCATCTAAAGGTTATGCCAAATCAAAGGTCACTCACCAAATTTCAAGTCTTTCACCATTTCTAAGTCTGCTATTACTTAAACATTTTGAGGCTAAGAAACATGTTACACCGGCTGAGCTTTTGACCTAGGTCGAGGTCACTTTCTGATCAATACACGGTTACCGAAACACTACTGACCATGTTTTAAACATAAAAACAAAACAAAAAATAAGCGAAAAATACTCAATTTTAAATAAAGCGGCTTCTTCATGCACCAACGTATGAAAAGCTCTCATTACTATAACGAATCAATAAAGAAATTCTTAAAATGTTGAGTTAACTACTGATACACATATTAAAAAGAACTTTCCGTGCCTGAAGTTCATTAAAGAGTCTTGTTAAGCTAACGGACTTGGTATAGTTCATCTCCCCGGGTAAATAAATGTCTAGCTTGTCCGTCTATCTTAGCTAATTAGCACGTTAGTTTGCCATCTCACAGAAATTCGTAAGAAAAGGGGGAAACATTTTCTTGATAGACATTATTGTGCAAGGACAAAACAAAATATATATAGCACACTGAATACCTTTACGCTGAAAATTACATCTGAATAGGTCAATTAATGTATACTTTCTATGGTTGTGCACACGTAAACACACACACACACATACACACAGACACACACACACACACACACACACACATATATATATATATATATATATATATATATATATATATATATATATATATATATATATATATATATATATATATATATATATATATATATATATATATATATATATATATATATATATATATATATATATATATATATAATCATGAAGCTTCGAGAATATCCCCGATGGGAATTACCACCGAAGGAGACTTTTTTAAGCGATAAATGGATCAGTACCGCCGGGTCTCGATCCCTCGACAGTACCTTCCAACGACTCCAGTCGATGGTCAAACCACTGAGCCACAAAGAGAGGTATAAGTTAATGCCGAATCTGCTGTACTTATTTACCCATCGAGAGTGGGGAAACTGTACTTGGCTTTGGCATTAACCCGCCTCCACCATCATAGCTCACTGGTATGATTGGAACATGCAGCTCTTATTATGAAATTTTTATCACACCGTGATTTATATACAATCATGAAGTTACAAATTTTCTTTAATATCCAATTCACGCTACTTCGGGAATATCCCCGATGGGGAATTATCATTGAAGGGGAATTTTTTAAGTGATAAATGGATCAGTACCGCCAGGTCTCGATCCCTCGACACGGTACCTTCCAACGAATCCACTCAACAGTCATAATAAGAGCTGTGTGTTCCAAACATACCAATGAGCTATCATGGTGAGGGTGGGTTAATGTCAAAGCCAAGTACAGTTTCCCAGCACTCAACGGTTGAATAAGTACAGCAGATTCGGCATTAACTTATACCTCTCTTGGTGGCTCAATGGTCTGACCGTTGAATGGAGTCGTTGGAAGATACTATGTCGAGGGATCAAGACCTGGTGGTACCGATCCAGTATCACATATTAAATTCCCCTTCAGTGATAATTCCCCATTGGGGATATTCCTGAAGTAGCGTGAATTGGGTATTAAATGACATTTGTAGCTTCATGGTTGTGTATAAATCACGGTGTGATAAAAATTTCATATATATATATATATATATATATATATATATATATATATATATATATATATATATATATATATAAATATATATATATAAATATTATATATATATATATCTATATATATATTATATATATATATATATATATATTATACATCCCAGCCATCAAATGCTTCATTTAAAGCTGGAAAATACGTGAATTTTGGGCACTGCCTGACAAGGAAGGGCGAAAGGAATATAGGCCCCTCCCTTAATCTTTTAATCGCCTTTCAACTTTCTCTTCTTGAACAATATGACTGTGGGAGATTTTGCTTTCAGAATCCTAAGCCGGGCCAGAGGGAGATTAAGAGAAAAGGACAGAAGGTATGCACACTTAGGACCGAGTCATAAATGACACCAACCCCATTCTACCTGTGAGTAACCTCCTGTCCCCTGACCGAAGTCATATAAGGGTCTCACCGAAGGAACAAGCAAGAGACATGCTGCTGGACACGAGAGAGACACATTGTTGGACACAACAGAGACACACTGTTGGACGCGAGCATGACACATCTCCCCCTTCCATTTCCTTCAGAGAGCCATGCCCTACCACATGGTCCTATCTTGTAGGGACCTTTAGTCTTCTTACAAGTGAAGTCCTTAGCCCTTAAGCCGCAGCCTTTTCCCTCACTGAAGCCATATCTTCTACAAGGTAAAGTGATCTGTTGCAAAGGTTCTTCCCATCAGTCACACTGTTTAATTCTCGTACTAAACTTTCTATTTACCTTTCTAAGTGCAAGTATTTCCATATCAAACCTTGCCTTGTTAGGTCAGAGTTACGTAAATGCTTGTGTTTAAATAATTACATAAAATCATGTGTTCAAGGCTTCTTGGCGCCCTCTGTGCTCGCCTTGTCCTATGCACGCTTTACTGTGTCCTTACTGGCATTTAATTCATGAATCTCTCCCCTTTGCAGAGGGTTTGATAGGCTCGGAAATCTCTCTTGACTGTGCCTTGTGTCAGCATCGTCACACTGACGGATATACTTTAAGTTTTCCCAGTTATAATTAACCTCTCAGGCCTTGCATGCCTGATTAGTCCATTCCATCTTCTGATATTTCATTGCATGTAAACACACATGATTTTAAACTTACCCTAAAGTGTTTACTTACAAATACCTTGTGAGCAGAGGCCTCAGTTCAGATAAATTCCCCCTTTTCCCTTGTTTCTATGATTTCCTGAATCTACAGCAGTCAGATTTGATACAAAATAGAGGTAATCAACTAAATCATTCACTTAGAATCTATAACTGGCTCATGGTAAACATTTTCCCAGAAAAATCATATATATATATATATATATATATATATATATATATATATATATATATATATATATATATATATATATATATATATATATATATATATATATATATATATATATATATATATATATATATATATAATATATATAAATATAAAATATATATATATATATATACAATATTAATGCAAAATAAATATTAATAATAAAATGTCATATAAATAAACTTATTTGGATGGATCGCCATACGGATGCACATACACACAAGTTTATAAATGAATTTACAAAGTAATACATAACACAAACATTTTCAGAACACTGAATCTAAATAATTAGGCCTACAATACTCTGAAAGTGAAAATGGGGATAAACTAAGCCAGTGATGAATATACATACACACACATATATATATAATATAATATATATATATATATATATATATATATATATATATATATATATATATATATATATATATATATACATATATATATTCATGATATTGCCTTGTAATATGTATATCATCCCACAGTTTTGATATATTTACTCTTCTATTTATCATGTATTATGTGTAATAATAATAATTATTGAAATATCATATCATATGTAGTGTAGTATCAGATCTCAAAAGAGTTAGTAATTTAGTTAACAGCGTAATTTAGAATTAATAATATCTTTCCTGATAATAGCGTAGTAGCAGGAGAGAGATTCGAATTTTAGACCATTTGTGCCATCTGTCACCAGTTAAGATAAAGCGTTGACAGGTTGGGAATAACAATTGCTGCTCCATCATGGAAACCAACTCGGGCTTTTCGTTTTGTTTTTAAAATATGCCAGCCATATTTAGCCAGTAGAAATCTGTTTGATCATGTGAGATTTCTGTAAAAGCTTTGTCTCATATGAGAAGAAGAAGAATGTTTTGCAATGTTACATACATGGCTCTGATCACGTACGCCCCTTTTGAGAGTAGAGCGCATGACAATTGTGCCATGTTTAAGACTGCATTGCTATGATCATATATTGTCCTGATTGGGTTCAAAACTTTTGTGTCTCGTACCCAAAATGCCTTAATGACGTCTTATGACTGTTTAATTTCATACTGGAATACTCAGATTTATTCATTCTTATATGAGAGACCATTAGCTGTGGTTTCTCTCTCTCTCTCTCTCTCTCTCTCTCTCTCTCTCTCTCTCTCTCTCTCTCTCTCTCTCTTTAAAAGAGAGTAATTTTAATGTAAAATATTTGTGGTCACTAGTATTAAATATAGCTTTTGAGATCTGAGTGTAGGAAAAATGTAAAAATTTGTAATGGCGCCAGACAAAAAAGTGTGTTTTGTGAATCTAACCAGCTGCAAGAAATTTTACAAAGGTATAATAAGGTATATTGAGAGAATTTTTGCCTTAGTGAAATTATTATTGATAAATCTTCTTTGTATTTTTGTGTGTTCTTGTGTTTGCAATCTCTTGATTTTTATTGATGATTTAAAATTTATTTACTTAGCATTTTAAATATTTCTTGATAATTTAATATTGCTTACTTGATCTAATTTTCATTTACTACGATTTTCTTTTCAAATCTTGAGTAATTCCTGATAGTTTAAATTTTGCTTGATCAATTTAATTTCTTGATAAATTAAAGTTTTGTGATTTAATTTTGTTTAATAATTTAACTCAAGATTTAATTAAATTTTGTGTTGTTTTCAAGTAATAGTAAATTTTTCAGATTATGAACGCTAATTATAAATTTTGAATTTAAGAATAAATTTTTGTATTTAAAATTAAAAAAAAAAAGTTTCATTTATTAACCACCAGTGAATAGGATTAATTGTGTGCATAAGGCAAAGTAAATTAAGGCCAGGGAAACAGTTAAAGTTGTTTGATGGGGTGATGCCCTTGTACTCTAGTATATTTCTTGTTTAATTGTTGATACCTCACACTAGTCTTGATAAACGTGGTTTGATTTTTCATGTGATTAATGAGTTTTTTAAGGGATCACTGTTACCTTTACAGTACTCAGTCGTAATTTTATTGTTATGAGAGTTCAGGTATCTGGCTGAAGTGAGGTAAATTTTTGAATTTTGTGATTAGTTGTGTAATAACCAGGTACTTGGTACACATCGTGACAAAAGATTTTGGTGCCCAGAGACCCTGGAACAAAACAAAATATCACCCTGGTTTATGGTTTATACTGGTGATGTTAGGGATATATTTTGATAGGAGAGTCAGTTGGAGAAAATGGCTCTATTCGATGTTCAGAAGTTTTTAGCAGCTCCTTCCATCCAAGAGTTAACTGAATCCAACCTGACTAAGGCACATTGGACTGCTTTAGCAGTGGCATGTGGGGGAAATGTGCCTAGTGGTATGATTAAGGCACAAATCAGATGTATTGCAATCCAAGCATTGATGGACTCTGGTAAAAAAGATGAAGAGTTAGGAGACCACAAGAATTGTTGAATGCAGCTGAAACAGAATAAATAGATAAACAAGAGCAAAAGAAAGACAAAAGTGACGCAGAGGTAGAGCTTAGACGTATGGCTGAGAAGAAAATCTGATTATGCTTGATAAATGTGGTTTGATATTTCATGTGATTAATGAGTTTTTTAATGGATCACTGTTACCTTTAGAGTACTCAGACGTAATCCTTATTGTTATGAGAGTTCAGGTATCTGGCTGAAATGAGATAATTTTTTTAATTTTGTGATTAGCCGTGTAATAATCAGGTACTTGGTACACATTGTGACATATATATATATATATATATATATATATATATATATATATATATGTGTGTGTGTGTGTGTGTGTGTGTGTGTGTGTGTGTGTGTGTGTGTATACATAAATAATACATATTTGTACAATTATATATATCATATATATTCAACATTAGGCCGTTTTCTATAAAAAAAAGGGTGGCTGAAGCCAAAAAAGCAACATGAAAGGTGCTTCAATATTCATACTTTAACTGCAAGTACGTTGTACAGAAATATTCTACAAAAAATTAAATATACCTCAGTTTTAACCAGACCACTGAGCTGATTAACAGCTCTCCTAGGGCTGGCCCGAAGGATTAGACTTATTTTACGTGGCTAAAACATTAACCTCTTCATGCACCCACAAAGAAGGCTCATCAGCAATGTATCATGTTCACTCCATCTATAGCGATTTATCTAGATCTTACTTTCCTCCATCCTACTAATAGTTCCAAATTATGCCCTCTATTGGTCCTCCATTTTATTCTCATGATCAGCCAATTCAAAACACTGCCCCATCTTTTGACTTACATTAACCTTTTCATCACTTCTGTACATCTCCCTATTTCTCAAATTTTCAATTCTTTTTATGCCATATATAATACCGAAACTATTTATTACAACAGCACTACCTCCTTTTTTCATTCGTATTCAACACCCACAACTCGCATAATGGTGAGCCGATTCAAATAATCTCGTCATGCATTCCAGTACTGGGTTCCATACACACTCCACTTCTTCAGAATCTGTTGCACATACTCTGCCACCTTCCTTCCTTCACTTTTCCGTAACTACTCTGCACACTTGTTCTGCAATCAATTGTTGTACTCCCAATTACCTCTTTGTATCATCTGCTTCAATGTTTCAACCAACATTGTTAACATTCACTCATACATCTAGTTTCTGTTTACCTGAATGATCTTACTCCTGTTCACAATTACTCGAAACTTCTCAAAATCCCGCTAAGTTAGACAGTTACTTATTAAATCGCTTTCATCAACGTTTCCTCTAAACAATACATACCCAACACCCGCTGTAATGCCACTCCCTCAATTCTTTCACAAGTTTTTCAAGATTCGTATACCACATACAACCTTTAACCTTTACTTTCAAAATACTCACATAATAGTTTCATTAAAAAAAAAATCTTCCTTGTCTGAAACGACACTACTCCTCTCTTATCAATTTTTCTGTCGTCTTACTTTCTCAACTGAAATTCTGTCACACACAACTTACCTGATACGTTTAGCAAAATGATACCCCTATAATTCTTAATGCCCCATCTTTTCATATTGAACTTTATCAGATGGAACAATTGCACCTCTTACGCACTCCTTTGTGACCTCTCCCTAACATTCTTAAGCTAACATTATTTTTTTCCATTCCTACGTCATTCAACTCTTTAACTCTTTCTGTCCACTGCGTTAAACAGATGCATACATATATATATATATATATATATATATATATATATATGTATATATATATATATGTATGTATGTATATGTATGTATGTATGTATGTATATATATATGTATATATATATATATATGTATGTATGTATGTATGTATGTATATATATGTATGTATATATATATATATATATATATATATATATATATATATATATATATATATATTATGTGCATGTATCTGTGCTTGTATACTCATCAAGTACATAATAAAAACAACGCTTCTAATTCACCAATTTAGGACAGTTTATTACTGAAATAAGCATTTATTTTCTAGTTACAAAAATTGAGTCTTTGTATTTTTATGCAAATAAATACTCTAAGAAATGCTGTCTACTATACAACGTCTCGGGTGATATTTAGAAATGATTTCGTCATTCTGTAAAAACTAAAATTAAAATTAAGTAAAATACATATAATTCATTTAGCTACATGTTATGTTACAGTTCCGGTTACACTGTGAAATGGAAGGATTACTTATTTTACTAGTATGATTCATTCGGCTGATTTAATTTTTTGTGCTTATTAACAGTTTTATCTTTAACTTTATTTGCCCTTATTTGCTTTTTATTTACTAGATGAAAATCTGTAAATTTCTAGAATGTGTTTTGCTTCAATTTAGTAATAAAATGTAATTTCATTTAGCAATTTGGATACTTTCTTTCTTATGGTTCATTTCTATTAACCAATATTCACTATGTTTTAATCAAACAAGAAATAAACCTTTCTTTTAGCCTATGTACGTGATGCGAGCTCTCAAAAGACGGTGTGATTTACATCACCTTCATTAAAACTTATCTCCATGGGTCCGCCACCTGATGGCACTTTTATATTTCCTTTTTTTCTTTCGTCGCTATATTTTTTTATTCCCTGAAAGTATATAACTTTTCCAGGAAAACCAAAATCTTTTTTTCTTCTTGGTGGGAAGTGGGGGTGGTGTGTGGGGGGAAGGGGGGAGGACTCGATGATGAAATTTGATACGCAAGATAATAAAGATCCTTTGATGATGCGATGTTAAGATAAAAAAAAACGAAGATAAATAATCATGTGTACGTACATGTACACAGAGAAATAAAAAAAACTTAATCAAAATACTTAAGACAACTTGAGGAACAAACATACCTTGGTTGATGCAGTATTTGATGCGTGTGGATGATTAAGGATATAAGAAAGGAAAAGCAATACGATGTATGAATGAAAGGATCAGTGTAAGCTTGTGGAAGTGACTGGTGTGGCTATTAGAAAGTATGACTGAGTGGCTGACCAAGATGAGTAAGTTATGTATAGACTAGGAAATTCAAAGGGATTGGAAAGACAAATACTTGGGCTTTGGTTTAAAGGTAAAGATAATAAGGAAGACTGGAACATTATAACGACACTCCATTACTTAGTATAATAGGTAAGATGTAAGACATAGAATGGAAAAACAGAGTGAGTTTAAACAAATAAGTATGTGGCTCATATATGTTCATTATGAAAGATCTACTTGAGAAGTTTGAGGGTGAACTGAAAAAGCTGTACAATGCATATATGGACAGAGAAAAAACTTGTGACAGAAATGAAAGATAATGAAGATAACTTGCGGAGTGATTGAAAATTTCCATGGTTAATATCAGTTAGACTACGCAAACAGAGGAAAAATAACTAGTTTTGTGTAAAGGTGTCTGAGACTATAGTATGTTATTATCCTTATGGTCGGAGCAATTTCAGAAGTAAAAGAAGGGATATTAATGTAAGAGCTAAATAAAGGCTAAGAAAAGGTCATGAACCAAATGGGTCATATTTGTATATGATACAGTGCTAATTAAGTGTAGTGAAGATAAAATGCAAAAGTTAGTAAAAGTTTGTGTTTTAAAGAACAGAGTGGAGAGTTTACGTTAGTGAGTACGATCATAAGGGTTCAGGAAAAATAAGATAGAGTATAATATTAATATTGGTAATGGAAGAATAAACGTAATTGTTCCTATATATCATGACCAGTGGCATTACATCATGATGAAAGTTATGTGCGAGGAAAGTCAAAGAATAGGTAAAGGAAGAAAGGATACTGGACGTGTAGAAAAAATCTGCACGGCAAGTGGAGCCTCTAGGATAGCCAATGAGATACGTTGTAACAAAGGGACTGTCGAATCAACTCTCCTTCACTGACCGCAAGAATTATTGAAAATATGAAAAATTGGAGATACAGTACGTAGAACTGGTAAAAGGGTTAGTGAAGGTGAAAGTATGAATCAGAATGTTTCAAGATGGCTTAATCACGTGGAAAAATTGGAGAATGACTGGTTGTCGAAGAGTGAATGTATTTCTGTGGAGTTAGGAGGGAGTACGAAAATAAAACCCTGAAATTACTGGGTGGATGAAGTGTAAGCGGTACTGAAGAAGGTGGATAAAAATTCGTAAAATGTAGGCGGATGCATATGAAGCCTTATGTGTCCTCGATTCTTATGAATTTGTGTAGGTGCTCGAAAAATAGGTGTTTTTATATATAAAACAGTCAAGCCTGTATGCAGACACTAACACGCAAACGTAAATGCCACGAGCTTATAACTTTCCAGTCATAATATTTGCAACGATATATCACGTAAAACTTCACTTTATGCGAACGGAAAACAATTATTTATGGATCTGCAGGACTTAATATCATTTTCAGATTTTCAGCACAATTCGTTTTTCAAACGATTAAACGACGAAGCTCACTTTACTAAAATGTTTTCTGCACGCAGTCATCTTTGAATAAGGTGAAAAAAAATGGTTTTATTTTCCACTTCCATTACATTTACGATAGAAAACACTCCTTTTTTACGAGGACAATTTGAAATGTTTTATTTTGGAAAGCATAAATAGAAATAAGCGTTTCTACAAAGCATTTTAAAGCCTAAAACGAATCGTCATTGCCTGCGCAAGAATGAGCCCCATTAACTTTGTAAATCATGACAAAATGAGATCAATCGACGTTTTCAGTGCTCTTGATTTGTCAAAAATTTAAAGTTTAGTCATAAAACACGAAAGTAAGAACAATAGAAACCTTTATATCATATGTTTTCGTGGAATAACGAAATCACTCTAAATACAAACCAGGGTTCATGCCCTCTACAAATCCCATTAAAAAATATCACATTATATATCAGATGCTTATATTTGCCTTTCTACTTCGATGTCCCTTAATTCGTCATTTAATTTTATGTCTCTTATTATCCGTAGTAAGACACATTGTCAAATTAGATAATGTGAAAACATCATCGTCAAAACAAAATTAAAGGTAATTAAATTTTAGCCAAGAAAAATCGGCAAAAGGAACGGTCTTCATACAGCTGTAAGAAAGCCAGAATAAAAATACATAGCTCCCGAAATCAAACTATTCGTGACAATATTACATTTCAGCAATATATTGTGGAAATGAGTTTAAAAAAAATATGCAGCGCTGAAATGAAAAACATTAGTTTTCAATTACAAAATTGATCTCTTCAATTTTACAGGGAAAATCCTAAAGGCTGGATAGGTTATGTAGTTGAAAGAAGAGGGCGAAGGGGAGAGGAAATTTAATAACATGTCCCTCCGATAAGGGATGAAGGTTATGTGTCAGGTATAGATAGATATTGCATAATCTTAGCGAAGCCTACCCGATATAGGGAATAGTTATATGTCAAAAAAAAAAAATCAGATTGGCTAACATTTTTCAAATTCTAGTCCATCTGCCGTGAAAAACATATAGGTATTGGAAAAGATGGTTATCATACAATCGAATCAATTATTCCGTGTGTAAGGTTTTATACAATTTATTACATTTAGGTCATAGGAAGTATTTAGTTAAAGGCAGTACGTACTAAATGACTGTAACTTACAAGCTAGGTACAGAATTAGCAACTTAGAAAATTATACTGCCAATTTCTTTACCGTCTTGTTTCAGGCGGCATTCCGCAATTAGAAGCCCTTTATTGTTGCGTACGTTGCGGAATTAGAAGCCCTTTATTGTTGCATACTTTGAAAAAACTGTATTTTCCCTTGTTAGTGGTTAAAACAGCAACTTTCCATCACAGCACCAAAGAGTGTTGTTTTTTAACAATCTCTTCAAAGATACATTTTTTCATCTTTCACTGAAGAGGACACTAGCATTTTTACGGGCTATGCTTAAAATTAACCTTGTGAAAGAGCTAATACTGAAAACTTATAATTCAAATATTTTCCTGTGAAAAGGAACACCATTCTTCATTATTCACGTCACAACAGAATTTACGTTTCATATAACAATATAATTAATTACACTGCATTTGGACCCAGTAATCATTGTGATGTGTGTATCATTCACCTTGTTTTCCTAATGGTGAAACAGAAAAATTAGCATTAAAAGCTTTAACATATTACATACATATTTTAAAAGCTGGAAATACTTTGCAATTAATTTCATATAACAAAGTTTAACGAGACCACTGAGCTGATTAACAGCTCTCCTAGGGCTGGCTCGAAGGATTAATTTATTTTACGTGGCTAAGAACCAATTGGTTACCTAGCAACGGGACTTACAGCTTAATGTGGAATCCGAACCACATTATACCGGGAAATGAATTTCTTCACCAGAAATAAATTCCTCTCATTCTTCATTGGCCGGCCGGAGACTCGAACGCGGGCCCATAGTTTCATATAACAAAACGAAAAAATATATGACGAATATTTCGTATCCTCACTTCCATTACACCCTATCACAAATATATGAAGCCTTAAAAGACAAATTAGGCGATGACTTGATTATAGACCCCTGTAATAATGTATAGTAACCAAAATGATAGTTACAATCTCACCCCTTATGTGACTTTTTAACTATTTACGGTGACTTCTCTTTATTTTATTCTTACTTTAGGTGTTATATCATATGTTCTTTACACGTTTGAAAAAATAATTTGCACTAAAATGTACCTGCCCAAGTTATTTTCTGTTCTTATTTAAATTACTTCATTTACGTCGTTTGCCTCTGAAGATGATTGACGTAACAGAGGTGTTGACTTTCATTAAAGAAGTAGGCCAAAACGAATGAAAAACAAAGGGGAGGAAAAACAACTCGAGTTTTACTGAAGAAAGAAAGGATTACAGAATTACGGAGCCAAACAAACATAATTTACAAAAAGATAGCAAATTATATGTAATTCCTTTTTATGAAGCATAAGTTCCTGCTCTGCTATTTATAAGTAATTCTAGTAACCTAAGAAATATTCTCAGTATCCATATACACCTATATAAAATCATAGGATCAGATCACGTTACAAGTTGGTGGACATATATATAATTTTCCCTAGGTAAAGTGATTTTTTTGATGAATTAAATTTGACAAAGACACAGTGTTATATATATATATATATATATATATATATATATATATATATATATATATATATATATATATATGTATATGTATGTATATATATATGTATGTATATGTATGTATGTATATATATATATAGGTATATACTGTATACAAATATACATATATATGTTTATATATAAATATATATATATATATATATATATATATATATATATATATATATATATATATATATATATATATATATATTTATATATATATATATAAACAAAAGCAAAGACTCCTTACATTGAAATAGTGAAAGGTTTTGGCAAGGGAAAAATTTTACTAAAAAAATTTAGCGGAAAATAAAATGCCATGCGAAACTAAAGTAGTTGAACCCGAAAATCACTTTAATTAGAAAAAGTGAGAAACTGTCATAATTGACTGACCTTAATAATCACTGAAATTAGTTATAAAGACATATATTACCGGACTACCTAAACGAAAACTCGATAAAAAAAAGTGCAAAAGGTCTCCTTAAAAAGAAAGAAAGAAAAAAAAAAAAAAAAAATATATATATATATATATATATATATATATATATATATATATATATATATATATATATACATATACACACACACATAAATATATATAAGAGGAAAAAATTATTAGTAACTGCTTTAAAAAAAAAAATAAAAGTAAAGAATGCCTTCTCCTGACTACAGAGCTAATGCGTTGGAAGCATATGAGGAATGGTAAAAATGACTATTCGTTACAGCAAAAGGGCAAATGTTATTAAGGATGAATACTTAACAGATAAGAGTAATAAAAATTATCTGGCAGATCAGATTAATAATGATTAGTTGGCAAAGATTAACACTGGCCGTCTAGAGATGGAATTATGTAATAAATGTTATAAAGATGGAATTAAAAAATAATTTACATACTCGAATAACGATGAATGTTCAGCAGTCCATAAGCTAGAGCTTATTTAATATACACTGGCAGTTACACTAAAAGAATGATACTGAAAACGATTAAATGCTAAATACAAAATGACGCTTTACGAAATAACTACAGCGAATAACAATGATGCTTTCACAGACAAAATATATTGAAGAATATGTAGCGAGATTGTTAAACGGCAGATGTTAATGCTGGAACAGAATTATTACGAGAATATGTTACCAGCAAATTTGTGCAAAGGAATGTCAGTATCTAATGTATTTCTACTTTTATATGACTTACGTTAACCTATCAGAGATGTTAGGGGAGGTATGAAGACCAGAACAGAAGAAAATAGAATATCGAATTTAGGCCAAAGGCCAAGCGCTGGGGCCTATGAGGTCTTTCAGCGCTGAAAGGGAAATTGACAGTAAGAATGTTTGAAAGGTTTAACAGGAAGAAAACCTCGCAGTCGCACTAAGAAAGAACTGTTAGAGAGGGTGGAAAGTCAGAGGGAAGAAAGAGAATATGAATGGAGGTATAATAAAAGGAATGAAAGAGGTTGCACCTAGGGGCCGAAGGGACGCTCCAAAGACCCTTGAACAAGGCCTACAGTGAACCACGTAAGGTACAATGTCAGCACTATCCCCCCCCTCCCCGCCACAAGGGTGCAAAGACCAGAAAAACCATAGAAATCTCAAATGACTAAAGAGAATTTTATCGGAATATTAAAAAATAAAAACCCTATCTTTTTTTTGTACGGCAAAAAGAGATTTGGGACTAAAAACTACGAACTATGAAAAAAGCAAGGTGTTCTCTCCAGTACCCAGTCTATATGCTTTTCTGCCAAGGTCACGAGATATCGCCTCTCACGCGTCAAGGAACTAATCCTCTAGCCCATTTCACGGCCGTGAACTGCTGGATGAAAAATGGGTTTACGCTAGAGTTAATCGCAGACAAGACTGCATATCTTTGTCATGGCGAAACAAATAACAAATAAATATTAACAATACTTTGAGATAACGACGACAAAAAAAAATGTTCCCGAACAGCGTCGCCTTCCGTACAAATATTTATATTTCATAATTTACTGAAAAATACATATAAAGGAGTCCTCCGTTCAGAACAGTGCTATACCCTAAAATACAAAAACTTCCCGGACTGCAAGAATTTGATCAGTTCTTAAAAATCTCCATCAAGAATTTATTCTGCAAACTCCTTCCCCTTTTCTATCCTGTCACCGCATCACTACCGTTACAGTTGGCAGTGTTACACCTGAACTTTTAATCACTTCATTACTTCGGGTCAATTCGTCCAAACACATTCATTAATAACTATTCTACTTTTTCCCTGTAGCTGTACGTTCCTTTTCGGCCCTTTTCTAAAACCCATTTTCCACTCTCAAATCCTGTATGAAGTTATTACTAACAGCAATTATCGCTTACGTATAGCATTTGAAACTAAGACATTTCCATGAATACCTTCTCCATTTGCGCCTGCATATAAAAAAAAACTAAATAAATGAAAATACGGCTTGCCTTCTTTTTTCGTTTTGTAATGTAATATTTAACGTAACGTTGCCACTGAACAAGAGTGAGACTGAGGTTAAAGGCAAGGCTATTTTCACTGGCACTTTGACCTGCAAACTAAAATTAAATATCTGCTGAACGAACTATCACGAAAATTCCACTTTTTTTTCTAAAACTGAGCGGTAAAATTCAATTATACGAGAAGAAATATATCAATATAACTGGGAATTTGTGACAATGTTTCTTAGACAAATTTAAGATATAAGGGGAACGGATGTTGGCCCGTTTTTATCATTAATCGACAAATATTCAGGGAGAAATAGTTCTAAGGGTTTCCATATAAAATTTAACCATTTAGGAAAAGGCAGAGAAAACAAGCTCGATGTAAAATCTTTTTGTCGAAAGTTTATTCAGCACAAGAGTTTTGATAACAGACACGCTTTGTATCGTCGCCATATAAAATTCTTCAGCAAATAAAAAAACTGAATCCTTTTGCATTGCAAATGACCCGAAAAAGGAAAATATTGAATAGGAGAAGAGGATTCCCAGAATAATCAAAACTTTGCAGCACCAATTAAAACTTCTTTTATTCTTTAATGGAATGAACAATTTTTTAAAAGATATAGCAAAAATACCAACATACAAGCACTTTAACACTTTGACATTAACAAAATGAACAGTGATAATTGATGAAATATACTGAAACTTCTTATTAAAAACGCTTCTTCTATGAATTTACTAGGAACTTTCAATGGGACAAAACTGGACGGGTCAAAAATAAGTTGGAATCAAGAAAAGTAACAATAACAAAGATCAAACGGCTAAATTATTCTTTACTTTCATTTTTATTTCACGGTACAGTGGTTAACCTTACTCTAACCCATCTTTTTTGCTAGGATTTTGACTGGCATATGAATGGGGCGGGGAAGCAGACTTTTCTCCACCAATGTGAAGTAACCGCACAAACCATGAAGATGGTTCATTTTTACAAACCTTCGAGGAAAACTCGGACATGTTCCCTTGGGCTCCAAGCCCACCATACGATCGACCTTGCAAAGCAAGAACTGACTTTTATGTGTTGGCGTCCCAATGAGCTTTGAACTTATTTCCATATCAGCCATCCAAGACAGTAAGACAAAGAGCACTGTTACCATAATCTCTCGCAATCCTCTCGAGCAGCACAATTAAATGTTGCATGAGTTCAAGTGTCGTTCATAAGAATTGATCTTTTTATAATATTCTGCATTAGAGAGAGCTACTGTACTCACGAATACAATTATACTAATACCAGCTAAAAAAAACTCCGTAGCAGAGATTTCCTCTCCATTATCATTAAGACCCGCTGCTTAGATTTCATCTCGGAAATTAAACGATGTATTATGAATTCAGTCGCTCAACGCATGATGAAAGTAATGTAACTTTTTTTTGAGAAAATGCGAAGGGACAGACGAGAGACTACCAAAACACCTTCAAAACCCAAGTCTTTTTAAGTCTCGGGAACTAATTTCTGTACACAAAACATACAAAAGACGAATTACTCGTCCTGAAAAGTAGTCCCTATTTAGAATTTCTATCTCTTCACAACTGACAACCGGTATTCAGCTTCGCAGTTTTTTTTTTAAATTAGAGCACCGGCAGGAATTACATTCGTTTGTCCAGGAATTACATTCGTTTGTTCCAATCGTTTTGGATACAAACACTGTAATAAAAATAAGTTAAGGTAACGTTCTTACTTGTATTTCTGTATCACTGTTATCTGTACTTCGAAGGGACGATATCCTTAAGCCTTACTTCTGAATCGTCTAAACGAGGACAGAGTACGAGGACTGTTTGTAGCCTAAGCAATATTTAAGCTACAGGAACGTAAGAATCACTGTAATTTTTGTTTAGGGTTTTTTCTGGATGGATGGATGGGATATGAGATTTAAGTATAAAGTCAAGCACAGCACTAATAGTTTTAATTAGAATTAAGAAAATTAACAAAGTAATCAACATACATGTAGCAAATGCTAATTAATCAGCGCTAGTTTCAAGAAGATTCGTTATCCTTTTCAGGCAAATGCAAATAAATCCATTTATATTTGCATACAAACACATGTGTATATATATATTATCAAGGATTTACATTCCTCCCTCCTATTTAGCTGTTATCTAGCTAACTTCGCGGGAAACTTCTCATTTCCGTTAGCTTATAGTGTATGCCAATATGGCGGGCGATGCAGCAGTGAGAATATTTTGAACCAGATAATAGCCGTTAGTACCCGTAGATATCTAGGCCTCCTTTCTCCCCCCTTAAATCGTTCGATCCGGGGAACAATGCAAACCCCCTTCTCACCCCCATCGCGTGATGTGGTAGTTAGGATGGGAAGGGTTAATAGGCATAGTGGGACTAGCCACCAAGTAGGACTTTAATCTTTAAGTACTTAACTTTAAGAAATCTTTTCCTCTGCCCTCTTTGCTGGTTGTCTTGACGTGTTTGCAGGAAATGTCGAACTAAGATGATGTCCCTACAAGACTCCGCTGGTTCTGGAAGAGCAGACGCGTTCTCATCTCAGTACTGGGCGGAAGTCTATGGCCCATCTTCTCCGTTACGCTGGTTGAAACTATCTTCGACGAATGGCCGAGTCAATTGTTTGGTGCCGCAATAATTAGACAAGGTTCGTACATCGCAAATAGTCAATAAGCCAGCCCTTTCCCTTCCACTTAAACCCCTTAAATTTCCCATTCCTTTAAACTTTACCTCCTTCCTCCACAAAGCAATTTTCCCTTGTTAAGAGTCCTGCTTCGGCCTCCCATATCTCGCCCATAATGTGCCTTGAATTTCAGTAAAGATCCCGTGATAATCGTCCAGTTATCCCTTCCCAGTGCAACTTAAGGGCAAATTAGGCTAAGTAATACAAGTGTTTAAATTTACTCTTTGTGTGATTGCGATCACGTGTTCCTTGTTAAAAGCCCAAGCAATTACGATTCCCATACTGTGCTTACATGATTTCTTTATAATTATCTGCTGGGCTACGTAGTGGTTAATATTTAAAATGTGCAATGTGTAACCTTTTATAGGGGGATTCCATTTCCTTCAGTGTGTACCGCCATGCTAATCCAGAACCTCTCTTACAGGAGAGACCAGCCACTCTGTTGCACTCTGTGTCCGATAATTCTGACTGACTTTCAAATCCTGAAACTATTCCTGGTCGCAGTCCGATTTCTGAAGTCCGTTGTGGCCCCGCCAAATTTTATATGAATTATTTTCCCCATCCTGGAGTTCATTCCTTCGCAGCATAACTAACAGAAACCTTGCAATGTAATTTTGGCCTAACCAAGCTATTATTCTTATAACGGGAATAATTGTACTGTACATTGGCCCCTTATTGATCAGCTTGCTTGTTGCCAATCACGGCATTATTGCTCACTGTATATAATTAATGAGCCTGCACATTGATTACCATTTGCATTCTGTTTTGTCTCTTTGCTTAATTGCTAGTCTCTGTAAGTAAACCCCTTTAAATTGTAAAAGAATTCTAATTCCACATGGCGACCTTACTCATTTAATTAAGTGTAAATCCAGGGAAAATCTAAGGTAAGTTTTCAAATAGCTTTTCCTTTGTTCATAATCTGGGCTTGCTTGGTTCTGTGGCAGTCTCGAAGTAAATGTGATTCAATTCTCTCCCCAACCAAGACGACCAGTTTATGACAATATATATATATATATGTGTGTGTGTGTGTGTGTGTGTGTGTGTGTGTGTGTGTGTGTGTGTGTGTGTGTGTATCAATATATTTTATTTTTTCCAAATAATAGGCAATACAAAATTGAAGATGTCCCTGCTTGGACGAAAAAAATAATCCTCAGCAGGGAGCCACAGTGACAGCGTTGTTACTGTCTGTTGGAAAAGACGCCTTGAGCCTTAATTCCATCTGCAATGCTATTCTTCTTCTGCCACTGACACCAAGGGTGGCAGTCGATAGGCACTTTCAACTGCCCCCACTACAATCAACACTTTCAAGCAGGACCTTAGCCTACGAGAACAACCTCAGAATTATGTGAGCACGGGCAGGGACAATCTTCCTGAGATTACATCTCCGATGGTGAGCAGAATTCAGAGTATTCTTATTGAGCAGCTGACGTTAACTAACGGTTTGAGACGCTGCAGCCGGATCCAGAGCATGGAGGACAAGATAAATAAAAAAATTGTGTAAACATGGTGAAGAAAAGGAAAAAGGAGTGAACTATCAGTGTTAATTCTGACAGAGCTTTCACGACCACGATAGCTGATGCTGCTTTTTTCCTAAAAATCTATGTGAAAAGGGAGTTTTTATTTCTGATTACTGGGACTCTTTTAAAATTTTATATGAGACGAGATTGATTAAAATATTTATAAAAGTGGCTGAGAGAAACGCACGTGTACTGTAATGCAAAGAATATTTCACTCATAATTATGACGCAGAGCAGAGTACTTTTGTCATTTTTTTCTCAGTTCTGAGGCAGAAACCCCCATTCCTGATTACTATTGTGATACAACTATTAAAGGCATTATGGGAAAATGAAATAAACAGCCTTACATTCTCTGGCCCCTCTTGAATCTTTAGGGTGCAACATTTCAAGTGCCATCATGAAGTGTAGGAGTGTCTAGAATTAAATTAGTCTAATGCCCGTATAATGGACATCGATAAATTGTTAGATGGCGAAGATTAAATCCCATTATACATATAATTACCAGACAGAAATGGGTAGCAATTTGTTATGTTCGTGTGATGAATATATCGCAACGAGGAATCTAATAATAAGTCCAAGATATGCTGATTCAGCAGTGGGATATAGGGACTTGACAGCATTTTAATATATACAGAAAAATGAATACATCAAACTGTCATGATTTAACAAAATCAAAAGAACAATCAAAAGTGAGACACACTGAGCAAGAATGAGTGAACGCTGCTGAAATAGCGGGTGGGTGCATCAGTTATTGAACAGAATGAATGACCATTGAAAAGAAAGACTCCTCAGACGATAAAACCACTAACAACAAATCCTTAGCGGCTGATCATCCGAACCTCCATTCACCCGTAAGATGTGGTTTTGTGACGTCAGAATGAATAACCAAAGAAAACAAGAATCCTCAGGAGATAAAACTATGAAGAGAAATCTTCGGTGACTGACCATTCCCGCCTTCATTCATATATATGACATGATTTTTTGAACTGTTGCAATCAAACCTTCTGACTTCGATACATGTTACAATTCGGTCAGGAAGGGTAAATGACCATTCCATATTCCAAAGAATTACAAGTCCTTTATTTAGGATCTTGAAGACGTTGTTACTTATCTGGACATTATCATCTTGAGTGATACATTTTAAGACACCATTTAAAAACCTTTCATAAACTGCCCTGCCGCTTAGCAGCGGCTATGTAACCATCAACATGGCAAAAGGTTATTCTGTACAAGCTACTACTTTTTGCTCAAGGTAAACTTATTCAACAGGCAAAGATAGTCATGAATCAGTTAACCGGCTCTGCCCTTTTCTGGGTCCTCTTGAAGGCAACAACTAAAATAACCGGCTGATTGATGTCTGTAAATACGAACTCTTAAATAACCTTCACGAAAAAGTCACCAGTCCCATCCTTTCATTGCAAGGATAGAGGTCCATCACATATGAATGACCCAGAGCCCACTGTTAAAATAGCAATTCCTGCACCAACTGGAAGTCTACGCAAGACAAATGAAATACCATAAATCTCATTATTACTAGATATTATCACACAAAGATCCAAGATTTGTTAGCCTTCCCTATTTACTATAAGGGCATCTTCCAACAAAATACTTCAAAATCGCTATGTCACTGATGTCCACTATATATATATATATATATATATATATATATATATATATATATATATATATATATATATATATATATATATATATATATATATGCTTAAAAAATCACAGTACATGCACGTGACTTCAGTGTATAAGTTGAATCCCACAGGATTCGATTATTATATATATATATATATATATATATATATATATATATATATATATATATATATATATATATATATATATAATTTGTATAATCTCTCTGAAAGCCAATATGAATGTTCGTAAAATTGTCAAGATCTGTACATTCCGTTGTGTTGTATTACAGGTTAACTTGCTGTATCAAGATTTTATTGAAAATTCATCCCAAACAAGCAAACACATCTGTTACAGTTTCTTCCCATAGGTAGAACTGATAAATATTCTCAATAGATGAATCAACACGAGAAGTTAAATACTAACCCAATAAACTAGGTTATACAATCCACCACGTTGTGCTAGTTATTTAGTTAATACCTGTCTCACCTTATCCTCTGTGAGATTCAGTACCAAACAGTTTTAGAAGTTCTATAACTATTGTGGTGAAACTGTGGATAGATCTTCCCAATCCTATCGTTGAATCGCTGGCACTTCAGAGCTGAACCGGCTAATATGCCTCGTTTCAGTTCATTTATTATTTGCCGTATCTTATTTTGTTGTTATTTGTTACTTCTTTATTTCCCTTTCATACTTTATTTCTTATATGTCATGTTCCTTCTCAATACAGGGCCTGTTGAATTCTGTCGTTTCAACTAGAACCGCAACTTAAGAGCGTTGTTGTTATAATAATAATAATAATAATAATAATAATAATAATAATAATAATAATAATAATAATAGTAATAATAATAAGAAGGCGACGCAACAGGTTAACAAAGTAGTACCACGAGAAAAGAATTATTCGATAAAAATACATATGGCACAAAAACAGAGAGTAACAAAGTGAAAAATTCAGTGAACGAAGGTTTTTATTCCTGTCATCAGTCGCTTGAAATCTATATCATGCGAGGAACGTTTCTACCAGTCATGAAGATCATCCCCTCCCCCATCTCTCTCTCTCTCTCTCTCTCTCTCAACAGAGATTACTGAATGGACACAGCGTGCATCAATAGACACTAATCACACTACATAATGACTTATCTTTACAAATGTGCAAGTCTTTAATCTCTTCGAAACCTTATCATTGGTGCATCAACGACAGCCAGATAAGGTGCAATTTTTTTAGTCTTCTACCTTTCAGAATTCAAGAAACTATGTAATTGACCTCGCGCATAAGTAACATATTCCTGGGTTATTCTTTAATTCTACAACAGAGCACCAGAATGCTTTCCATTTCCCACAGAGATTCTTGTTTCCTCTGATATTACCACCTAGGTCAAGGCCATAAGTTATTCATGCATAAAACAATGTGAAGAGGGAAATGGGGCATATTATATGTAGAACAACTTAAAGAACAACTTAATGTTGAATTGGCGACCCTCCTTTGCTTTCTATTTAATACTGTTAATACTTGTCTGATAGTTGTTTACACGTTCTCATATATAAGTTGCATCATAACATGTTCTAAAACATTAATGAAGCTTTTTTTCTAATGGTTTTGTTTCAGCTAAAAGACTCCAAGGCTTATTTTAAATGGAATTCCTCTTTGCAAAAAGCCTCACTCCGAACCTAATAAACTTGTAACATTTTGACTATATAAAAAGCAAAATTACAGCCATGTTAATATTCTGGAACATATCATTTTATATCTCACACAAGTAGGTCAAACTTTAAACCTCGGTAAATTCTGCTCTGAAACATATCTCATTAATCTCACCTGTTACCAATAATTTTCTGCTCTGTTATCTAGTTGGGTTTTTATCTCTGCGCCTTGAATTTCCTAAACACCAAACAATTGCATCCACCTCATTAGTTCTACAACCAAAGAGGTCAAGGGTTTCACCTTTTCAATTCTACCAAACAGTTCCTTCTAATTTTCTCTCGACGTTTATCTTTTGTTTTCAAACGATCTTCAAACTTTCCTTCACTTTTTCGAACTCAAATTAGTATTCTGAAGTTGGCTTTTTCACAAGCAAGTAAAAGTTCATTTTATCTAATTTGCATTCATTTTTCCTTCTAATCAAACCTCAAACAATGACCGTCTAATGGACACTGTTAGTTTTCACCGGAATGTTCAATGGCCAGTTTTTATTTTTCCCACAACCAAACATGTCTGAGGCCCAGCAGTCTAACTCCGCTGACCCAAAATGAGTCTGTAGAGCGTAAAAAATATGAACTTACTCCTGCACTTGGTAACAATGCTTTTTTTTTTTTTACATAGCAAGATAAGACCCAGGTCTGTGTTGAATTCCGATGTCGCTCTGAAGTATGGCAAGAAAGTTACAAAATTTATCAGTGAATTTTGATCTTGTTGCTACGGAACTATTGTTTTTAATTTCTACCTTAATTTCGACGGTACGGTATTTGTAATGAAAGGAAGGAGAGTGTTAAGAATGTTTTACTGTTACTAAAATTTAGTAAAAATCTAACTTGTTTCCTCTGGTACTATTCTATACAAACTTACGTCACCATACCTAAACAAGGCTATCAATGGTGGAAATAAAATTTGTCCTTCTTGCACAGAAAAGATTAGGACTAAGTAGTCAAATGGTGAAATAAAGAAAAGCCTAAATATATACATATATGGCCTCAAAGTATCTAAAGCCATAGAAACCGTATGCAATATTCAGCATGACAAGGATTTCACTGTTCATGAAAATGGGTCAGAAGCTATCAAACGGTGCATAGGAAAAAAATTCCTCAACGGTTGAAATATATTGTCTGTTTCATGGACAATGCTAGTTTTCACCTGACTGTTCAAACGGGCAAAAGCAATTCACAGAGGTTTCGTTGCACTTCAAATATTTGCATTAGCTACAAAAATATAGATTTTTTTATTTTAGGCCGACAGTTACGAATGGATAGATAAATAAGCTGAAGGACGTTCGTAAACGCTTTTAGGACCCTTGATAAACGTCGTGATTATTGACAATTGCATTTATGCACAAAGACTGAACATGGCGACCATTTCGTAAAACGAAATGTTTAAAGTCGCGTCAACATCAGGCCAGAAAGTACGCTAAACAAGCAAACAAACAAAACAAAAAAATTCGACCAATATATCTATCTAACCACCATCGGAAAAGTAATTGTTCAATTAACTAAATGCCTTATTTCTTCAACTGCGAACTGGAATCGTCTAAATTAACTGGGTTTTTTTTTACGATTGCGTAGCAAAACGCTTCCTTATTCTGTATCTCAGCACAATGGTGTATAAGAGGAAAAAATAGAACTCTAATATCCGATACCTGAAATTCTTTCCTATTGTTGAAAAAATATAACAAGAAGGGTGACACATGAAACAATATGTACCCGTTGGATGGATTATTCGTGAGTTACCTAAATAGATTAAAATTAATTTAATTCGTTTGCCGATCCTTGGATGGAGAAATAAATACGGAACTTCATTAATGAACATGCATCCTTAAAAGATGGTAACCCGCTACGGTAACACAAAATTACCTGCCGGTAATCATTGCTATGAAAGATTTATAACTAGATACTTTTTATTTCCGTAATAAATAATAAGCACATAACCGTAATGGAACAGTAAATTGTGAAAATTCTACTTAAATATGTAGAAGGAAACGAAATAAACTGAAAAATAAGTGAGTAGAATAAATGATCTACTTTTAAATTGGAACTGAATACAAAAGATGGGCCTGAGAGCGTCGCCTGTTGCAATAATAACCCTGCAGACTGACGATGTCAAAAGTTAAACTTACGACTAGTCGATGAATGTAATCGCTACTGCGTTCTTGACCGTGTTCTTAAGAGTGATATTAAAACTGCTTTTCACCATGGCTGCGAATTTACCATATTACAGCCTTTCACCAGCTTACTACCAACCATAAGCATTACCGAAAAAGGGGCATAAACTACAAAATATAAAACGAAGCATATAATTATTATCCTTTATCTGTTTACCACTTCCCAAGCAACTCTGGGCCATAATCGTCGTGAGTTCTCTCTCCCTCTCTCTCTCTCTCAAAAATGTTTTTTTTTTTAAGTTCAAGAAAAACGAACACCATTATAAATTATATAAAAACAATATCTGATTGAATTTGTATGCATATTTTCATAATTTAATATTCATTTTTTACTTCACACAAGCCACATACTCAGTACAGTGCGTGGAACTGAATTCGACACGTCCTGTGTACTCTTAACGAATCAGTTCCATTGACTGGCACAGTCGACAGGAACAAAATAACTGTATCAATTTCTATTCGTGAAATCTAAAAACTTACTTTAAAAACAACTTACATGATGGCAAAGTAGGATATGTCTATCAATTACTAATCACATTATCAGTGACGTTAGTCCCTTCTGTAGCTGAGAAACTCCAGTGACAAGAAAAATGATCACTAACTTTGTAAATACCTAGGTACTTTACAATTTCTTTTAATATTACACATGAAGTACAATACAATATATCCATTGTATTGTGTTAACAGGTTTACTGGGCCCTCGTTGCATAAGTTTTCGGGGCTATCTACGACTAGCCAGTGCAGTCTGAAGCTGGTCCTAATCCCCTTTGGCAGGACCTTCACTAAAGCCACTTATTCATAGAGTAACGTCACATAAAATATAAATCTGCCAATCAACAAAAAATATCTGTTTCACTCTGAGCACCAACCTTGTATTTAGAGGATAAGGTAGCAAAACCGCAGTTTCAGCATATTACTTCCAGTATCTAGCGTCAAGGGTTACAGAGCGCTAAAAATTATCACCCGATTTTGTGGGGATTTAAATAAGTGTTCATCTGAAAGATTGTATAATCCGTTCCTGACTATAATTTGCTTTACGAATGAACTGCAGTGTATTTCAAGAGTTTGAATACTGAACGACAGCTAACAATGTCTATTCATGAAAATATAGTTCTTCTATTATTAAAATATGATCTATCCATTTCTTTTTGAAAATGAAACGAAGTACTCGGCCGTTGCTAACTCGTTCACGCGCTGAAAAACACTGCACTTCTGACTATATTTGAGGATATAAAATAGTTTTCATGCAAAGGACGCAGGAAAGGCTCACTGTGCACTTAGGAAGCGAGGTATAATGACTCCTGTCGCTGAAAATACAATGAAATAAATATTAATTTTCCATAGGGGGTCGGAGATGGCAGACGGGACTCTGACAACATACTCCCAAGTCAGATGTTTTCTCATCTCCCAGAAACATATTTTGTATGTAGGCCTAAAACACACAAAAGGTGGATTATTCTTCCCGAAAAAGAAAGGCCTATTTACGATTTCCATCCATTCGCAATAGAGATTCAGAACTCAATTTCTGAGCTTTAGAATCTAGAACTACGGTAGGAACTTTCATTAATTATTAGACAGCAAATTACAAGTATCCAGTAATGAAGAGAGGTCGTTTCTGCGTGTAAATAACACAGGTGACCGCGTGTTTGTTACTTGTAATTCCTGTGTCAAAGACGACACTTTTTCGTCAGTACCTCACCATCTAGATTTTACTTTTCGACAATTAATAAGAAAAAAGTCAGAAACGATTGGGGTCTTTGTGATCTGAAAATTTTGAACCACACAAAAATGAAGATTACTTGAATCGTGGTTGCAGAGAATTATTCTTTGGGTTGTAAAACTTCACAATTAAAAATGACAAAAGCTATCACTTTCATTACTGTATATAAAGCAGCTACTAATGTAGCTGCTATATTTTCACCGAGATACATAATCTTTTGTAAACAAACCTAAACATAAAATTTCGTGAGTGAAATTTTATATATATATATATATATATATATATATATATATATATATATATATATATATATATATATATATATATATATATATATATATATATACTTTATCTCTCTCTCTCTCTCTCTCTATATATATATATATAATACACATGTATATACATACTTTCTCTATATATATTATATTTATATATACATAATATATATATATATATATATATATATATATATATATATATATATATATATATATATATAAGCACTGATTAAACAAAGAAATACAATGAACCTCTCAAAAGGAGCTTGGGACTAGGATATTTTAGATAAAATCTTCCTCCAACCAGCTATTAAGAAGATTAAGAAGCTATTAACTGGAGAGACGTAATGGCTGACCTTTGGAACTCTTGGTATAAATACCACTTTTTTGTAATTCTTATTTCATTCATCACTTGTCTGTCGAGGGAAATAGTTGTTCTCCGAAATATATATCATTAACGTTCTACCTTTCGGCATTTTATGGGTTCCTTTTATTTGATGGAATTCTGTTTTAACAGAAGTAAATATTTCACAGTCATATTTATATTACATAAACATTTTTATACATGCTTTATCTTATCTATACATACATATATATATATATATATATATATATATATATATATATATATATATATATATATATATATATATTATATACATTATATATATAAAATTTATATTTGACTGGCAAAATATAAAAAATAAAAATTTTTGAGGGAATTATAAAGCAAGGGTCGTAGTTAGTCGTTGACTCTTTATAACAAATAGTGTATCTGAAATTAAATGCTAGTATATGCATATGCCGTGGCAAGGATAGAAAATATTAAAATTCAACAGATGTGAGACAAAGACAGATTAATCAGACATAGGATTTCAATCATCCAGATCGGAGGTAGGTCCAGTGAAAAGGAGGCTACAGATAATTCATAAAAGAGCATATAAATATTTACATAAAAGTAATGAAATTATACAATACTTCTGTCAGGGGTTTCACCAGTCCCTATAGTCACAAAGCAAAACCTTCCCACAAATTACCAAGGAGAAGAGTATAATGCTTAACATAAAAACCATTAACACATTCAGCGGGCAGAAGTCGTCGATAACTTTCCTAGATTTACGCATACATTTCCTCTCCCTACTTTCTTCTAAATTCAACAAATATGATAACCTTGGTTTTTTACAATATTCAATTATTTGGATTCGGTAAAGTAACGAATACATACAAAGAATCATCTCTCTGCTGGTTGTACATCAGAGAAAGAGATAATTAGGGAAGTAAAATGATGAACTATACTGTAAATGCAGCGGAGGAATATGGACTGAAGGGCAAAAGGAAGATGAGAAGAGAAGACAAGACACTGGCCGGTTGAGGGGAAGAAATGTGGCGAAGGAATCCCCCCTTAAATAAATATTCCCGAGGCACAAATTACACAGGACAAAATCACCATCTGAATTATCATAATTATCAAGGAGAAGCATAAATTAGGGGGGCCCGTTGTCTTTCTCTCTCTTTCTCGTGTGCTCCCATTTCCATCAAGTCTCAATGTCGCGTTTTGGGGGGACTACTCCGGTGGCGATAAACCATCTCCTAATACCAGAGGTTTGCAACCAGAGGATTTTATTCTCCAAAGTCACCTGCGGTAAACTGACCGAGTTATTTTTATTAGGAACATGACGAAAATAACTTAATTACCATATCCGTGATAAGCTTAAAATTATTACATTTATTGTTTATTAAATGATCGCATTTAACCCTATAATTTTTATTAAGATGTTTCAAATGCTCCTTACTTTCTGAATCTGCAATTTGTGGACCGGCTTCTTTGTATATCTAACTCAAGGATTGAAACGAAAATCCACTAAACTCAGAACTTCTACTTTCTTTCGTTACAGAATATGAAAGTAATATCGTAGTAATGCATGTTTTCGGCTGACGAGGCAATTCACCATAATAAAATAGTCTATTCACGCAATACTTAACACGCAAACAGAAAAAATAAGCGAGAGCCTGTAAAGTAAATATGATCCAAAGTTTGTAATTAAAAGTGAAAATAATCCAGTGATGGACACAGGCATCACGATACTGTTGAAAAATATTGAGGCATCATGGTCAAGATTCACGGACTGTAGATTTACTGTACATACTGGCGAGAAGGGGGGGGAGGGGAATAAAGCAAAGTTAAACACTTTCTTTACGAGACTAAACTACCATGTGTAACGTTAAAAAATAATGAATGTGGTTCTTTTACCGTTAAAAATCAAATTGAAAACAGAAAAATAAAATATGTATATTTGATAAAGCCTCTCTGTATGTGTGCGTGCATGTCTGTCAAACCTTTTCACAGAGGAGGAATTCTGAATCCGTGCAATCATGAAATCTATAGGATCGTAACCGTGTACTTCACAACTCGGGATAAAAAGAGACTTACGCACTAGGAAACAACGCCCCCACCAACGTCGTCAGATAATACGGTTTATTTCCACAAAACGATCTCTATCATTGAAAGGTAAAACATAACGTTCAAAAATTATTTCGAAAGAAATAAAACTGCTCTTAATTAATATATATGAATCAGTTATATGCAATTACTATTTTTCACTGTATGTACAATTCACACTGAGTGCACCTCTTGAGTTCAGTACATCACATACAGGATTGATACATATTGAAAACCATTTCTTGTGGCTTTTCATGCGGAATTCAATAAAGTTTTATAAAGTCGAGTACGTCATATTAAGAACACTCTGGGAAATTTAGGGCTACTTTTCAACCTGGGCAACACTGGACATTGTGCTACAAAAATCAAATTAATGTATAATACGTAATGGCATTGAAATTTTTCTTGACATTGAAGACACATGTCTTTCGCCGAGACAAATAAATGTCAATTCTCAATCAAAGACGACATCTAGAGGCCATGTTACAATATAACCGGGGAACACGTCAACTCGCCCTCTTTTTTGAATAGCTCCGCCCACTTCTTTACCACCACATTCCCCTCGAGAAATCTGAACATCAAACCATATTTGACGTATTCCCCATGTTCAGTGATTAATGACCCTCGTGGCCGCGGCCGGTTTTCATTTTTTCATTCTTTTTCCAATTTGTAGTTCACATTTTGTGAGTACTCCTGTAATGGAATGTTGGCGGCAAGAATTTCATACACTAACTGAACAATATAGTGAACACTATTACTTATGGAAAATAAAATGCAAAGATTATACAAACATAAATATGAGGGACTGTGCTTTCAAGAACATTCAAGTAGTTAGGCAGCATCAAATTACAAACATCTATCGATGACTTAAAGGGCAAGGTAGAAGAGAAATCAATGGTCTTAGAGACAGCCAGAAATCAAGGACGGAAACAAAGTTGTGTAAGCCTAAACTTAGTTGCTGTGTATTACTGCGTTCAACATCGACACTGGATACACTCACCGATATATGGTTTTTTAAATAAAATATGAATTTAAGTTTCATAATACATGCACCCACAAAAAATTCCGAGAATGTTTATTTACTTTTCTTTTAGCTACAATATGCATAGTATGGGGTTGCAAATTCCAAACCCTTGAACATTTGGTGATTTTTACACCAAGCATTATGAAGAAAATGCTATAATTCTCATTTTCAGTTATCCTAACGGGGTGAAAATATGGTTGGCTGTTAGCCCAAGGAAGAGGCTCATTTGCAATATATAGGGGACAGACCTCAAACCAAGGGGTCTGCAACCAATCGCTGAGCACTTCAATGTCTTGTGACACAATGTACTGTACTCCAAGACACCAGAACTTCCTCTGCTGAAAATGTCCAGGCTGTACCGACTACTGCTACCGTGCTACGAAACATTTTTAGGAGGCGGGGGCGAAGTAACCACAACAGAAGGAGAATATGAACAGATGTACACTAAAAGGAATGAAAGGAGTTGCAGCTACTGCTACCGTGGTAGCATTCCACCTTTTACTGTGACATAACATCTGGTTGCCGTTGGCATCACGAAAAAGCTTCATTGCCATTTATGGGCATTTCTCCAAGGGCATTCAGATCCCTCCTCTAGATATTCCTCTAACCTGAGTAATGGAAAATTATAATACAAAAATTCATTGGCATTATCAAGAAAAGCCGTGTCATGTTAGTATCATTACTGCTGCAATACCAAACAATTTTTTCCTGTAATATACTATATACATACATAAACACACACGCATATATATATACACATAAATATCAAATATATACGTATATATACATATGAACGTCGTTTTACTAACCTACAGTACTAGTATTGTTTAGCAAATTTAGGCTCTCATGAAAAAGACATGATAAATCCGTACGTTTAAGCTGACACTACTTCAGCCCTGATCATTAGTGAATTATGAAACAAATGGGTGGCTAATGACGACGTGAGCAAGCTTAGATACAGTGATAGACTTGCTAGTCCTGTAATGAAAGGAGTCAAAACGCCATTCTGCTGTGTTCATTCATTGTTGCACCTGACTAATTCGAGTGGGCAGATCCACTGAAACACTTGCTTGGGAACAGTTAGCAAATTTACCCCGTCCATGTATTCGGATTCCTAATGCTCCCTGACAGATTGATAATCTTAGTCTGAATGATTTTCACGGATTTCTGAACCTTCCCTCTGCACGGAAAGCTGCTCCTGAAAAATCCCTGCGACATCATTCCAGTTGATGCTAAGACCGGAATCTTCTACATGTCCGAAAATCCCAGGGTTTTCTCAACACTATCTTACTGTTCGTTCATGTTCCATTAATCTTTGTGACGCGGATATACCAGTCTCCTTGACGTAAGTTTTATTACGTTCATATATCAAATTAAAAATACACATTAAAGCATTAATATATTATTATTTACCCAAACTATGTACCAACTTCAAAATATTTTGTGTCATCGTATTTCATATACACAACCAACATTTTTATTTGAATATATGTCAATGGGCAAACTTTCGATAGTTTTAGGTTAGTGAAAAATCGACCGTGCTCAATTGCATTTTTTGATGCTCTCAACATCCCGAAGTTTTATTTTGTTAAAATTCGATTTGGTTGTTGTCTCTGGGATCTACATATCAAATTTTATTCGCTTTGTTTTGGATTCCTCTATACATAGTCTTTTACCGTATACAAGAAAACTATCGCCGTTTCTTACAACTACCTTGTTAATCATGAAGCCATCTCAATAATATTACAGGCTGATTTTCATTTTCTCAAAATGCTGAGAATATGACACAAGGAATCTCGAAAAAGAACAAAAGACAATTCGTTAATCTCTGTCCCGTTTACTCTACACAGCATATATAATCGAACATATAAATTAACATATAGACTTTAACAATAAAAGTATAAAGTATAAAATCCCGTTCACCTCTCATTATCCTAAAACCATAAAAAGGTGTTGTGGATGGTTTTCAAGAATAACATAGTAAAATTTTTCACATCCTTGACTTATCACTATCAGATGATGGTGAACTGAGAAAGCTGCTGTTCCCTGAAAAAAAAGTCTTAAAACCTAATAAAACAAAAAAGTGTTTAATATTTTATTATACGCAAGTTGGAATGAAAAATTAATAGAAAAAGAGGATACCTATTCCTCTCAAAACAAAAACAAAAACCTGACGTAACCGGTTCAGTCAAAAAAATTCAACTGAAAAGGGAACCTTTCAAGCTTACAGCTCCAGTTCTTAACATTACTTCAGTGATATGAAAAATCTAATCTTCTGACATATATTTTAGGCTTTGATATATTTTTCAAACAAAGGATGATGGGAAGACTCACTGTGTACCCATGAAGGGATATACGAGTATAAGGAAGCTATTCACCCATATCACAATGGGAGAAAGTTTTTCCAGCCAGAATCGAAGAGAACAGAGACTCGGACGACCTGCCTCAGAAGGCTGTTGTTTCTCACATTCGAGTAATATATATTTAAGTAAATCGATACCAAAACGGGAGTAATTATGCATTCTGAACGAAGAGCCTACTTAGGAGGAACGCTGAACTTATCGAAAAATGTCTATCTTTGTTACAATCGTGAGAAATTTTGGGGGAATATCAGAAAAAAAAATTTGTCATTAAATAAGGCTGTTTATACGTGGCGTGGCATTTTAGTTTTTGATGAACGTTTGAATCATTCTGTTAAGAATGCCATTATCGCCACTATCATTACTTGGTTGTTAGCGGAATTTGTATCCCACGAAAATGCAAAAGCTAAAAAATCAAACACATTAATATGAGTGTGTTTTGTGGCAAAATTAACTTAGAATACGTGAAGGAAATGCTCAGTAGTTTGTTTGTATTTTTTGCATTCAATGGTGTTATTGAATGGTGAAGGAAGAGAAAAGCAGCTCTTACTGATGCGTATCATAAGTGAGATAAGGAGAAATCGTTTACAGTGAAAACACGTGGTACGTTAAAATGCATCGGAAGAGCAATCAAGAGGAACCAGATTTAGTTTATATTCTTTTATATTATAATCTTTGGATTACAAAGCTAAAAATCCTTAAAAAGAACGGAAGTAAAACTAGCCAAGGCATGGTACTTTCAATACTCTGTAATGAACACTATGCAAGTTTGAATATACCTTGCAAGGTAAGGGGGACCAACTTTAATAAAGTTTATTGGTGTTTAAAAATCATGAAAAATGTGTAATTTGGACATTTATGCACTTACAGTAATAAATGGTTTACTGAAATGAATTTGATATTATGATTACTTCCACGGCAGAAATAACAAGCTCGATTTTCAATACTTCCTATTCAACGCTTAATATAAATACCACTTTTTACTATCAGATCACCGAAAGTAGCTACATTATTTTTCTTGTGATTATAATTCCGAGAAACGTTTTATCCCTGAATCTTGAACTAATTTGAGTTTGGTAGAACTTAATATTTGAAGGCATTCACACTAGACTTGAATATCAGATATAACAATATTACAAGTCTGGGACGGAGGAAAATCTCTATGATGGCATAAGAGGAAAAGGAGGGGAGGAGAACAGTGAAGTGAAAATTTGAGAGAAGGAAGTAAAGAACAAGACACTCCTAAGTAAATAAACCTTAAGCACAAATTACATTAGAAGTGATTACCAGGTGAATGATTATAACGACACATGAAGAAGCGTAAATATAACCGGTAAACTAGTTAGCCGCAGGACATACATGCATCCTTTTCAACATGGCCGCCAAATCATAGTCTTCATACTCTATGAAATTAATTTATGCGACCTGTTCTTTTATGCAAATGCTACATTCAAAACATGATAATATCCTTGAAGAGTGATGGAGATGTTTAATTGGTTTATGACGAACACATTTTCCAATCACTTCATTGCACGTGTTACGTTCGATTGTACGCGTGACACTCATCTTTAAAACAACACTAGTTAGCATTTCTAGGTGTATGTCTGTATGTGTGTATATATATATAAATATATATATATATATATATATATATATATATATATATATATATATATATATATATATATATATATATATATATATGGATGTATGTATATATAAATACATACACACACATATATATATACACATGTATATACACACACATATATATAAATACATATGTATATATATATTATATATGTATATATATATTATATATATATATATATTATATATATATATATATATATATATATATATATATATATATATATATATATATATATTGCTACGAATGTCCAGAGGGTACTTACTTGATTATGGGCGGCAACGGATGAACGCAGGGAGTTCCTTACATTATCAGGAAATCTACTGTATTTATTACATATCTGACTCAATTTTAGGGCAACTTCATAGACAAGACAAGGGAAAATCTGTGGCTTAGGGTCTTCTTCATGTGAGGGAAAATTATGTAAACTCAAGGGTTCTCTTAACTAATTGTATTTACATAACACACACACATCAGAAGAATGGTGAATTACTGGCAGGTAATAATAAGGGCCTGCTAAATGAATGAATCCTACACAGGATGAATATTCTACACCGATGATGTCTTCATAACAGGAAACATCGCAGTGGGGGTAGAAGGGGGATTGCACATGGGATACAGCCGAGTGATTCCACAGTCGAAGCCTATCTGCAATAAATGCAAGACGGTTACTTGCAAGAATAATAAGACATTCAAAGGGAACTGAGGGAATGCACAGATGGTGCCAAATAACTCAGTTCCACACTAAAGGCATAATTACGTTAACACTGAATGCTCCAACACAAATTACTGAAGGTGATCGCTCTGTGGAAAATATATGAAAATCAGACAGAGAAATAAAAGGAATCGTGACTAAGAAACCTTATTCCGGTACATTACCTTCGTCAAGATGACGGTGTCCTCATTCGATAGGGTGCTGGCAATGGAGGAGGGAATTAAAATGCCCCTACAAAAGTATACTAGTTCGAACCTCAGGGTCGAACACGTGGAAGGTTAGAGGATTAGGCAAGGGTAAGGACAGCTGTCCTCGGTGATGTTCTGTGCTCTTCTCTCTTGATTTCCTTTGCATTGTCTATAAATAACCTTGGAGATCATGCATCGCATCCAAATAGGCGGCGCAAAGGTCAATCTTTGTCACGTTTTCTATATAGGCCACATGGCATCAGTTAACCTCATGGAGGTTTAACATGGCAGTGGTGCCTAGTTTCTCTTTGGTGGCTCCTCCCTTGCGGCTGCTTGGTGCCAAGAAGGTAAGACGGTCACCTGGAAACAAGGCCTTAGGCAGTCATTTGAACAGAGAGAATGGTTAGGCTTAACCATTTTGGGGAATGAAGGTGAGAGTTTATGAAGGGGCGAGTGGAAACCCACAGTTATAGTAATTAAAGCAATTGAAATATGTATGTATGTATTTTCAGGACATTATCTTAATACGAAAATTTTTGTATTCTCTTCAATGTTTCGGTGAGCATTACGTGAATAACGAACTACAGAACGTTAGAAAAACTAGTATAGACTTGTGTTATCCACGTCACATTTTGGATACTTGCTATAAAAAGCTGTAAAGACATTTTATAATGAAAGTGAAAGGAAGGCAGAATTACCTAAAGACGTCCATTTTTTTACTTATATCACCAGCTTTGAATTCATTAAATCAATGCTGAAAAATTCAGTGTAAATTTCATCTTTTCAAGTGGCACCATAAAAAACATTCTTGTAGAAGTTGTTTATAAAACTCCATGTATGGACTGTCCATCATTTTATTTGGGGTGGAGGAGTAAGGAATTAAATGTCAGAATAAATCAAAAGGAAACAGTAATCTTTTTGTATAAGTGAGTGAAAAATACAGAGAACTGACTGGTTATGTGGTAGTGCAGTGACAAGGTGTGATAACACTGTCTCTTAAAACACCATTGAATCTCCATTTATACCAAACAAACAAACTACACACTCTTTACTCCATTCTGCACAAGATGCTCAAGGGGATGTTTAAGAAAAAATAAAGATTATCCGTGATTTTTGCTAATGTCCTCAGCCTCTCCTTGGTTAATCTAAGACAGATGTCCAGAGATCATCCCAAAAGTAATGATCTTTATACACATACGTACTAAAATGATTCTTCTTTGTCATTTTTTCTGTTGAAATTAGTTTGCTTGAGACTACTTAAAGTAAGGTGAGAGATCTAGCACTCAAGTTAGGCTTAAACTTGGATCCAGGAAGAGTAAGTGACCGATGATCCCAGTGGTCTACCAGAACCTTAGTACAACTTGGCAGTTGATAACTGTACAAGATGTAGAAACGAGAAGAAATACACAGCGTCTTGGAATAATCTATAATACTTGATATACGGTCAAGTCATATAAAACATAAATCAACCGATCAACATTAACTTTCCTAAATTTTCATTTTCATTAAAATTCACTTTCCTGGATAAAGAGCTAGCAAAAGATGAAAATTCATATAAAGATACCAATAGCTGACGTCAAGAAATACACGGCGTCTTGGAATAAGTTTTACAGAAGTGTTTGGAAAGTACAATGGCCATTTTTTCTTTACTAAATTATATAAATAGAATTCCATTTCCGATTCCACTGCATTTGTTCACACACGGTAAATCGTTTACTATATACTGGGAACGTATAAGGACTCAAAAACCTTCAGTATTAGAAGTGACGCAAGTAAATCAATTTAGACTCATGCGATGTAAAAATGCATATCTTTTATTAAACCGGTCTGCAATGAAATACTAGTCCCATGAGATTTAGGGCCTATTTACAACTAGTCCGCACAGCCTGAGACTAGGTACCCCGTTAGTCAGTACCTTTACTAAATCTATAATACTTGATATACGGTCAAGTCATATAAAACATAAATCAACCGATCAACATTAATTTCCTAATTTTTCATTTTCATTAAAATTCACTTTCCTGGATAAAGAGCTAGCAAAAGATGAAAATTCATATAAAGATACCAATACCTGACGTCAAGAAATACCCAGCGTCTTGGAAACCATATAGTTATAAAGGAAAACAAAAATTAACCGACAATGAAAACACAGAAAAACACAAGAGACGCAAATATAAATACTTATGAAACATAAAATTTATATAATTTATATAATCTATAACTAAATAATTCTTTACATCCCAAATCTAATATTGTGATTTTAATTAGAAACGAAAGAAAGTTTAATATCAAATCCCTTAAGAAAGATAAAGTTAAATAATTAACTCTAAAATTCTGCAGAACCTAAACTCGCTAAAATAACAAAAAATCACATTAAACTTATTTTACCCCTACTCTTTTGCTCATGAACACAGCCAAAAGACTGTCGACAGCAGTTTTCAGTCTATAAAATATTTTCCTCACAAAAGGCGAAGAAAGGCTTATTGTGAATTTAGGAAGTAATATATGCTGACTCTATTCAATACGAGAACAATGAGGGAAAATGTTAATTTTCCGGTGAGGGAGAGGGAACTGCACGGCTGCTCAAAACCCTATGGTCTTTCCTAGACCATCTCTCTCTCTCTCTCTCTCTCTCTCTCTCTCTCTCTCTCTGGGGTACAGACAAGGACTCAGTTGCCCATCCCGAAACACATATTATATATACAAAGCAAGTGTAAATCCATGGTAATTACAAAAATACTGCACATATACGAAGTGCACACGCACTATTTTGGCGAGTGAGAAAGTGCACTCGATTACTACCACAGCATGATAATTATGTGTTTCTGTACTGTGATCAGTTTTCTGCATAATTCGTTCTTCCCGTGATTCTTGGACTCTGAGAATCCCAGCATTCGTTTATAATAACAGTTACATTATTTCGCCCGCGACTACGGAAATGGGTCCGTTCATTTAGAATGACTACTAAAGATAAGTCTTTTTTTCCCAAGAATAGTTTTACCAGACCAGTGAGTTACAAAAACTCTTCTAGGGCTGGCCTGAAGGACCACCTACTAATCATAAGCAATATCTATTTACAATAAATCAGATTTTATTTAAAAGGCTAAAGTGCTGTAAAAATGTTAAAAGTGCATCTAAAGAAAATTTTTTATTACAGCTAAAATTTTAAAAATTTAAGTTTCTTGGTTGTTGATATTTCTGGCATTCCATTAAAATATGCTTAGTAGTTACTTGTGTGGTGTGCTCTTTAAAAAAATTGTTTACTATGCCTCTTATTCTATCATTACATGAAGGTGATGACCGTTTTCTAACGGTGCCCTTAATAGTTCTTAGTTTGTTCGTCACGGAGGTATTATTCCTGTCACATTGCCATTTTCCCCTTATCACTGAATCAATAACATTCGGCCAATCCACAACTGGACAGTGGAATTAAATGATAGGTAATCTTATAGCTTCTTCTGCTTTAAAATCCGCTTTTTCTTTTCTTTCAATTCCGACATGAGATGGAAACCAGCATATCATTATTCTTACGCGCTTTTGTTTCGTTCTGTGTCGCATCAGATTCACATCAGATACTTAGAGATGTATGAAACTGCACGATTTTACGGCTTCTTTTCCATAATTTGAGTCACTGGCTAGAGAGACGTACCGCTGGCCGTATCCAGAACAGCTCTACTACCAACACGCACCCAAACCCCCACAATAAAATTCTATCGATACACTCCACAGTGCCGATAGCTTTGTTGGTACGGCTCACACACATATATTTTAGTGACACCCAATAGAGCACAGTCAATCCTGAACATGTCGCAGATAAATTTTGATATTTCTTCAGACAGTTGGGTATATTAGAGTCAGTAATTAATCATCAATACGATTGGTTCTGACATCGCTAACATCTCAAGACTAGTATCTTACTTGTGGTCAGTGTGTTTTAACCCAAAATTTTAATTCTTAAGGGTAATTCTTGGCCTTCAATTTTTTTTTTTTTTTTTTTTTTTGCTAATCTCAATGTTTGTCATTTACTTTGTCCTCTGATTACGTTATATATTTCACAATCCTGTACAATAGTATACTCTTTTTAAGGGAATCCAATAATATATTCTTTTCAACTGGTTCATCATTATTATTAGGAAAGTACTATGGAACCTGTACACTGTTCATACTATCATGTTTTTTTTTATTGTTGCCTTTACATTGTCAGCTTTTGTTATATTCATGTAATTTCAGACTGATGTTTTGTTGTGGTTTCCATCAACCACATCTGATCTTTAATCTGTCTGAATGACATTTCAGAAGTGGTGTCTATTCAATAAGACATTTTCTCATTTTAAATTTGATATTTTTTATTTTTTGTTGGTTTCTAAGGTTAAGGACCTTGACCAACTTCCACTTCCAAAGAAGAGACAAAGTCTGTCAAGGTTGAGTCTTGTTTGTATCTAGTTTTCCTTGGCCTTCTGTGTGGTATTAATGTATTAATACTTCATTTATCTGAATAGGGTGTCTTTCAGAGTCGTCCACTGGCAAGCCAGAGGTCAAAAGGTTTTTGGGCTATTATTATTATTATTATTATTAATTATTACTATTATTATTATTATTATTATTATTATTATTATTCACTAGATGAAACCTAATCATATGGAAATTCAAGCTTCCAAAGAATATGGTGTTCATTAGGAAGAAGTAAGGGGAAGTAAAGGGAAATACACAAAGAAGAGCTACCACTTATTAAAAAAGAAAAAATAAATTAATAAATAGGTAAATAGATAAAAATATATTAAAATGCAAGAAGAGTATAGGGTAGTAATGCACTGCATTTTCGCTTGAACTTGTTAAGTTCCAACTGCACTACATCCTCTGGGTGGCTGTTCCACAGTCCAACAGTGTTAGGAATAAAGGACCTCTGGAACAGAGAAGTTTGACAGCGAGGTACATTTGCTGCATATTGGTGCTGCTGTTCAGCAAATCTGGTTGCTCTCGGCAGATAAATGTGAAAGATCTCTGTTGAAATACAACTTATGAAAAGTGACAAACAAGAGACCAAGCGTCGATGGTCCAAGTCATAACATCTACTGCTAGGAAACAGAAATGTACCACCACGAACCAGTTAGTCTAAAAGAGATAAATCTCTGGCAGAAGCAGACATCCACACCGGAGAACAGTATTCCAGTAGAGGAAGCACAAATGACCTAAAACAGGTAGCATTAATTTTATCACTGTTATGAACATGTGAGGCCTTATGAACAATGCCTAACTTTCATGCAGCATTTGCTGAAACTTTCATTAGATGTTTCTCAAAAGTTAGATGTGAGTCAAAAGATACACTTAGAATAACTAAAGCTTCAGACTCAATCAGCAAAGTTCCATCCACCTGCAGGGGAGGATGGAGTGGGAAATCTTAACTCTAGCCTCATACCCCATTGACTACACCATTCACTAATCCGGTCCATGTCCCGATTGAGGCTGAGGGCAGCTTCATTTCTCATAAGTGGAGACTTTACTACATTCACAAGTGTTGCATCATCGGCATACTGAACAATCTTGTTTTCCAGGCCAACAACCAAATCACTTGTATACACTAAAAATAACAGTGGATCAAGAACACTGCCCTGTGGAACTTCAGGCACAATAGGTCTTGGTTCACTAAAGACCCCATCCTGTAGTAATTCTAAAACATATCCACCCACTCCAAGATTCTGAAGTTTATAAGTGCCTTGTGATTTACTAAACTGAAAGCAGCGCTAAAATCTATTTGAATTACTCTGCACTCAAAACCGCATGTCAGGTCTAAAAGAGCATCACAGGTACCCATCTGCTTGATGTATGCATATTGACTATCAATTAACAATCCTTTAGATTCCACATACTCATATAGTAGCTTAAAAATAAGTTTTTCAGCACATTGGAGAGCACAGGGAGAATAGAGATTGGCCTGTAGTTACTGCAGTCTGCAGATATGCCACTCTTTGGAACAGGCACTGTATTACTACGTCGACATAAAAATCTATAAAATCTAGTAATCTTGGGAGACGACATACTAAAACTTTTTTAAAAAGCATGAGAAAGAAACCATCAGGATCTTCTCCACCCCAGTTATCAAGATTATTCAGAATTTTCTTAACATCCCCAGAGCGAAATGCAAATTTTGTAGGAATAGGTTCAGGATGATAAGTATCAGGGAGAGGGGCATCCTCAGCTGATTGCTCGATGAAGCAGTAAAGCCTTTTCCCTAGGGCCAGTAACCAATCTATTATCATCTGTTAGTAGTGGTGGAATGGAAGACCAGCCTGACCCAAAGACAGATGATGCCAATTTGGTCCACCACAGATAGGGCTGAGTAATTCCTTCAAGTTTCCTCTTCAAAGAGTTATTGTAATTTCTCTCGGCTGTATGGTAAGTTCTATTCACAGCGCGGTGAAACTCATAAAAAATGGTGTAATTTTCATTTGAGCGGTTTTGTCTCTATGCATTGAATTTGGTCTGTTTGTCATGGTAGGCTCGTCTACTTGTATCATCAAACCATGGCTGGTCATTTGTGCTAAATTTGGTGACATTCCTAGGGACATATCTTATTAAAATAGCCATCAGCATTTCATTTTCCATCTTCTTGGGATCAGGATCTAATATAGCAACTGAAATATTAGGTGCCTGACAAGCTTCAATAATGCGATCCCCATTAGCTCTGGATTTCAGCCAGACCGTTTTTCCAATGTGGAATTAGGAATATACTGATTGACAGATATGTCCATCTCAATGGCGCAATGATCAGAAGTGCAAAACTGTTACTCGCAGTGATACCTGATATGGGATCCTCACTTGGATATACACCATACCCTCAGTGCCGTAGGGGTCGTCAGTCCGTCGGGCAAAGTTTGACATAAAAGTTTCACCTTGCTCGATCACGTCAAGTACTCCATGCAAATGTCGTCAATGACAGAGGAAGAGGGGAAACAAGAAAACTTAATTCGAGGAGGAGTAAAAGGACGAAGGACTCCCAATGTTTGGTTGAACCCACTGCAGAAATGGAAGGTATAAAAGTGCATTCAATCCCTGCAGTGGTTCCCTAAGCACTCCGCCCCGCCTTGTCAAGGGGTTGGGTGGGGGGTCTGGTCTCAATAAAATTCGAAGTTTCATTTCCCGCACCAAAATCTCGACGCAGTGACATTATATAACCAGAAGTTCATTCAGCAGCCTTGGTGAGTACGCATACAAAGGTCGTTATATACTCAAATAAAAAAAAAAGCTCCATTAAGGAAAAACAAAACTGTTTTTTCTTCTGAATATTCACCTCATAGCATTGATACTAAATCTAAAAATAAAACAATTTTGGGTTTTTAGACATGGAAATGTAGTGGAGTAGTCTTCAGCTGTCGTGATGGAATAAATTTTATAAATTAGAACCACAAACGTAATCTTTTCAAAAATTATAATTTCCAGATCCTATGACGGTAAACCTCAAAATAAAATATGTCATAAGTTCCGTGGATTGAGATCACGCCGTAAAGAGGTAAGCTGTTCGTGAAAAAAAAAATGTAAAAAGCGTGGCATCCATTAGATTAACCAGGGTAAGGCTGAGAGGGATAGCACAACCTTAATTTAGGAGGTAGAAACTATTATTATAATGCAAATCGTAAAAGGAAGGAAATGTAACCTATACATTAAAACACCCGATACTTCAAAACACCAGTACATATTCTGCTATCAAAATACAGTGAAAACACACAATAAAATATTTGTAGCGATATATATGATCTCGCCCCATAATTGAAATAAATCATGACTACGACAATGGTTGGATCTAATAAGAAAACAAAAATGGCTGCTGACCCTGATCTACGTAAATTCAATTAGGGAGCTTGTTTACTGTATTTCCTAAGGACAAAGAACGTATATTCCTTTCGAAAGATGAGTCATTGCCTCCCTTTACTCTCTCACTGATATTATTTGAAGAGTGAAGGCTTGAAAGTCGGTTATTTTGATTGCTTGAGCACTAGTACTAGCATTACTGCACTGAATGGGAGAACGAAATCAAGCCTGTAAAGACTATTAATCTAATCTTCCAGCTTTTCTCTCGATGTGCGGCTGAACTTGGCTTGTGCTGCATTGGTTTTACGTCTCTTGCCTTGTAAAGAAAAGATTATTTTCATTGTGTGATGCATTAAACTGTTACATGATATTCAAATTAAAGATTTCACTTGTGTGATTCGAATAAGGAAGGGAAAATACCAAACTAGGACATGAACACTAAAAAAAAAAACCATGCTGTTCAGGACAGCTGCCACAGGAAGAAACTACGAGAAAAACTGGTCATAAATATACAGCTGTTCAGTACACGAGAGACACAGCAAGGCTTGCTTTGGAAACAAAAATTCATATAGCTTCAGAAAACTTTAGCCTCTTTAAGACAGCAAAGCGAAACTAAACTATTACTGTTTGCCCACAGAAAATGTTCCAAAACAGATTAATAGAAATATAAAAAATGGAATACTGGAGACCATTTGGTGGAAATTCAAGATCTGGAAAGAGAAATTTCTTTAGCGTAGAGGAAACAGAATAATGCTAACAATCAGCTTTTTAGAAAACCATGAAGTTCGGTTCCCTATCTCGTTAAACACAAAAGTACAAAAAAATATCTTCTAAACGAATAATTGAAAAATGAAATTCCATTATAATTTTCACATAAATCAGTCGTAAATAACTTTTTTTACTGTCTCTTATGTTATTTCCTTTGTTGTCTTTCCACAATTTATTTTTCTGCCTGCAATATCATGATAAATATTCTTTCGTACTATAAAGGAAGGAATAACGCACAGGCACAAACCAATAAAAGATAATGGGAAAAGTAATGAATGTCAAAGCGGGCACAAAGAAAACTAGAAGTATACCTCAGGCTGAACAGGAAACTTAGGCTTTGTAAGAGAAAGGTAGTCAAGTTTATGATAATAGGTTTTGAGGATGAGGAGGAAAGGGAGGGTCTTCCTACGTAAATACTCCGGACGCATAAATTGCGAGGAGCGAAATCACCGGTTGTATTATCATAATGACAAAAGAAGAGGAATAAATTATTGGAACCCGTTGTCTCCAGTCCTTTTCGCCACCCAAAAAAGTAAAGGAAAAAGATTCCTTCTCGTCTCCATGCCGTATTCTAGAAGACATGCTCGTGTTCTGATAAAAAAAACTTAGTTACTAATGTTCAAAGTTTTGAAAATGGGATGAAGGAGGTACAGTTGCAGCTCTCTCTCTCTCTCTCTCTCTCTCTCTCTCTCTCTCTCTCTCTCTCTCTCTATATATATATATATATATATATATATATATATATATGTGTGTGTGTGTGTGTGTGTGTGTGTGTGTGTGTGTGTGTGTGTGTGTGTGTGTGTGTGTGTGTGGTGACCAGAAAATTTCGTATTGGAAAATTTGGTCTCGGAAAATTCGGTCTCAAGCTACTTTTCTACAACCGTAATTCAAATAACTTTTGAATTTTTTGTCTGCTTGCTGTCTTTATATTCTGTGATATATTTAGAGACTACCAATAAAACGGAAATGTTTTAAGTAAAACAATATTATAATAAACAAATTTTTTATCCTTTACATTCTACAAAATTATTTTAGTTTCATAAAAGTTTTATCATATGTAGCTTCTGTTTTGTCAGGTAATAATATAAATGCACGAGGAAAGACTTTCCCAAAGATATTAACAAGTATAATCGAACATGATACCATCCATTTGGAGAAACTTTAAAAGTACCACAATTCCTAAGTAGAAAGAACTTTGCAGATCGTGAAGTCCCTTGTCTGAAGCAAATATTAAAATTCTTTTGTCATCGATAATTCCACTGTCACTTTACAAAAAAATGTTAACAATCACTAAAAACACGAAAGATCTGAGGCACTTCAAATCCAGTACAAGTCAGAGGTAATGGAGGTGTACCAAAAGCTTTATTCCGACAATTTGTTATCGACCTTGAAACCCTGGTAAATTCAGTATTTCAATTCTTACATTTTCATCAAGTTTACTAACAGTATTCGCTAAAATCGTTCTCGTGCCGGATGATTCGCCGCTTTGAATTTTACACTACAACTCCGCTACAGCATTTCGAGGTTCTACTTTGGCTGCTGTAGTAGAATCATTATGAGCATTGATTTTCACATTTTCAGCATTCTGGATTTTCGTGTGCACTCGAGCGTTGCACGTCTTACGCATCTCACACCACCAAAATAGTCTCGTTTTGTTGGCACTGGACACATGAAAGTCATATATGTAATTATCCTCATCGGTAAATTTTTCTTCTTTGTAGCCATTCTTATTGGTAATGTAACTGAAATTAAAAGTTTTGATGAATGGTGTCTCGTAGAGATAGTATACTGATGATAAAAACTACTAGTAGCTTTGTTTATCTGATGTTGAACATACAATTTACTGAACAAACCTATTTTCCCTATTAAGTGCATCAAATTAAGCAAAACAAAAACTGCTCTACATACAGCTTAGTTTCGATGAGCTTAATACTGCAAGAACCAATTTTCTGAGACTCAATTTTCTTATCTTTTACTATGAAATTTCTTGAATGCATTTGCATGTTTACAATAAATAAAATATTTTGAATTAATCTTACATAAGCTTTTTTAGGTTTCCTTTGTGTTTTGAGAGCAATGCTAGAAGAATTCACATTATTGTTTATATTATCTGATGAAGTTTAACATTAAAATTCAATGTAGATTTTCCGACCGAATTTTTGAGATCGAGTTTTCAAGAACGAATATTCTAGCACCATATATATATATATATATATATATATATATATATATATATATATATATATATATATATATATATATATATATATATATATATATATATATATATATATATATATATATATATATATATATATATATATATACTGTCACGAAGTGACCAAGTACCTAGTTATCCCACAACTAGTCACAAAATCCAAAAATTTACCTCATTTCAGCCAGATACTTGAACCCTCATATCAATAGAATTACGACTGAACACTCTAAAGGTAACAGTGATCCCTTAAAACTTGCTTATCACGAAAAATCAAATTAAATTTATCAAGTTATGTGTGAGCTATTGAGATATACTAGATAAAGAAGGGCATCACTCCATCAAACAACTATAATTGTTTCCCTGGTCTTCATTCCGTTCCGTTTAGGAGAGGAGAACAAAACATGTCCTTGTGCATACACAAATAACCCTATTCACTGGTGGTCAAAAATGAAACAATGCATTTTAAAACTTTAAATACAAAAATTTATTTCTAACTTCAAAAGTTATAATTAGAATTCACAATCTTAAAAATTTACCATTACTTGAAAACAATATAAGATTTAATTAATTCTCAAACAAGATTAATTCACAAAACTTTGATTTATCAAGAAACTGCCTTCTAAGCAAAATTCAAGCTATTAAGATTTACTCAAGATCTGAAAAAGAAAACTTAACAAATGTAAATCAAACCATGTATGCAATGTTAAAGTATCAACATATGTAAAATATTAAGTAACACAAAAGTTCGGGTAACACTATGAACTTGCAAACACAAGAACACAAAAAAATGCAAAGTGAAGAACACACAAAAATGCAAAAACAAGATCATACAAAAAAATGCACAAAAGATTTCAACAGTAATTTCACTAAGTCAAATTCTATCTGACCTTTATTTTATTTTACCATGGTAAAAATAAATAAAAACCACTTTACCTTATACAAGTTTCTGAACACTTTACCAAAACTCTTGCTGCAGCTCAAAACACTATTTTTATATGGTGCCATTACACTAACAGTTTCACTAAACTCACATCTTAAATTATATGTCTGCAGTGTGACCACAAATTTTACTCTCTTCTGAAGGAGAGAGAGAGAGAGAGAGAGAGAGAGAGAGAGAGAGAGAGAGAGAGAGAGAGAGAGAGCAACCGAACTCTACCAAGTCTCTGTCTGGACTGATCAGCTTCCCAAAATTCTACTATCAGAATAAACCTGTGTTGCCAGTTAGGCATTTTTGGAAATGGGCCACTCTGGGAGAAAACAGGAATAAAGTTTCTTCCTCTGGAGAAGGGAAAATATTCAGGGAATTTATTCTCTGGCTCAGAGAGCTATATAGGCCTGTCCTCTTATCTGTATAATTGACAGGGATTTCCTGTGGCACACTTGTCCAAACAGAGAAGGCTTCTGGATCAGGCAGCTTATCTGAACCTGTCATCCCACATCTCTTTAGCTAATAAGAGGATTTACTGTCTTAACACTTGTGCAAACAATAAACTTTTAGACTAGACATGGTTGTCTAACTTGTCATCTCATCTCCCTTTAGTTGACAACTTAAGTGGTTTAGGGTCTCTCTCGCATAAAGGATTTCCTTTGGTCACCCACTTGACACCTGAACAAACATTCAGCTGTGAACACAAGAGCCTAACAGAAAAATGTACCTTATCTCTAAAATCACAGAGTCAACTAACCCTCTTAAAATCTGACACTTGGTAGCTCAATAAACAATACTACTACACAACACATGACAAATACATGAGAGAACACATAAAAATTACAAAAACATATTAATTTACAGAAAACACACATATAAGACATCATTATAGTGTATGTATATATATATATTATATATATATATATATATATATATATATATATATATATATATATATATATATATATATATATATATATATATATATATATATATATATATATATATATATAATATGAGTATGAGTAATGTACCAAGTACACCATCTAATGACAGTACTGTTTCCAGGACAAGAAGATTTCTATGTACATCTTAAACCGAAAGACAACTACCATTAGGGAAATTCGCAAAACGTTGAAATTTTTTCCTCTCAAAGAATTTGTTCCTAGGAATATTTGTTTCAAGTTTTTACAATGATCTGAAAGTACCAGCTTACCTGATACTTCCATATCCATATCGATACGGTAACTGAATTACTGACAAAATAAACAGTCATGACAAGACAGGTCATCTTTCAAAGTGCTATCAAAATGGTGCATGAATGATAACTACATCAATTTGCAAAAGTTTATAATAAAACAACTGATTGTGTTAAAATACATAATTTATATACTCGTAGGGTGTTAAAAAAAAGAGAAAAGAGTAAAATACTGCATCTTTGATTTTTCAATGTGAAAGGAAAAGGTATGCAGGAATGGAAAGGACGCCAAATAACTTTGGCTAGGGTAGCTGAAAACTGTAGAATTCAGTAAAAATCAGCGCCTCTAAGTTAAGGAGCCCTTTGGGACAGGTGAAAGTCTTAAAATATGCTAAACAAAGGACTGAATGGTTTGGCAAGAGAAAAGCTGTATTGGTGACTGTATACGGTACAAGAATGGAAAATAACTGCAGGGAAAGAGAGAATCTCTGGAAAAGTGTGAATCTGTGCCTAGCAGAATTTAGTAAGTATGAAAGGTGGTCGTATTAATCATTTATAAGCAATGGCAAGTGACAAAGGAAAAAGGTAGATGACATTGCTGGTAGATATACAGTTTCAAGAGAAAAAGAAAAGCATTTTGTGGCAATGCCTTCTGGAAGGGACTTCTTTTTTAGAAAGAATTTCTTGATTGAGAAAGAGAAAAGAGTGAAGGCGGGTAGAAGGGCATAAAATGGAGAGAAGAGTAGTCAATGGGGTTATGTTTGATCCTTATTTTGTTGAAGCAAAAGTTAAAATAGAAGTTAAACTTGGAGGACAAGTGATGAGAACATGGGTGCAAATGCAATTACAACGCGATCCTGATAAAAACTAAGAGAGAATAGCATAAAAGGAAAAGTAGAAGAAAAACTGGATAAGGTGAGACACATAAGAATAAGGGGTATACAGTATGTGCAGCAAGATATGTTGAAGTCATAGTGGAGCATTTATGGATCTAGTACAACAATAACAAGGAATGAAAACAAGTGGTGGAAAGAAGAACTTTGCGGCTTCATGAAAAAAAAGTCAGTTTTTTAATTAATTTGAAATTTCTTGACAGAAGAGATCATCTGCTAGCATATAACAGGATGGATAAGGCGTCCATGAGGAAAGCGTCTATGAGGAAAGAAAAGAAAAAAAAGGAACATAATCAATATAGAAGGCAGAATACGACCTAGTACTTTGGAAAGTGGAAGAGGTTCTTTATGGAATGGAAGTAAGTAATGGGCAAAAAGTTATAATGTATTTTACAGATTTACTGAATTTGGCAAAAGAAAGAGAAACAGAACTTGTGAAAAGGCTAAGTGTAAATCAGCAACTACAAGAGGTAATCTCACCATAGCTACAGTACAATATACATTCATCATGAAGCCCTTAAGCCCCTTAGGCTCACGCATAGGAATAGCCGATTTCTTCTCTGTAAAATCGAAAGTGAATAAACCCATGATATCAGAATTTTACCACTCTGAGATAGCATTCTGATGCCCCAAACAGAGCTTTGCTGCTATAGTTGTTCTCAAACCTTTTCACTAACGTGACGCCGTCTTCTACATTTGATGCATAAGACCTCAAACAATTGGCTATAGCCAAATATCTGATTAACTCCACTTGAGTTCTGCTGACATATAATGTTCTGCTGACTGAGCTACTCAATATACTGAACTTCCCTCCCGCAAAGCTGCCCCTATTTATATTTACTTATCATACTTTCAAGATTGTACTGGCCCTTTCTCGCATATACTATTCTTCAACAATTTATTTACTACAGTTTCTGGAACAAACAAGGTCTTCTAATGAAGACCGAGCTATGTATATGACAGACTGGCATTGAATAAGCGAAGGACACGTCATTTAGTAGAATCAAGAGAGCATTTTAGGCTCCTTTACACAAAATAAGACTTAACCATCGTTCATACAGACTATATTGCTGGTTACAGTGTACTATCTAGAAAGAAAACAAAATTGGCGATCTATTTCGAAAAACGAAAGCAACGAATATAAAATATTTATATAAAAAAACACAAACCAGCCTACTCTGAGTAACTAAATTTAAACAACCATACTTGACAACAGCAAACTGTTATGAGTCCCTCTTTTCATTGTCTTTACCGCTGATTAGCCAAAAGTGCTCCAGTGCCTACCTCGATAGGCTAAATTTCATAAATTCACATTCAACACGAACAAGCCAGTAGCAATAAGCGAGCGCTAACCTCTACCTATAAAATGAAGGGTTTTTTTATCGACCAGAAACGGTTAGTTGTCGCGGTCAAAAGGAAATCTTTCAGACCGATAGGATATTTAAGTACGGTTTCGATTTCTTTCACCTGGAATTTTAAAACCTGACCAGGAAATCCTTCACCCCAAGCGTTTTATTTTTCTCTCTTCATAATCAAAATCACTTGCTGCAAGTCACGAGGTCAACCTTTGTAAAAATTTTAGTAAAAATCTGCGAATCAAGTCTAACATAATTTCTACGCTGCGTGCAACACTCTTTTTAAAAGTATTTTGGTAGATTTCCCAGAGCTTTCTGCTTCCAAAAAACAATAACTATGTTCGTTCCCTTTCATGAATCTTTTTACACTTTTAAACCTTGCGTTAGAGATATCTCTAACTAAATAGTACAGATATGATACGTATGTGAGTTGCCAAAAAAACTAAATAGATATCCATTAGATTAAGCACACACACACACACACACACACAGAGAGAGAGAGAGAGAGAGAGAGAGAGAGAGAGAGAGAGAGAGAGAGAGAGAGAGAGAGAGAGAGGGGGCCTGCATATTAATTCGTTATATGTAAACAGAGATCAAAAGATGAAGAATTTTCGCAATAGCTTTATGAGTTTACATACCATAAATTCCTAACGAATTAATTCCTTCAGCGAAAAATGATTTCCTTTGTGAAAAGTATGATGAAATGCCAGATGCAGCATAGCGAAACGTTTGATAGACTAAAACTCTTAGTCTTTTAATTCGTAAGCACGTAAAAGAGAGAGAATGTGTCGTTATATAAAAGGTTATTATCTCCCGCTTTCATATGTAATATGGCGGCAAATGGAGTGAATGAGAGAGATTAATATGATACTGAAAAGTATAGAAACGTTGATAAAATGACAGGCTAAATAGTCTGTGTTACAAATTCATTTTGTCAAGTCGATCCCAAGACCGTATGGAAAAGGAAAGGTGAACCTTAACTCTAAAAAAACCACACAAAGCATTACAGAAACTTCTGACAGAACTTGGAGTTTAGTGCGACCACGACCACGACAATGTGCTACAAATATAAGGCAGCAGCATGTTCCCTACATCGCTGGTTCTCTTTAAAAGACAGTAAGCAACTTTTGGTTTGATCAGTGTTAGGATGGGCGACTATCAGTTACTCCCGGGCACTGGAAGGTGAGCTACACCGTTGGTCCTGTGATCCGTGAAGTTAATCAGTACTGGGTCAAGACTGTTTTTGGACAAGCGATGCCAAATACCACTGACAGACTTAAAGCTGGAGACAGAATTTGGTGGTCTGGTTTCTGTTGGGGCGGTAGTGGTTCACAAAATATAAGTTTCTTGACAAATCAGTTTCAGTACCTGCGTTTATTTATTTTTTTTTACACATATTTAATTACTTATTCGTCCTCCCATTTATCAAGGTATTTTGTTGGTGTTGAAAGTAACTGATTCAACAACCTCATTTTCGTTTGTTGTAACCAATTTCATTATTACATGTTATAATCATTACTGCAGCTCAATTGCCTCATTTTTTACTCGTGTAAAAGGTGTCTGTACTTGAGTTATTGAGGGTTTTAAGTTTTTTGGTTTTAAACAGAAATTAGTTCATGTACTTTGTACCTTCACGACTATTATTGCATTAGCGCTTGCAGCATTCTTCTGCTTTTTTCGTAATCAAGATTACCTATTTTGGATTGTAAGTCACTTTTTACTTCATGAACTGGTGGTGGATTTTGCTTTAAAATATATCAGCGTAATAAAAATGACAAATCTTTAATACATTTTGTAATTCTCCATAATATACAAACCGGAGGCCATGTAATAGACAACTTTCATGAAAGTTGCGCCGCTTGTGGAATTTTGGAAGCAACTGTTGCAAAAATGCTGAAGGCTGAAGCAATCTCTTTACTTCACATCTCAGTTTCATCCCTCATCAAGTACTGTATTTTACACGTCCTTATATTCACTCCCTAATGAGTGGGCTCTATCAAAAGAATAATGGCAGTTGTGGTGATCATAAGTGGTACTGTATTTTACACGTCCTTATATTCACTCCCTAATGAGTGGGCTCTATCAAAAGAATAATGGCAGTTGTGGTGATCATAAGTGGAGGCCTGCCTTGAAGTCATCAATCTGGAGAGTTGATCCTAACATGCCTCCCCTTGTAGAGGCTGATGGAACTGCTGTATATTCCCTCAAGCAGAAGGCAGCACTTTTGAATTAAGTCTGTCTTGCCTCACTCATGCTTTCCAGGGATTAAGTTATGTTCAATGGCCTTCAGATATGGCGAAGTCAAAAACTAGTGGAAGTACATCCTCATACCCCTCCGAATAAGCCGATTTCTTTTTCCCCTGTTTTATCTAAGGATTTTGAGAAGCTGTTTTCTAAGTGTCTTTACAGTTTGGTTTCGTAAAGGCCATGGTACTTGTAATGCACTCCCGTCAATAAATACTGTCTTGCAGAGTGCTCTTGATGAGGATGCAGAGGCATGCATGATCAGTTTAGATTTTAGCGCAGCCTTTGACCATATGAACCGTAATGCACATGTCTACTAGCTAAGATTATTTGGAAACTGCTGAGCTTTTATTAATAATATTTTAAATGTTTATTTAATAGGCAGAACCCAAAGTATCTTTGTTGATAGCCAGTATAGTAGCTATAGTTATGTCATTTCAGGTGTTCCTCAAGGTAATGTCCTTGGATCTTTGCTATTTATCATTTATACAGAGAATAAACTGATACTCTTCTAAATGTCGCTCCTTCTCGGTGCTTAACATCCGTTTTTGCAGAATTCTTGAACAGGAATCTGGCACATATTCAGGAGTGGAGTACGCTTCAGGGCTTGAAGCTTAACCCTTCTAAAACTCAAAGTATCACAGTCGATCCAGAAGACTTTTGCCTTTAAAACCTGAGTCACACATAATTGGTAAGGTTTTAAATGTCAAGTGACTCTCTTGAGATTTTTAGCTTAAATTTTGATAGGAAATCGACATTTGGGAATCATATACGTAATATTTCTTCCTGCGTGCCGTTTCTCGAAAAGTTGGTATCTCGCAGAAACGTTTTCGAATGAAGCTATTATGTTTAAGTGTTATAACTTTTTCCTTCCTGCTTTGAAGTACTGTTCTCCAGGTACTGACTCATTTCAAACTCTTGGGTAGTGTTGCCATCCAGTCAAGCTTATTTTACCAACTCTTAATACTGACTTGTGGCTTAGACGTAAAGCACAACAACAAACATCCCTTGCACCCATCTTTACCTGATCTAGCTGCTTTTGCGTGCAAAACTAGAATGCTGCTGCAAACAGTGTACCGTTTTCTAGTACCATGTTCAATACCATTCCTTTTGCTAAGAGCTACAACTAAAATGTGGAAAAGTTTGCCTAGTGCAATTATGTAGTCTTCTGATCTTCAAATGTTCAAACAAGGAGAGTATTCATTCTTGCTTTCCGCAGACGTCTCCTGAATTCAGGTGAATCGATTTTTATTTTCTGTTCCCTTATATTTAATTATTTATAATCTTTTCTTCTAAACTGACTCTTTTTACAGACTGATTTCCCTTTGGAGCCCTATCAAGTTTATAGTCTGTTGACTCTGTCCATGGGGTTTTCAATTGAAGACAAAAAAAGAAAGAAAAGCCATTTATTTCTCTTCGTGATACCAGCATTGATGTGGCCTAAGAAAACAAACCACATAAACAACCTGTACAGGCCCTATTTTTTCCTCAGTCAAATTGACAAGCTGGACAAAACAGCGCTCTTTCTTTGCTAGCCATATTGCACTATCATCGACACTCAAATTTTCTACTAGTGCTCTTCCATGTACGACAAAACTATAAATTTGGTTCGCTCAATATGCATGAGCAGAAGTTAAGCACGTCCGCTAACTACCACCGCTCTCCGTATTCCACAGGTTCACTACGTCTTAACAAAATAATTATATTTAGTGACTGCAAAAAACTGATACCAATTGTAACATTTCTAAAAATAATAAAAGAAAAAAACACTGACAAGGATAGTTTCCGCGATAAAGCGGTATTTCCATTATTTAAAAAATATACATGGAGCACTGCATGCACCTCTAAAAATATGACAGTGATTCTGTTATGTTGCAAAAATATCCCCGAATTAGTCATGAGACACTGAATTATTTTCTCAACATCAGCCTGTGAAAACTACTGACTTGTAGATAAAGTGGCGGAAAATAGCCATTTTCTATAATGAGAAACTGTCACGGAGAGATTGTCTAAGTTTACGATGTAGGCTCTTACTGAACTATTTACTTTTAAGGGCCAGCATCTTATTTTCCTATTTTACTGTTTAGGGTAATTTATTCCACTGAGCAGAGCCTGTTACACACACACACACACCTTTACTGACAATTTTCTTTTACTTCTAGGAATTTGTAGGTCATTTGTTTATCTAATTAATGTCATGAGATTTTCCAACTAGCTCGATGAATACCACAAATCCAGAGTTTACTCGCTAAGTTAAGTTAAGTATATCTTAGTTTAACCAGACCACTGCGCTGATTAACAGCTCTCCTAGGGCTGGCCCGAAGGATTAGATTTACTTTTACGTGGCTAAGAACCAATTGGTTACCTAGCAACGGGACCTACAGAGTTTACTCGCTGATCACTTTCAAATGAACAACAACTCATGAAACTGCAACTGTTCTTTCATTTTACACCATTCCAGTTTTCCAGTGTGGTTAGGTTTCCGTCCATATCCCACCGATACTTTAGCAGCTAAATAATGTAATTTTGTGAACTGCTTTACGAACTGATAATACAAACCCCACATGTGGTCATGACGTACTGGAACATCCTAATGCTAGTGCACCAATAATTTTCTAAATAAGATTAACAAAGATCTATTCACTTCAAGTTAAGAAGAAAAGTACGCCAAGTGCCTTTGCGCATATGTGATCTATACATTAGTCAAATGATAGATAATTGTCTACAATGATCCTAAAATAGGGATCTACGTTTTCTATTTCAGGAGAAAGTAAGAATTGCGGTTCCTCGTATTCAATTTTCGGTCAAGATGACTTTGAGTTTTTTGCCTCAACTTGCATACGACGCGGAAGATAATCTCTATATAGTAAATTATCTACTTGTAGTTTTCATCTATTTTAACAATATCGAATTGGAGACACTTTTGAAAACTTTTGAAAGATCACAAAGTGGCTACAGCGAGAACCTAAGAATGATTATATTGATTTTACTGACAAATTTACACAGTTGACTTACAACAATTTTTTCCAAGTACTTTTGATAGGACTAACAATAACGAAAGTGGTCAGTAGTCACACTCACCTTTGTTATCGCCTTATTTAAAAAAAAACAGACAAAACAATAGCGTCAAGTTTACATTATATTTACTATATTTACATTAAAAATAGATCCCTAACAACTTTTTCAACTTGCTAGAGCTACTGGCGTGGCAGGGCACCGATAGCACTGCTTTTCATCTACCAAATAAAACAGCTAACTAGAGTTCGTATTATATCAGAGTCTGACTGTACTGCTTCTAAAGGAAGTCTCACGGTAAAATCTTTATGTAGTCTGTTGAAAGACGTTCATCGTTAATTCCGCAGTTGAAAAGTATGAATGGCAATGACCAAGCACTTGCTTCTTCTCCGGAGCCACCCATTGTCATAGGAAATGGCTTGATATTTATAAAAAAAAATATGCACTTATGTGAAATACAATGTGTTTACCAATACTGTATTGCTTACCTATGATTGACTTGGGGTTAAAAAAAACTCAACTTTTAAACATCCTGTCCTCCAAACATGTGCCAGCCTCTCTCACCAGAAAATCAAAGTAATCTGATCTGCTTCTGGACAGTATGTAACGTCTCTAAAGGTAAGGACATAACATCTTGACCCTCTTGTCTGCCATTTTTTACATTCTGTATACTAGAGAGAGAGAGAGAGAGAGAGAGAGAGAGAGAGAGAGAGAGAGAGAGAGAGAGAGAGAGAGAGAGAGAGAGAGAGAGAGAGAGGAGAGAGAGAGAGAGAGAGAGAGAGAGAGAGAGAGAGAGAGAGAGAGAGAGAGAGAGAGAGAGAGAGAGAGAGAGTGTGTGTGTGTATATATGTATATGTATATATATATATATATATATATATATATATATATATATATATATATATATATATATATACACATACATGTATAAGTACACACACACACACGCACGCACACATATATACAATACAAAGAGAGAGAGAGAGAGAGAGAGAGAGAGAGAGAGAGAGAGAGAGAGAGAGAGAGAGAGAGAGAGAGAGAGAGAGAGAGAGAGAGAGAGAAAATTTTCTCTTGTTTATGAAATTGTATATAAAAACTCGTGTAAACGTAATATATTTAAATATTCCTAGTTAAAACTGGTTTTCGTAATGTCTGAACTCTATATTTCTCTATGTGTTAAGCAATGACTTACTGCAAGAGCATAATGGAGAGAGGTGGTCGGATGTATCGCTTGAGGAGAAGGCCAAACAAGTGGTAAGTGGCAGTAAAGGGAGAATCCGTGTTCTCAATAAACGCTCTCTTGGAACTAATGACCACGGGCTTTGAGCCAAACAATAGAAGGTGTTGTTTAACTATTTATTCGTGAGGAGTTTACATCTGATAATTGACTTCCATAAAAAAAACATTCACCAAGACGACAAGAAATACTTATGGACGCAAGAAGGATCTCTATTTTTCTAATGCCTGTACATGTACATACATGGTGTGTGTGTGTATATGTATATGTATGTATATATATATATATATATATATATATATATATATATATATATATATATAACTAAGAATGACTAAGTATGACGTGCGTAATAGACCTAAACTTCTAACACCCGTCGGGATCGAACCCAAGACCCCAATAAAGTGCACGTCACGACCAACTGATCCACATAAATAATAATTTATACAGTATATTTTACATACATACACACACACACACACACACACACACACATATATATATATATATATATATATATATATATATATATTTATATATATATATATATATATATATATATATATATATATATATATATATATATATATATATATATATATATATGTCAACATACAGACTGCAGACGTTGCCTACAAAACACCTTCCAGGTGCAAATACTTGGTTTCCAGGCATCTGTATGTTCGTACGTACTGTCTTGCTAGCCAATATACGTGGAAATTCTACCACCCTGCATCAGTCCACTGAAGATGGCTTAGCAAAAAGCCGACAATGGCCAGGATTTACAACAGTTTTTCATTCCTTCCTGTTTTGTTTTTTTATATATATATATATATATATATATATATATATATATATATATATATATATATATATATATATATATATATATATATATATATATATATATATATATATATATACAGTATATATGACCCACACGGATCATAAAAAAGTTGGAATCCTACTAATTGAGTAACTGGTGGGTCAGGAAGTTATGTAAACCTCGCTGGTAAGTTAAGCAGCAGCCTGCCCACGAAAACTCTCGGCCAATAAAGTATTTAGGTTCCAACTTCTACTATGAACTAAATGGGTAAGTTGGTAGCGACCTCGCCTTTCATTTGAGAGACCTGAGTTCGATCTCGATGTGACCCACATAAATCATATACAATATATTTATATAGACATTACTTATACACACACACACACACACATATATATATATATATATATGTGTGTGTGTGAGTGTGTATGTATATATAAGTAATAGCTATATATACTGTATATATACATATATATATATATAACTAATATATATAGACATTATTACTATATATATATATATATATATATATATATATATATATATATATATATATATATATATATATATATTGTATATAAATAATGTCAATTATACTGTATGTATATACATTTATCTATATATGTATATACTGTATATACCCATATATATGCGTATATATAAAATATAATGTACATATTATGATTTATGTGGGTCACATCGAGATCTAACCCAGGTGTCTCAAATGTTAGGAGAGGACACTAGCCACTGACCCACTTAGTTCATAGTAGGAGTTGGAACCTAAGTATTTTATTGTTTGATTTGTTGATTGATTATGAAATTTAGGTCTTGAAAACCAAGCACCGGAACCCATCAGGATTATTCAGCGCCATAATGAAGGTGAAATAAGTTAATGATATAATTGATAATGAATAGGTGAATGATAACATACTAGTAAAATTCAGCGTTAAAATATGAACGTAAAAAATGAAGGATACTGGATAGAACCAGCAAAAAATAAATATATATTAAACTTTTATATTCAAAATATATAATTAGTACATAAAATAAATATGACTAAAATCTTTATTGAATATACTAAGATCATATCTCATTAAAATAACCAGATTCTTTCAGATAACCCATAAGGTTATCTACCTCAAGGTGATCATTTAAAATTTCTAAAATAGTCTTCCCAGTTAGTAAGTACTTTGCCCTAAGGCGATTAAATTTAGGATAGTGCACCAGCATGTGCTCAACGGATAGCTGACCACCACAGTGAGCACAAACTAGGGCACTGGTTCCCTCTAAGATATAGCTAAGAGTGAAGCGGGTATGGCCAATCCTAAGCCGTGTTAGGATGATCTCAAATCTTTTGTTACGATTAAAACCCGAACTCCAAAAGTCGATACTTTTTCTAATGTTTCTGTACTTCCTATTTGTGGATAATATGGGGGAAGTCCATCTCTGCTGCCATTTTGTGCGAATGTATCGTCTCATAGCTGGACGCATATCCAAATGTGGCACCTTATTAGTTAGGAAATCACATCTTGCGGGACCCTTTGCTTACTCTTAGCCAGTTCGTTCCCTTCTAGACCAGTGTGCCCAGGAATCCAACAAAACTTTACTGATTTGTAGCGAACAGAAAGATAAAAAAGCCATTCCTGAGCCTTGTGAATTAAGGGATGGGTAGGGTTAAACTTCTTTAGGGCTTCTAAAATACTCCTTGAGTCACTATATATCACTGTGGATTTAAATTTCTTATCAGATGCAAGATTTAAAGCATGAACTATGGCTGTTGCTTCAGCAGTGAAAATGGATGAGGAGTCTGATAAATTTTTTTATATATGATTCCTCCTCACACACCACTGTACATCCTACTCCATCTTCCGATTTTGATCCGTCAGTATAGATTTTCTTGTCATTTATATGCCTCTCATCATGCTCCAAAACTTGTTTCTGACTTCTTCCGAACGATCTTTCTTCTTTGTCTCTTTAATACAGGCATCTATTGCTGGAATAAACCAAGGAGGGATAGCCAGAACAATACCATCAGAGGGTCCAAGGGTACTCGAATTTTTATAAATGCTGGACATCAAGATTTGAGAGGGGATTATTCTTCCACCAATGGCACAAGTGAGAACTGACTCCCAAATGTTTGCGTCCCTACCCTACCCCAAAGGGGAGGGCACAACACAATGATAATGGCCCAAGTGTAAGCCAAGCCTGCTTGCTAGGACAGAAGGTATTAAGAGAATACCATCATCCCCACTCTAATCGTGTTATGGGCAAACCGGATAGAATGCCGAGAGTCCTATCCCCAGAACCGGACCCCCCTGGAATACGTGGTCCACCCCTGAAGAACAGTTCCGCTTGATATCTCTCAGGCCCGAACATTATCGGGCAGCTAATGGTCCCACCACAGTTCCCACTATCTAGCTTCGGTCATAAACCCAATCCCATTTATGATATCTTTTCCTGTTTATCAGGCCCAGTAAATTTTAGCAAAAGCGGAAAATTCCACAAAAACTAATTCAAAGAAATATATAATGGTCTATGGGACTCTTGGACTCAAACCCGGGAACAGATTCCTGGGGTTCAAGAACTCCCTCACTACGTCAAGGTGGTCCCAAATCGAGGGGGCTAAATACTTTTTTACCTGAGAGTTTTCCTGGGCAGGTTGCTGCTTAACTTACCACTGAGGTTTACATAATTTCCTGACTCACCAGTGACTCAATTGGTAGGATTCCAACTACTTCTGTGAACTGCGTGGGTTATTTAGTAGCACCCTAGCCTTTCATTTGAGGGACCTGGGCTTGATCCCAATGTGGGTCAGAAATTTATTTCTGTGAAACACGTGCTCATGTGCTTATTAGTTCCATCACAATTACAGTGAATGGGTAATTTGAATAAAATGCTACCAAACGGGTCACTGGTTGGTCGGGAATTTGGTTAAAACTTGCTGGTATGTTAGGCGGCAGCCTCTCCAAGAAAACCCTCAGGTACAGAAGTACTTAGGTTCCAACTTCTTTTATGACTTGTGTGGGCCAATTGATGGTGCCCATGCCTTGCACTTTAGAGACTTGAGTTCGATCCCAATGTGTGCCAGAAATTTATGTAAAACATGCTCATGTGTTGATTATAATAAGTATATATATTATATATATATATAGTGTGTGTGTATGTGTGTGTATGTTATGACATGAAGTTAAACATTTCAATTATTTTCATTAGTCTATACATAAACATGTTTGTATATGTGTACAGGTAAAAATCATGCCAGGTTTTTCTAATATAAGAAACTGATTAGAAAGAATACAGGCAATCACTTAAAAAAAATGGTAGCATAAGAATGAGTCCAGCGGTTGCATAAATTTTGAATGCTTAAGTGGAACATTGGAGAAGGCTGCTGCTAAGACAATTTGGTTGATGAGTATGGGGATGGTGATTACTTAATAAGTTATATTAGGATTTGCACGCTAAATAATGGTGCAAGACTATACAGAGAGGAAAATAAAGTCACAGCAAGAATGTGTGAACCATGTCTACAAGGGGCTGGGGATAGCTTTGCAAAAATTAATGAATGAAACAATGAGGGAATTTCAACTGAAAGGTGCAAGAAAAGGTAAAATTTGTTGGGAAGTGAAAGTCGATTCGCAGAGTGTCGGCAGTAATTTACAGATTATTATGGTGATACCATGCGAAAAAATGTTGGGCCGACAGTACAAGCGATGAGCTGGGATATTTGGTCATCCTTCTATCAATGCTTCACCACAGGTAAGCATATTATACATCACTTCTGTTCACAAGGAAAAAAACAGTTGGCGCCTTTTGGCAACAGGAAGTAGAACAGAAAAGAAAAAAGACAAGAACAGTATGAAAAAGAACTTGGGGAACCACGTACGTCAACAATATTTGCTTTATGGACAGGCAAAGACGACTGCTGCTAAAACCCACATGTCAACATGAAAGTACACTTCAATGTCCAGAATAGATGAAAATAAAGCAGTTTATGGGTGGCTCACTGATGTAAACCTGAAGAGATGCCTAAAAGAAAAAACCAAAATGAAAATTAATCACTCCACAGCAGAATCTGGGAGTATTGCCCTCAAGTCAAGAGACTAGGAAAAGTCACCCTCGACTTGGCCATTGCACAGTCTATCATAAATTATAACATAGGCTATGAGGCCGAATATCAATAGCATGAACTAGGCTTTGCTAGTCAGAAAACCAACAAATTCCTTTAATACTTAGGAAAGGACAGAGAGAGGAACTAGGCTTTGCTAGTTAGAAAACCACCAAGTTCCTTCAATACTTATCAAAGGACAGAGAGATGTTGATCAAGTCAAGACCAAGGAAAATGAGGAAAATGAAAACCTAGATTGATCCAGTTTATACTCCAAGATGTTTGAGTTTGAAAATAGTAACAGGGAAGTGGTTCAACCCTGGTGAAAAACAAACCCCCTCCTAATGATGTAATGCTTTCAAGAAAGCCCTAGGGGTGAGGTACCTTAGTACTAGTAAAAGCCTAACAGCACTCTTGTCATAAATAGCATACACAGACAAAAATATCATACTTTTTCAATCAAAATGAATTATTTCTTTATGTAAAATAGATGACTTACCAATATCTTTGAATTAAACGTTAACGTACAGAATACAAGATAATGTGGTAAAAAAAAAAAGATTTATGCATAGCGAATAGAAGTAGGAAATTATTTCAGATTGACACTGACTAGTGCAATGGCATGGAGTGGCAACAGCCAATGATACATACATCAATTTAAATTGAAACGTTATTTTTTTAACAGAAATGTTAGTGTATATTCTTTTCAACTGAAAATCTTATTATAAGCATATACGAGTATATTTGTCACTGAATGTTTTGATACGTATACATTTTCACTCTTGGACTGGTTTTCTCACTGTATGTGTGAATTGTTTAAGTATTAAAAAATACTCAAGTCATACACTATCCACTGAATACTTTCATATGTAATTCCTGCTAAATTAATGAATTGGATACTTCTAAGTTTTCCACTGCTTGGCTGTTGATCTCACTGTGACCTTACCAGCTGAAATTATGTGATACCAGCAAAACACAGGCCATACAAGGCTTGCTCTCCAAAAAAGACAAGACAATAGAATACATGTGAGGAATGACAAATGCTTCTGTGACAAATGTTTGGGTCTCAAATTTTATACATTACAGGATTTGTGGTACGTCAGGTATATCGGAACTCAATACAAAAATAGTTTCAAAGAACTCAAACCCAAGACCATGGAAGGCCTCAGTACAATGGCTATGGCACAGTCCAAGGTTACAAAGGTTGCCTCCTACCAAGGCTAAAGGGTCCCTTCTACCCACTGGCTAAAGTCTCTTCTACCCAAACTTGTGTAGGCAGGGATGTCACACCCTGAAGTAAATGTTGCTAAGAAAAGCCAAGTTAACCCACTACCATGAAATATATATATATATATATATATATATATATATATATATATATATATATATATATATATATATATATATGGTAAGCAATTATGTGGTACTGAAATCTCAGCTTCTATGGCATGGTCAGTAACGCTTTATGTGTAAATATACATATATATGTATATATATATATATATGTATATATATATATATATATATATATATATATATATATATATACATATATATGTAATAAAATATGTATATACATATATATGTAAAATATCATATGCATTCACGGTGATCTCTGAGTCATGAAACCTAAAATGTCTACACTGGGCTTTATGCATAACTCAAGCCGTTTTACACGCTGATCCTTCTTGCACCTATCTCTCCAACAACACCATAAGGTTTTCTGACCTTTTATCTCCAAAGACTTTGGTCCTGGACACCTTCTTCACAATCACTATTTTAATTTATGATGACCACACTTCACAAAGCTGGAGCATCGCAAAACATCCCTAATGTGTGTCACTCATGCTCCCTATGACTGCCTACGTGATGAATCCGTTACGAGGACCCTGAGCTGGTTTAAGCTGCAGTGGTGCAGCTCATACTTCTAGTTGTATGTATTCATAAATGGAAATTAATTTACAAATGGAAACCAATTTAAAAAGGCCTATTAAGAATTCAAATCTAAAACTTTTTAAACATGATTATCAAAAATACATTTGCAGTGATCATAACTTCTAGTACACAAGATGAAATAGCAGTTAACATGCAATGTCTGACACGTTGTGAGTAGATGCTTGTTAACTTAAGGTTATAAATGTGTACATTCGAAATTGACCGGACTAGACCAAGATGAAGCAAACCTGGACTATCTTATCTGTAAATGACCGCTACACTGGGGTCCCACTATCAACCATCACCCCTGTCCCCTTCCCCTTTTGTCCATGTCTCTCTTCCATCTGTTATGGGTAGGAGCTGGTAATGGTGCACACAATACCGGCCAATCGTCATTACGTGCGCGTTATTAAAGGGAGGCGATTGGGTTGGGTATAATCCCGCATTCATCAAGATATTCACCATTCGAAGGTAATGAACGTAAATTCTATCTTAATATTGCTTGCGTTTGATGGAAATTTATATAAAGCATTTCCGCCGAAGGCAAAAACATTTGCATGATTGAATCACATGGGCTTGCTACTAATGTGAACATGATTTAAAGATACGGCTGCTATTGTTATTGTTGCAATCTGTGGAGAGAGAAAGTGTTAGGGCTGTGGAGCCCTAACTCTCTCTCTCTCTCTCTCTCTCTCTCTCTCTCTCTCTCTCTATTCCAACATAACACAGATTTATTCCATTCAACCTGCCAGCCGTAAATATAAAATACTTTTCATCCTTCGCATGAGGTGAAGGATGGGTCTACCAATTTTATAATCAAGAGTATTTCCCAGAATAACATGATAAAGCTAACAAATGTAGTGATCAGAAAAAAAGTTCCAGTGATACCACAGCCTGATGGAAGATGTGTACAGAGATACAAGTAATTAATAAACAAGGCCCGCGAAGTGACATCGGTAAAACTTGACTAAATTCATTTTAATAAAATTTGTACCTTAACAGAGAAGGTCAGCGCTCCTGAATATGAGCAGGAAATAAAGGGTAATCTGGAACATGATTAAAAAGCGAATGGTGCCACCCGAAGTCTCTTTAGTAAAAATCCCACTCTCCGCAAAGCTTCATCCATACCGGCCAAAAATAATAAATAAGAATCTTCCAAAGGTTAAAAAGTTTAATAATGATGCTACTATATGTCTGAAAAAAACAGGCAATATACCTAAAGGCCAGCTTTTCCATTTCCAGGTAAGACCGACGGGACTGTGAAGGAATACAAAAAATGTGGATGTGGAGAAAGGCAAGACAAATACAACATAAAGTCAGAAACTGAGGTATTTTTCCAAACTAGTCAAGCTCAGAAACAACAAAACTAATTCAGTGAATTCTTAAACAGAATGAAACATTGTAAGTAAACCATATTTCTAAACGTAAATGAAGAGGCAAGGAAACAAGTGCAGACAAAACAGAAGAAATTTACAGACTGAAGTTCATAATGAATGACAAAAAATCTAACCTCACGGGAAGAATTTGGAATAATTTGAACTGCCACTGGGGTTGGAAAAGAGCTCGGCAGAGGGCCAGGCTTTTTGGTTTCTGTTAAGAAAACACGAGTTTTATACGACTTCTAGGTCATCGAAGCTTTTTGATTGTACCCACAGGTGTGTGAACATGCAATGACTATTTTGCCCATCCTTGAAGTCAAGTAGGAATGTGAACTTAGCATTTAATTAGGTGTAAAAACGCAGGACTCTTTGCTCCGGTGTTCTGACCGGGAAAATCATATGCCCTCAAGGCTCGAGCTACGCTCGGGGCGTCTCAATAGCCAACTTTAGCGGGTAGTAAAGTAGGCGACGGCTCGGCCTTTTGTGCCCAGTGAATACCAGAGACAATGAGTCTTCCGTTTTCTGTGAATCCATAATGAATGCGCCAAAGTTAAGTATACCTCAGTTTTACCAGACCACTGAGCTGTGCGCCAAGGTTGAAAAGAATTAATACCATAAGTATTAAATACTTAGTGGGTGCTATTTACGAAGACGATATTCCCTTAAATCTTGATGATAGGTTACGAATAGATGATGATGAAATTGAGGGCATTGCAGAATTACGAAAAACCAGGCTAATTGTTAAATTAAGCTCAAGAGAGAAATATGAAGACATTTGTGAAGAGTTTAGTGGCAAAGAATCAGTGTAAGACACGACCTAAAAATCAGAGTTGAAGATTTGTCTACTTACAGGTCATTCGTTACAGTGCGGAAAGTGCCTTTTGAAATGACTGACTTCATGCTGAATGACATTCTTTCCAGATATGGCACAGTGAGTTATGTGAAGAAGAACACTAGAAGTCAGGGAAGATACAAAGGCATTGATAATGTCAGAATAGTTTCAATGGATATTAATCGACAGATTCCTTCTTTCTTATATGCTGAATGCGCCAAGGTTTATATTTACATATACTATAAAGGACAGACGAAAACATGTAGACTTTGTGGGTAAAACAGCCATTTTGCTAATGAATATGAAGTTGAAGTTATGCAAAGACTAAATATCATTAGTGAAGTAGATTTCCCTCATTTATCTGGCCACCAACAAAACTAAAGGAAGCGAAATCCCAGTAAGTCACCAGGACCTAGTGGTCGTTCGAACTTGTGAAGGTATGCATCATTAACACTTCTTCAATTGATCGTCTTGTCGATGTCGGAAATGTCCCAGTACCTAAGGACCAACCAACAGTGCAAGCGGAATCTGAAACGCTGAATGACCTGCCAGATGACACGGATACTACTCCAAATGTATCTGAAGAAATCGATTTTACCCCTATAAGTGGGGCCTTGGAATATAATGGTGGGACAGGCGTATTGAATGCAAGCTGCAACATCAAACAACGAACTACTGAGACTGATGCAGTGCCTCTTGTTGCAACCCACGGAACAATATCCGGAAAGACGTTTACTTGTTCACCTGACAGTAACCCTGTTGAAGCTTTACCTAGTGACAATCATACGAGATCTTGTGACGTCAAGGCATTTTGAAGATAACACTGACGAAGACAGCAGTAACACCGACACGGCGCATCCCTTGAGTCAAGGTTTATTTACCTCAATCATCCCCTCCAGAGGCCAAGATGACATATAAAATCCAACAGTTGATTTATTGTTACCATCCTTTAATGGCTACAATTATTTTAAAGGTGCCAAAGACACGATTGCAGAACAAGAAAGTTGTTGCTCGATAGAAAACGAAATACCAGCAGGTCAAAAATGTAATAATGATAATGAAACCACAGTAACCGATGAGTCGGACTGTAATTTAAGCATTTTAGAAAACACACCGGTAAATAAAAAGCGAAAGCAATGTAAAAATGCAACAAAAAAATGTAAAAGAAAATCTCATAATAACTAACATTCATTAGGATATCCACCCTTAATATCAACGGTATTAATGATACACTGAAACAAGAGATATTACATTCAATTAACACCTTCAACAAAATAGACATTCTTTTAGTCCAAGAACACAATGTTAAGGATATTCAAGATTTAGAGTTTTTGTCAGACCGGTATAATATCATTTTCAATCCAGCCATTTGTCTCATTAAGAAGACTTTAAATTTTGTAGTAAAGCATGTTGGAAGAAGTGGAGATTCTAGAATATGTTCCGTATATGGTGAGGTGAAGGGTAGTAAGATTCGCATTTTTAACATTTATGCTCCTTCAGGTCATAATCATACAAAGGAACGGGAAGAGCTTTTTGAAAAGGAACTGCCCTACTAACGGTATGATAAATAGCCATACTATTACGGGAGGTGATTGGAACTAGGTTTTGAGTCCTAGAGACAATTCTAATAATAATGAATCAAACGTGTCAAAATCACTTCCCAGATTAATCAGGACCCTTAGATTTAATGATGTATGGTTTTCGCATAACAGGGAACCCCAGTATACTTACGCACAACAGATGATTTATTGTTACCATCCTTTAATGGTTACAATTATTTTAAAGGTGCCAAAGACACGATTGCTGAACAAGAAAGTTGTTGCTCGATAGAAAACGAAATACCAGCAGGTCAAAAATGTAATAATAATAATGAAACCACAGTGACCGATGAGTCGGACTGTAATTTAAGCACTGTAGAAAACACACCGGTAAATAAAAAGCGAAAGCAATGTAAAAATGCAACAAAAATTGTAAAAGAAAATCTCATAATAACTAACATTCATTAGGATATCCACCCTTAATATCAACGGTATTAATGATACACTGAAACAAGAAAAATTACATTCAATTAACACCTTCAACAAAATAGAAATTTTTAGTCCAAGAACACAATGTGTTAAGAATATTCAAGATTTAGAGTTTTTGTCAGACCGGTATAATATCATTTTCAATTCAGCCATTTGTCTCAAGGGTGGAACCTGTATTCTCATCAAGAAGACTTTAGATTTTGTAATAAAGCATGTTGGAAGAAGTGGAAATTCTAGAATATGTTCCGTACAAGGTGAGGTGAAGGGTGGTAAGGTTCGCATTTTTAACATTTATGCTCCTTCAGGTCATAATCATACAAAGGAACGGGAAGAGCTTTTTGACAAGGAACTGCCCTACTAACGGTATGATAAATAGCCATACTATTATGAGAGGTGATTGGAACTAGGTTTTGAGTCCTAGAGACAATTCGAATAATAATGAATAAACGTGTCAAAATCACTTCCCAGATTAATCAGGACCCTTAGATTTAATGATCTATAGTTTTCGCATAACAGGGAACCCCAGTATACTTAAGTACGCACAAACTATCTACTGTCGACGCTCAGACTATGTAATTTCAAGTGAAATGCCACCTGTATCATTTTCTTATCATTCTGCTGTCATTTGCAAGGTTAAGATTAATCCAAACATTAGTATTGGGAATTCATTTTGGAAGCTTAATACTAGTTTATTAAAAGACGAGGAAATTAAGGAAAAGTTTATGATTTTGTGGACCTTTTTGAAAACACATAAAAGAAATTTCTATCAGATCAGTAATTGGTGAAATGATTTGGTGAAACCAGAAATAAAGAAAATTCTTTATCACAGAAGGTATAAGGATTAGCAGGCAGAAGTATGGAGTCATCAACTATTTCGAAGCAAAACTAAGGAAACAATACATGAAACTCACTGTGTCAGGAAATGCAGATCATGTAGACATTAATATTTTCAAAGACACAATAAACAATTTAAAATCTCAGATATTAGAAGGGGTTAAAATACGATCAAGAAATCAAGACAGGACTGAAGGGGAAAAAGCCTCCTCTTACCTACTTGGGCAGCAAAGAGCAGTAAATAGTGAAAAGATCATGACAATAGTCACAGAACGAAACAATTCCTAATCTTGATGAAGGTACTGTTTTTTTACAAGTAGCCAGGTCACTGAACATTATGCGTTTAGGTATTACCAAAACCTTTACAGGAAAAACAATTGTGATGTGCCTATGCAAAACTTTTTTATGCAGTTTGTAGAGAAAAAATGGACTGGTTCTGATAACGATATTTTCCGAGAGATACGCGATATTATTCGTTCCATTACTAACAATAAATGCCCTGGTATACACGGGATCCCAACAGAATTTTATAAGGTATTCTGGGAAGATATTAAGCATGAACTAAAATTGTTGCTTGAAAATATTATGGAAATGAAAACTCTCTCCAAGAGTCAAGGTACTGCATTGGTCACTCTCATACCGAAGGGTACTAATGAGAGTGCTTTGGCTGACTGGAGACCAACTTCATTGCTGTGCTGTGACTATAAGATACTGGCTAAGATAATTGCGAAAAGAATGCAAACAGTTATTCTCAACCGTATCAGTCCTGAACAATTTTGTGTGCCTGGAAGATCCATAAATACGTGTAATACTTTAATTAGAGATATTGCGTATTATTGTAATGAGAAAAGAAGTAAAGGTGCTATTTTAAATTATGATTGGTCGGAAGCATTTCACCATGTTGATATTAATTTTGCACTTAAGATTCTTGAAAGACTAGGCTTTTGTGATGAGCTGATTTCCTGCATTAAGATATTATACAAGAATATTGGAAGTTGCTGCATTGTTAATGGTTACACTGGTAGATATTTTAGTGTGCAGAGGGGAGTCCGGCAAGGCTGCCCTCTTTCTATGCTTCTTTATGCTGTTTTCCAGGAACCTCTGTATCTTGCTATAAAAAGAAACAGCTGTATTGAACTTCCCCTTACCAAATGATAACACCTTAAAGTTTTGGGTTTGCCGATGATTAAAATATTTTCTTTGCCAGTGATAAGGGAACTTTGGAGATTAGCACATTAATGTCCAAATTTGAAGCAGCCACAGGTTGTATGCTAAACAAAATTAAGACGAAAATATTTGGATTAGGCCCATGGAGTGATAGGTCTGTTTGGCCTTTACCATGGCTTCAAGGATATACAAGTTCTTTTACATCTCTGGGAATTTTATTTTCTGATAATTATGAAATACCTGTTAACTCTTCGTGGACTAATATGTTATGTAAAATTAGAGTACTTTGGCGAGCTTTCACAGCAGAAGACTTACATTACATCAAAAAGCTATTATTGTCAATACCTTGATTTTTCAAAGACATGGTATATTTCCTATATTCACCCTTTGCCTGGTAAATATGCAAAACTACTGAGTAAATAAGTTTTCTTTTACATCTGGGGAAAAAGATGTGAATTTATCAAGACAGACACTTTAACAAAGTCAAGGATTGTAGGAGGGATAGGAATTTCAAGTCTTTTATGGAAGACACAGAGTATTCCAGCTGCCTCTTTCTTAAAGTTACACTGTGATGAGGAATACAATATTATATCAATTATTATAGCAATTCACACACACGAAAGGCTTGTTTACTGAAAATTTAAGACAAAACGACGATTCATATGTAATGGCACCTATGTATTCTGAGGTCTTAATAACAGTTAGAAAATGTAAAACAGTTCAGAATTTCCCTTTTCGTATATCGAGAACTATATATGTGAGCATACTGCCAAAAGTACAGCCAACTGTTGAGTAGATACCCCCTTCATAAATGGCCCTTGATTTGGGAAAACATCAGTATGAACCAATATGAAATTTCTTTCTGTTGATGATAGGGAAATAATATATAAATATATTCACGAAATCTTACCTAATAACAAAAGATTAAGAGAAATGAAAATAACTCAAGACTTTCATTGCCAGTTTTATGATGCTGAGGAATCAAATATTCATATGGTGTATATCTACAAGAAAATTGCAAACATAATAACCTGGTTGCAGGGAGTTTTGAAGCATTTTTGCAATTTTCTGAATCGTAATTTCATTAGAATTATGTATTTGATTTCCCAGAGGCATCGAAGACCCAAAAGAATACAGCAACTTTAATTTTGTCAAGTTATATTGTATATATATGATTATTCAAAGACAAAAATGCGCCTGAACGTTTGATTGCAAATAAAATAAAAGCTTCCATTATACATAACCACAGAGATATCAAAACCAGTTTAAAAGACAAAATATTCAAGCATTTCACGACGGATTTTCGTAATACTAAAAGCAATGTATCCTAGATGTAAATGTATGTAGTTCGAGATTTTTTTTTATCTTTTGTAAATAATTTATTGAATAAAAATTAAAAAAAAAATTAGAACTGCCATTTAGAGCAGGAATACGTGATTCCTCTTCGCTGTAGTATCTTAAAAAATCTTTATCATATTGTAAGATTTACACTATTGTAAATTTATCTGTGGAAAAACCTTTCCAGTTGCTTAACCGACTTGCTACAGAAAAATATACCTACTGCTGCTGGAAAAACAACCCCTAAAGCCTGATTTTCCAGTTCCCTCATCATCAGTGGTGAGCTGTAGTGTTACATATAGTATCTAAAATACAAGTAAACAACAAATGTTTAAAATGTAACTCTGATGATTTTCTTCATTGAACTTTGATAGCTACCGATGATCATTATAATCACTGAAGTGCAAACATTCCTATGGAACAATATTAAATGCTCAATAATTAACAGAGGAAACTTTTGCAGAGCAGAATTCCCTTGTTTAAAAATAATCAATAACAAAATAAAGAGAGATCAACAAACCTTAAAAAAACAAAAAAACAAAAACAGATATACTGTAAGTCAGCAGAACCGAGGCAATGGTTCAAGACGCTTCAAAATAGTGTTCTTTAAGGTAAAGTAGATACCATAAAACTAAGTTCTATGTTAGGTTCAATGCCTCTCACAAACTTAAGCAAAATACACAAATAAAAATAATAATGGGGGATGAAAAGTGATACAATATTACTCAAAACAAAAAGTAAAGGGAGAAGAGCTTCATTTTAACAGCTTTACGAGTAAAGCTTCCAAATGAAGTACAAGACAAGAGACAAAATCATACATTTAAAGATGAAAATGGAAACATCTAAGTACAAACTATTCAAAATGCATAATCTTACCGAAAACTACCAAATTAAAAGTTTTTGTCTGTACTTGTTTACCCGGAACCCATTCGGTCTTGTATCTCGCTTAAAATGTAATTTCTTCCCGTCAACATCACGTCGGAAATTCTTCACAAACTGAATGAAGTCACTAATCATTTCGTATTTGGTAATTCTAACAGTGTTGTAACTTTGACTACATCTGTTTTGAGTGCTCTCTCTCTCTCTCTCTCTCTCTCTCTCTCTCTCTCTCTCTCTCTCTCTCTCTCTCTCTCTCTCTCTCTCTGTAGCATATTCTTTCTCCTTTAGAAGCAACCAGAAGTTGGGTCTTCAGGTCTCCCCTCTTTTCGAAAGCAAAAATGAAGTTATGAATGAGCCTTATCAGGCCACTTTTGGTCCCCTCTGCCATACACGAAGGGTAAAAGAAAGAGAGAGAGAGAGAGAGAGAGAGAGAGAGAGAGAGAGAGAGAGAGAGACTTCCCCTCTAACTCCTCCGCGTTTCTTTTTATTTTGTTTTTGAATCACCTTTAATTAGTTTGTCATTGCTCATTCTCGGTTGTAGAAGACTTTGCCAAACTTTTCCACCTGAATTCTTTTGTCAAAGTTTGGTGAAATCCATGTCATTATTTGCTGTAAAATTACTATATATGATACGCTTATTACACATTTCCTTAATATTTGTAGCTCTGGAAGTCTAACTTGTGTTACAATTAATAAGACTTCATTTTCTTTCTTCTGCGTCGCTTGATTACGACTGAGAGAGAGAGAGAGAGAGAGAGAGAGAGAGAGAGAGAGAGAGAGAGAGAGAGAGAGAGTCTTTTCTCTAGCAGTTAAATATCTTGAATCCAATTTCTGGTTTTGTAAAGATGATGCGCAAATTGAAATTACAGTTTATATTTTCAGTTCCACAAATATATAATGATATTCTCGTTATTCTAAGAATTTGCATGAGCCGATTCAAAATTATTAATAACTTTTATAGGAAACTCAAATCTTTGGTACAGTCATACTCATACGTGGTGCGACATAACAGCAAAGGATTTCGTTCAAAATTCACTAACTGGTAACTAACATACTGCATATCTAATTACTTCAATGCAAAAACACATTCAATTTATAAAATAATGCCAGAGGAAGTTCCATAAGAGTAAAATCTATCATATATATCAAAATTGTCAGAAAATATCGCTTACATCCAAATTTCAGTAAAAGCAATGACAAAACATTTCCAAAACTGTCGTTCACTCAGCAATGATGTGTTTGACAAATAAATTTTGTTACCAAACCTAAGTTTGAATGTTAAAATGATAAGAAAAAATAAACAAAAGTTTTCACAACATTATGATATTGCCTGAATTGCAACCATAAAATTTTAAACAGTCTTATTTGATTATTTTGACACACATGCTGAAAAAATAAATACATTAATAAATACTGTAACAGCCTAGCTAAAATACATCCACCATTGTCCACGGGTGGGCATGGCCTGGTTGACCAAGGTTTTGTTCCTAGGTCAAGGTGTGTTAGTTTTCTCTACTTGCTAAACATCATTACACTCAACATTCACATCTCTCTGCTAACAATTTGTGAAAGGAAAGCACATGAAGTTATTTACACATTCTCACACTTCAGGTTACCTTATGAATAAATTGTACACCAAAATCAAGCAAAAGGCATTTTAAGAAAATATCTTTCTTAGTTTTAAAAAAGGTGTTGCATAGGACTTGACACTAATACCAATAATTATTTAAATTGACAACTATCTTTTCAATATAATTTAAAGAATCATCCTATTTTATTCTTCAAAGAATAGATAACCACTAAAAATAAATCCTTTAATAAACTAGATTATATCTCAGAAGATTAATTTTTTTTAGGCCCCTATATTATTACAGCAGCATACAGACAATTTTAACACAGTCCAAATCTCTAAAATTCAAAGGAAGCTATTTGTAATTTTTATTATTATTTCTAAAACTTTGTTACAAATGTTGACCCTATTACGACTAATGCCACATGCCAACCTTGTCACACCTGCTTTGAACTAAACACAGCAAAAATAATATATGTATATTCAGTTTTTTCAGATAAGATATGAATGATACCAGTGCATAGGAAAATAAGGTTAGCTGAGTATTTACTAACTTATCGACATGCATGACACTAGAATAAAAAAAATTAACCCTAATTAGCAAATGCACAACATTTTACACTGCATCTGAGATTTTGGATGATAAAAAAAATCATGTTGCGTCACAGTTGAGCATGGCTGTACAAGAGATCTGTTTCCCTAGCAGCATTACAAGTTTTGGAAGACACAGATAATTATGGATATATTCTTTATTTTTCTAACATTCAAAACAAGGGTTTCAAAATGCAACCTGCACTGTGGTTGACATTACTGTAAATGAACAAACATTTGTAACCTGGCGTAAAAGAAATTTTCTTGATATGAAATGTGAAAAGCATAAAGCACGCTAATATCTTCCACAACTCTTAAAAGCTAATTAAAAAAAAATAATGGAATAATGGTCAAATCTATTCTTCGCATTTAAGGCTCCTGTTACAATCATAATGACCACAAAAACATTCTTTATTAAACAATAGAAATAAGAAATCAAATCAGATTATTTTGATTGGCATCTACTGACGGTTCCCGTTCAAATAATTAATATCAGACGAAACACCCCACATATATCCACATAATAATTTGAATACTGTTCCTAAGAAGATCATGCTAAACAGACAGGAAAGCTGTCAACATGATCCAATATCAGTTGGTTTTCCCCCATCAAAAATGACAAAATGGCATTTCTACTTGCATGAGAACTCTGTCCCTCAAGAAATGAATATGTATTGCAGCAAAGGAGGAAAGATAAAAAATAAAGTGCAGGAAAAAGGAAAGAAAAAATAAAGTGCAGTAAAAAGGAAAGAAAAACCCAAGGAAAAAATAATCAACACCTCTCACGAAATGACAATGTATTCCAGGTCAAAGAACGGAATGTAAAAAAGGTTGGGTTGTAGAAAGAAAAAATTACAAGAAAAAGATCGGCAATTCCTATGCATAATGAGAAAAAATCACCAACCTCACTTACAGAGAGTCCTTACTATTAATATTCTGAATATTATTTAATCTCGAACAGCAAGTATTTCTGTAGCCAAGACAATAATCCCAAAAATACATGTACAGTGAGTGTTATTCAAAAACATTTAGGCTATTGAAGACGAGTTGGGTGCCGATTTCCACAGAGAGGAATGAGTAGAAATTTCAAAACAGAGCCCCGTAAAAAATTACATTGGATAATTGTTGACGCAAGCCTAATGGTCCTACGCTATTAAGAATTCTTGAAATTAAAGGTCAGCAATTTCGAATGGAAAGCGTTAGGCAGAATACTGAACCGCTTACCAAGAAAATCGTGTAAAGGAGGAACGTGATATTAAGGAAAAGATGTTGATTTTTCACAATTTCTTAATCATCATTTAATAATAATACAGAATATATAACCCTTTTAAAATTATTTTCATAGAGGGTACAGTATTATGACACTTGTGAGGACAAAGAATTCACGCTCTTCGCAACAGAGATGAGAATGGGTTCAAATCTCTCGAAAGCAGAGAAATAATATATATATATACAGTGGTATGTATATATACTATATATATATATATATATATACATTACATATATATGTGTGAGTATAAATATTTGTATGTATATATACATGTATATATACTCAAAATAACATAAATACATTCTGCACGAAGTTGTATTTTGTTCCTTGAAGATAGCGGCAGATGAGTCTCTGAAGCTTGGAAATAAAGAATGTCCTTTTTTTTAACCTTCGACCTCAATAGTACAGAAAGTTAAAAAGGGGAAATTCTTTATTTTCAAGACTATACACACACACACACACACACACACACACACACACACACACACACACACACATATATATATGTATTTACAGAGGATATATATAATGTATTTACAGAGGATCAATATATATATATATATATATATATATATATATATATATATATATATACAGAGGATCTCAATAATAAAATAGAAGATTCTTCATTTCCAAGCTTAAGGGACTCGTCTGCCTCCAACTTCAAGAAACCAAGTACAACTTTATACACAATGAATTTGTGTTATTTTGGGTATGTATGTGTGTGTATATGTATATATATAATATATATATATATACATATATATATATATATATATATATAAATATATATATATATATATCAACATATATATATATATATATATATATACATACACACATCAACACACATACATATATAAATATGTGTGTGTGTGTGTGTAGGTCCTGGCCAGTTTCGACTTTATTTCTAAGCCACGGAAGGACTGATAGAAGAGGGCAAAAATTCACAACATATATGCTAAGGGACAGGAAAATTATACTTACAGAACAATAGAAACTAAAGTTCCATACCTAACAGGTGCCAGGGGCTGGAGCACACACTCATTTTGTTTGGGTCAGATACTCTACATATTTGATTATCCTTTTCCATAAATATCTACTACAGTCCTTTAAATTTTAATATTTTACATATTCCTTTTTAAATTAATGGATCAACTTCATGCATGCCTTGAGTGATATTCATATTACACAAAAGTTTTATTTTATAAAACTAGACTCAGTGATATTTTTTTCCCAGTGCATTACTAGAAAAAATCATCTTGGTGCCCCTGCCCAGTTGATTGTTTTCACTGACAAGTACAAATATTCCACTGTTCACCTATGCATGTCTTACACATTTTTTTTATATTGTTCTATTCTCTTTTCCAGTATTTTTCCCGTTTGACTTATATACAAGTTATCGTAAGACTTACAAGGAATTTGACATACCATCCTTCAGTAATGTCGGGAGAGTTCTTTGTATACAAGTTTCATTGTTTGACTGTTCTTAAATGCTACACTAATTCCAAAATTCTTATGTAGATGGGGTATACGGAAGCATAAGCATTTTTTGTTTTTTGTAATTTTCTTGTTTGTTTTGATACAGTCCTTTTCGCCGCTTCTAGTGTAGTGTCAATATATAGTCAGGATATTTAAATTTCTTGGCTGTATTCCTAATCTCTATGTCATCATTAATGTATTCACGGCTAAATAAGCGTAATGCTCTTACACACACATGAATGTGAACAACGATTTCTTAACTTCATTGCTTTGACCAGAACAAAAATGAACATAGGCAGAATTATTGGTGAGTTTTCTGTAAGCACTATACTTAAACCCAATACTATTTCTATGCATTAGGTAATCGAAAAAGGGTAGGCTACCATCCTTTTCCATTTCCAGAGCGAATTTATTTGAATGGATGGTAATAATTCACTTAACTTATCAACGAAGTTATTTACATTTTCGTTCCCTGGTCAAACAACTTCTTTGACAAGTTAAATGAATTAGTACTATCAACATATTCACTATGGAATTACTACCCTTTTTGGATTGCCTAACCTAATACATAGAGGATATCGTGCAATTGGAACTTTAGAAGTTCAAGCGAAGATGCAATGCATTACTTCTCTAATACTATTCTCCTTGCATTTTAATACATTTTTATCTATTTATTACTTTATTTTTTCTATATTTCCTTTACCTACTCTTACTTATTCCTAATGAACACCATATTTTTTGGAAGCTTGAACTGCAAATTAATGGCCCCTGTGGGCTTGTTCCATATGAATAAGTGTCATCTTCTGAATAATAATATAATAATAATAATAATAATAATAATAATAATAATAACAATAGAACTGTAATGCGTTCATATAAGTGTTTACAGAAAACCTACCAATATTTCTACTTATGATAATCTTTATTCTGGTAAAAGCATGGGGCACGGACGAGCTGTGTACTATTTGCAATTCATATATACAGAGTATATATATATATATATATATATATATATATATATATATATATATAGTGTATATATATATATATATATATATATATATATATATATATATATATATATATGTGTGTGTGTGTGTGTGTGTGTGTGTATTATATAAGTCCAGTTTACACCGACAAGTCAAATAAAACGTACTGTGTACTAGTCCGGCCAGATACTGGAACCAATGCAGGACGAGCTGTGAAGGTGGACTAATATGTAGAGGGTGTTTATCTCTTATTCACAAACCTGGGTTGTCTCAAGTGCACAATTCTGCACCTCCAATTGACTCATGCATCAATACAAAATTTTGCCTGATATTGTTTCCACAATGATTTCCAGAACACAATGCACCTATTTAATCTCTCTCTCTCTCTCTCTCTCTCTCTCTCTCTCTCTCTCTCTCTCTCTCTCTCTCAGAGATAAGAGTTTCATCTCTTCAAACTCCAACACTTCACACTGTCTAATACTGCGAGAGGATAATCATCACATACACTGGGTTCAATCGTCACTACATTATGTTTTATCACAATGGTAAATTACACCTGGGCGGACGGAGACATACGGCTTTTCAGTGATAGAACCATGGTTCCAAACTTTACAATTTACTCAATAGATGAACAAAACACACAAAAATAAACATAAAAAGATATAATTCGATTGTTTTACCAGAAGCTGACAAAGACCTGAATGTACTTATGAATGAATTCGCAGAGTTTGAAGTGAAGTCAATAGCAAAAGACTTAAAGGAGGGAAAACTCCAAGTTATGCTAGAATCAATGAAGAGGTGATTTTAGGTGAAACTGAAATGACCCCTCGTGTACTAACTATATTGCTTTGCAGAAGACAATAAGGAAAAGCCTGCTGATCGAGAATTGGAGGTTACAAATGTGGTAACTGTAGAGTAATTACATTTAAATCGGTTGGAACGAAAATATTCAGATTAGAAAGAGAAAACAATGAAAAGCTCAGAGATGTACAAGCTGGCTTTAGAAAAAGACAGGAGTTGTACATATCCAATAATTGTGTAAAGGCATACTGTGCAGCAGAGTATGGAATTTAAAAATACCCTTCTGGTGGCTTTCAATGATTAAGAATAGTTAATAGGAGTGCCCATCCACTAATATGGTTCACAATGGCATTCATGTTAAATATTTTCAACTAATTGAAATTACCCATGGATGAATTTGATACAAAAATTATGTTGATGGGCCTTTGTCAAGTGAACTGCAGTAAATAGTAGGGTGCTACAACCGAATATTACTTGACTATTTCATTGAAAAAAAAGGGTTCTGAGATGGAAGAGAAGGTTTAGATTGGAGTAACAATAATAAAAAATATCCAGATGATGCCATTTTAATCAGAAAAACACCACGATATTTGCATATCTTGCTTACACCCCTGAATAACTAGAAACTTATCAGAGTTTAGCGCTTTGAGTGGGATGGTGTGAGTTGTGCACAGGATCAGCAAAACTTTTGTAATGCTGAAAAAGATATGAGAATGCATTATGATTAGGGGCGAAGAAGAGTGGCTCATTAGCAGATTTCTTTTAGCTAATGAGTCTTGTCATCTGGAAGAAGACACAAATGAAAGATTTGAGTACACAAGAAAGTGTTCTGAAATAAATCATTGAGATGCGGCCCATGAGAAGATTTCAAGGAAATGATGTTGAATAAATTTCAGTTAAGTAAAGAACACAAAGCAGATCTGTGCCAGAGATATCAACTAATAAGAGAGCCTAAAGAATCAATAGGGCATTTGTGTGCCAAATTTGCAAGGATGCTGATAGTTTTGCACTTGGTGATGAAGGTAGACTTCCAGAGGAGGACAAACTGGCAATATGCCGTTGCAATTTATTAGAAATACTGCCGGCCCTGTATATAGGCTTTTAATACAACAGGCACATATCACTGCAAGAACTAATCATACACTTCCAAAGGCTAGTCGATAGAATGGGTGAGGAAAAAGGGATAACAAGCCTTTAGTAACATGCAAATTCAGCTCATGATGGTGCAATCTTCCAGTAAGTAATTTAGGCAGCAAGAAATGGAAGGGTACCCACGTGGAGGGGTCAGGCTGGAGGGAGAGGAATGCCTGCTGGAACTTTGGTGGTATAGGGGACTTTCAGGCTTGGTGCTTACAACAAAGTGACAAACAATGCTGGGGTCACATGGGCGGTAATCCCAAAAGGAATGGTGCCTGAGTGAGGGGATGAGGAGGAAACTAACAAAGAGACAACCTAACCCCCCAGCTGATGGTTGGGGCCATAGGAAGGACTCCCCCGAGGAGAGCCGTAGTTCATCAGAATTCTGGACAGATGGGAAGGTGTGAGGCAAGCAGGAGGCATGGACTAGCCTTCCCTCCTTATGCCCCATGGCAAGGTGGGCCTACTGTTAGTCCAGAGACTCCAGACACGGTAGGACGAGAAAACTTGTTCACCGTCCTACATAAAAGGGCAAGTGACTCCTTGATGGAAGGGGGACCAACCCTCCAGGGGCAAGGTGAGTCAAGGCGAAGCTGACCCTTGCAAATCTTGGGGGACACATGCTACATTCGAAGCAATGGGCATTATAGCAAATTCAGGTAGTATCCATAACAACTGTTCAAAACTCTTCTGTTGGACCCTCCTTGGGAATCGAGGCCACTCGCTGCATGCTGGGAATAGACTTCTGCCAAGACTTTGGGGTGAATATCCTGAGACACGTTTGTCCAGCTAAAGTGTCCTTTGGCAATGAGATGATCCCCTTAAGACGATAAATGGGAGAGCCTCTGAGCATCGTGGAAGTATCAACAAAAATAGTCAAAGTGCAATCCCAGCACCTCTAAAAGAGGTGAAGTAGTCTCTGCAAGGACAGTGGTGACTTTGTTTGTTACGCCCTCTACGCCCCTTCCTGAAGGAACACTAGGGATTGTCAAGCCTCGTGCTAGGTGGCAGGATTAACTCCCAGAAGGGATCGTATGCACAAAAGGGAGGGATTTATACACCGAGTGTTAATGACATTATATATATATATATATATATATATATATATATATATATATATATATATATATATATATATATATATATATATATATACTGTATATAAATCATGAAGGAGAAGGAAAGGTCAGAATCTATTGCAAATCACTGCGACGTGCTGTTGGTATTTGAAATCTAAAACTATAAAACCTCCAAATCCTTATCGTCCATTAGGGTACCTGGCCAGCGATTTTATTGCCATGAAAGAAAAAATGTTATTCTCGATACCGTTCGCAATCAGGGGTATGGAATACTTTTGAAAACGAGTTATTTTGGAAATACCGTAGTTAAGTTTTCGACAGGAAATTCGACTGCAAATCTCTTCTTTTCTATTATTAATAATGGTAATAAAAGGCCTACAACGTTATAGCTTTATTTTTACGGCTACGTGCAATTTGCCTCTCTTTCTTCTCAAAAGTTACTTGTTTTGTCACCCCGAGGAAGAAAAAATGGATCAAAGTAAACAAAGGCGATAGCCATCTCCTTAATGAACATATTCTCTCTCTCTCTCTCTCTCTCTCTCTCTCTCTCTCTCTCTCTCTCTCTCTCTCTCTCTCTCTCTCTCTCTGCGGAACAAGAGTATGTAAATAAAAAACGAAATATTTTTCTACTACATTTAGTTAATTGCACATTCTTCTGTATTTTGTAGCCAGATCGTCAGGCAGTATGAAGACATCGCTTTTAAAATCTGCAGTCAGTAGAGAGAATCGCGTATTTCAGCCTTATTTTTTCATCAAGCCTAGGGTTATTTTCCTATAAAGTTCCTCTCTCTCCTCCTCTGTACTGGAGGTAAAACTGGTGTCTCCAGGCACTTCTGGGCCTTGGAAAATATGGAATTACTGAAGACAGGACGGCATGCCATGAATAGCTCTCTCACAAAGAATATGAGGACAAGGGATGAATACGAGTGCTGAATACATTGTGAAACATGCAAAAATGTGTGCAAAATTATAAAATGCCATTTCGTAGCATTTTGCCCAAGCAGTGGCGGTGACTTCCACTTGTTGCTTTTATTCTGATATCAGCTTCTATCGTTTTCCTGTTTCGTAAATAGTATTTGCATAGTATTTATGGAAGACATGGGTAAACGAATGGGTTAGGTAGTATCGTGGAGAAGCTCATATGTCCATTCTAGCTACATGAGCTTCAAGAAAAATGAGTAAGGGAAATGTTCTTCTGTAGGCTACATATTCAGGGAGTCATAAAAAAACATCTCGGTAATGTGGGAAGATTATCAATAAATGATGTACGTGTAAAATGGTATTTTCCAATACTCAGTGTTGCACTTCTCGAGTCAACGATTAAGAGCTAGTTTCTAAGAATCTGAAAACTGAACGAATTCTCTGCAATCTACATTTTCTAATTTTGGTCTTCTGCCAAGATACTGTTAACCCCATGAGTTGCTTCCAACAACATCACATATATTACTTAATAATTAATGCTTCGTTTTTCATTAAAAGTTCCTGTAAAATATATTAAATAGTTTACGATAGTGACTGTGCTCTCATTGCCGGTGGACAGTGCGACAGAGGAGGAAATTTTCATGGCCCTTTAGACATTACATTTTTTTTTTTTACACCAGGTTTAATCTTTGGTTCAACAGCTAACGAATAACTTTCGTAATGACTACCAAATTGTTTTTCCTTATGGCTACCTACACATAGGGGAAGTGTTTATTAGTCAACTGATTTAAAACACATGAGGCTACATGTAATTAAAGAGAGATTTTACTCTTGGATACAACTACACTTTACTAGAAAATGAGTCATTTTTCATATAGACTTTTAAAGATGGCTTCACCAACTGACTAGTTTTCTATGTTAACCTATAAAAGAACACTTTCTATGCTAACCTGTAAAAGAAGACAGTATCAGTAAATATCCAATACTGTCGCATCTTTTTACCAAGATCTGAGTCTGGATACGTGAAATCCTCGACGAACAATTTAAAACTCAAGTTTTGTGTATTATGAAACAATTCACAGCTTTGAATAATTCACCTCCATGCCATATATAGCTTATGAGCACATTGTGATCAAATATGTCATAAATGAAAACATTAATTAAATAATCCTCGCTTGGACATCAATGGTATATATTGACCATATAAAGAACGTTCATAAATAATAAAAAAATAACGTAAATACTACGTATATTTTTATTATTGCTCACCGGGCATAAACCAACATGGAAATTTTCATATCCTCCGTAATGGCAATGCTTTCCCGTTTCATTTCATTGTAAACAGGGTACGAGTATCGTGTTACACTTACATAATATGGTTTTCATCTCAGAGGATTCTTTAAAAGACTTGCACACACACACACACACACACACAGAAAGAGAGAGAATTGTGTTTGTGAAATATCAAAATTACATCACCACTTTATAGCAAACTCATTATTTCTGTTCTGCAACATGTGCAAGACCATTTCCGACACAAGCGTGATACACAATAAAAAAGAAGAAACCTCTGTCTAGCATTAAGTTTAAAAGCCATGACCAGAGAGCATGCTCTATTGTTATTCGATAAATATCCTGGAATTTTAATTCCTAATCTGCATTGCATTTGATATATACGGCAATTGGCGATTTTTGCCACATTTTCACCCTCCTTCATTGCCTCTTTTCTATTCCTCCCCTTTCCTCTATCCTATTTTCTCCCCTACTCCATGCCTTCCTTTCTATCAACTGCAGTGTCCGCCGGCCTCATGGCTAACTCGTATGGTGGCCATGTCCACATCCCAATCGGAGTTCCCAGATACGATAGGCACTTCAGGAACAGAAGATTCGAAAAAGTTTCCATTGCTATACAGCAATGTACCAACTTCCATTACTTTGTTATAGGAATCATTCCTCGCTGCATGTTCAAAGGAGTGAGAAGATAAGAACCAGAGGAGATGGAGTCTCCTTGGGAAGCACTTTACGGATCTGTCCTGCTTTCTAATCAGAATATATGGTAGTCTGGAGGTAACTCAAGAGATGTGGACTCCTGCCTCAGGGAAGCCAGTATGAGACTGTGACCAAGCCTTCATTGGTCTACCTTCGAGGCCCCACCACACCAGGACCCTAACCTCCAATCATATCCCTAGCTAGTATCCATACTTATTTCTATATAACAAGAAGTGTTTGTTTTTGTAGAATTCAACAGACTTTTATTCTATTTTGCGACCTCATGTATCTTTTTAAATTAGTCAATGTTCATTATCTGTGCCCGGTATTCCGAATATTCTAGCAAGCAGTTGGGGTTTAAATTGTCTCGAGGTAAGAAAAGAAGTTAGCCACGCCAAGGATTGTCTGCCAATCATAGACCATAAATGAGTATATGAACAACCCAAAGTCGCCTTGATTCACATAAATGTGATCGTTTTATGAAAATTCGGCTGTAAAGCCAAGCGCTGGACACTTTTTGTCATTCAGTACTTTACAGTAAAAAGAGGGGTTGGAGGTGATTGGACAGCAAGATACAGGAAAGGAAGCGGGAATGGAGTTAAAGTAAAAGGCTGAAAAGTGGGAGCAGACAGGATCCGAAGCGACGCTGCAAACAACCTTCAATAATGCTGCAGTGCATCATGTGAGCTAAACTGACAGCACAACGAATATCTTATTTTGGTCTTGAAGTTTAACAAATTTAGAAAAGAGAAGTAAGTGCAACTAATAATTCTTGACCCCCGTGAATTCTCAGAAACTAACTGTGTAAGCAGAGCTTTTAGCATCAACAATATTTCATCAAGCTGCCTAATGACTTTTTGCGTGATAACTAAACTTCTACAAAGATTGTTGCTGGACTTCACGTTAAGTATTAGTTGAAATTTTGGAAAATAATGCTTGACTTTACCAGCACAGCTGAGCCATTAAGGATTTCAAATCTAGCAAGGCTCCGTTCGGCTGAGTTGGAGTTTCGAGGTTTATTGTTTATCATCTTTTAGTGTGATGATTTTGACACAAACCTGTATGTATGTGTATATGAGTGTGTGTGTGTGTATATGTATATATATATATATATATATATATATATATATATATATATATATATATATATGTGTGTGTGTGTGTGTGTGTGTGTGTGTGTGTGTGTGTGTGTGTGTGTGTGTGTGTGTACAAGCCACAACTTGACTAAGTTTTAAATTTCAGCATAAACATTTCCTGTATATTTTTTTTCACTTCAATTCCATGAGAAACAAAATAACTGCAACAGATCTGACCGATCAAGTAACTTTAAAAATTGAGCTGACATTCGTAAAAATGCAAAATAGTAACTAAAAAATCATAATTCAATCATAAGGATTTGAAATATGGACTTGCGCAAGTTTGTAACGTTTCTACGAAAACAGATTATGTAATATGTTCATCACGGATATGATAAAAGACAGAGAGATATTGTAACCCGTATAGACAGTAAAATCATAAGTAAGAATAAATACATCGAAAACTTAGAAATTAATTAAAAGCAAAGTATAAAAGGCTGAAAAATCATGAAAGCGACAAGCAACATCAAAATATGAGCTGACCTACCTACATTATGTGGTAAAATATGTATCCTGAATGTCTTTGTAAAGTGGTTTGAGTTAGAGAGAAACCAGACCTGCAGAAAAACTTTAAAACAAAGAAAATAAAAAGCATAAGAACTTAGGAAACTAAAAAGAAACATATATATAAAGCAGAGTGAAAAACATATTCACTGGCAAGAACATCAGCTTACATTTATTGCAGTTTCAATTATTTACAGAAAATCGCAGAAACCTTTTTATCTAAAGACCCGGCGAGTCTGGATCCTGTGCGATGGGACTGGTGTAAACCCTACTTTAGTCATTACCATAAAGACAAGCGTGCCATAACACCCGGAAGAATAGCCGCTAACTAGCCTTTCAGGAGAGCTTTCACTGCGAAATTCAAACTCCGCAAGCACTAGCAGTCTTTCAATTCGTACCAAATAGACGGACGTATCTTTCCGGACGCTTAACTGGCTTCGGAAAATCTGCATACTGAGAAAACAGAAATTGCTGGGATATAAATATCGGTGGATGCGTGATAACGAGTCTATCTCATTAACCCAAAACTAAGGAATACAGGAACTTGTTTTTCACACCGTTTTATCCAAATCCTTTTAAAAAATAAAGACAACATAATTAAAAATAAAATCTATAAAACTATGAATTCACTACTTTGATTGAATATCGTGACCAATATGAAAACGTTTATTCGTAAAGGTATCGATAACTTTATTACTATGTAACTCGACAATTAAAAAAATTTGTTAAATCTTGAAGTTGTCTTGAGGTTCGTGAAATTTTTTTTCCTATATTAAACTTAAGCGAAAAGAAACTGGAACAATACTGAATTCAGACGAAATGCTTGGGTCAAATTGTGACTTATGGTAAAAATAGTACCTGATTAATCTCAGTTATATACATATATATATATATATATATATATATATATATATATATATATATATATATATATATATATATATATATATATATATATATATATATATGTGTGTGTGTGTGTGTGTGTGTGTGTGTGTGTGTGTGTGTGTGTGTACGAAATGACAGGTGCAATTTATGTACAAATGAAGACGTACCGGATGGAAAAATAAAGCATAGTATATAAATCCTGACCGACCGGTTTGTCTTCAGTTTTTCAAGGCATCTTCAAAAGGACTGGCACACTGTGGTAGGAATTTATATTATAAATGCTAGGGCGACAGTACAAAAGATCACACAGTCGATATACGTATTTGATCAGGGTACGAAAATGAAAATATTTTTGGGGATAAATCGAATAAATTGGTTCCACTGATATGATTCACGATGAAAATGGAAAATGACGGAAGCCTACCCTTACTGGATTGTTTAATACACAGGTGTAGCAATGATTTATGTATTATTAAAAAAACTACATATAATTTCTGCCACATTTTCATCCTCGCCAGAATAAAATAAGGAAATCAGTTTCACGTCCATCCTTTTGTGAGCATCACGTATATGTTAGCCCTTGAGTATACTGATGACGATATAGATGTGATATGGAAAAGAGGCACTAAATTAAAATACCTTGATTCTATACTAAACAATACTTTAAAAGGCCGCAAAAATTATTTTTTATGGTTATTCCAGAGAAACATGCCACACGAAACTTCATCTCTTTATGGGAGATATGTGACATTCAATACCGACAATTCAGTGAAAACGTCACTTACAAAAACTCTCCTCACCATACTCATGCTAATACTATTATACGTCACGTGCCGGTTTTCATACTGGTCAAACGAAAATATCATCGGAATTGAAAATAGAATAACAAAAAAACTCTCATCAATCGGACAGGTGTCAAAAGTTGGATCAGTTTTATAGAAGAAAGCTGCAGAAATATGAATTTCAGTCAAGAAATGAGTAAACTTAATCCATTTCTTCAAAAGATATGTACAATGTATAGATTTTAAGAAAGGTACTTTACCTGGGCCTGACAGCAAAGATGTGAGTTCACCTGCAAGGAAAAAATCGAGCATTAACCTCTGATGCCAATGAGTCTACAACTCCACTTTTTCCTATCACTCAGGTGTGAATATTTTTTACCAACCTCTTTATTTGTACGGTTATCGTAACATTATGCAAAATAAATTTCTACCACTATATGACAGTCCTCTTGAAGATATCTTGGATAACTAAAGGGAAAACATGTCACGATTTATACTCTATGTTCTCATTTTCACCTTTGGTACATTTATCCGCGCCTGCTCGAGCGCACGCACACACACACACACACACTGACTTAATCCCATGACATTTTAGCGGCTTGAGATTTTCTTCAGTTTTTTAAGCTTTTGGCCTCGAACTGAGGACTATTTTTCTCTGTCGATCACTGTATCTAGCAAGTCTTTAAAATTTTTTTTTTTTTTTACTTAACAGGATTAAAACTCTGGATGGGAAGTAGTTCTGCTCTGCTCTTTCAAGTTATTTCTCTCTTTTTTTTAGGGAGAAAATATTCAGGTCTAATCCCGTCATACCTAGCCAAAAAGAGGAATTACTAGAACATGCGAAGACAGCCACTCCCCGGATACACATAATCCTTAGTCAGTAAATGCAATAACTGCGCGATGGCAACGGCTGAGAGGGATAACTCCGACTAGATAATGGCAGAAAAAAGTGATATTTTTAATAAAGAAAAGTTATATATTTAACGAAAAAGTAATCCAGAAAATCCTTTAGTTGAGGTCTAGGATCCGCCCAACAGACATTCCCTGTTTACTGAGCTCCTAAACCTTTAGAGTCGGCCGACAGATGAGATCCACTTGTATATTTCTTGCAACGAATGTTAGTATCTGGTTACAAAAAAATAAATAAATAAATAAATAAATAAATAAATATTATATACAGTATTACCAAGGTTTAAGATCCAACAGGATAGAAATGAGTGAGGAAAAAATATGACAATTTACCGAAAGAAGTAAGACTGCAGGCAAATTATCGGAAAACCAGAACAAAGCATGTGCAAGAGCAAGCAGTCCTGGCTAAAAATCTGTTATTTGTGTATTCATAGTAATATGAATCATAAATACTAACAGGCTAGGACACAAGAGTTAATAAGAAAATTAAAAAAAAGACAGGTTTTCCATAGAACCATCTCATTCGCAAAAGGTGGCCCAACAGGTTTCATGACTGGTTAATCGTAAACGACAGACAACAGAAAAGAGGTAAGTGTTGAGACTCTTTCTAAATAATTAACTGCATCTCTGCTTTCTGTTTTCCAAATTACTTCAACTAAATATTAACGCATGTTTCAACCCTTAAAATTCAATAGCCAATCACGGTTTGTTTTCATTTTTCAAAACTGTTTTATAAAAACGCCGTTTCTGACATTTAATTAAAACCAAGGGTAGAAATCACATTTCCATTAACTACGGAAACAGTTCTGTAGTAATTGGTTCTAAACATTAACAATTTTTCAAAATCTATTGCAGTCGGGTACGTAGTAAAAACTGAAATAAACTGATGATGGAAATTATTCAGTACTATCGTACTAAAGCTGTTATTTTTCATCTCCAGAAAAGAAATGTTTGATCATTTTTTTCTTTTATAGTCCAATATTAAAATAAAAAGATAGTTTGCAAAGAAAGGACGACAAGGGTTAATAGCTGAATCAATTCGGGGGTTGAAATTTACGTGGCAGTTTGATGTGTTGGGTCCATTCCCTAAAACAGGATAGGGAGTGGGCTCCCCAAAAATGGGCTAACTCCGTGGAGTGGATACATCAAATATAGCACCAAAATTACGCAAACTTAGCATTTACCAACAAGCGCAAGTAATCTGTAACCAGTACTATGACTATTATGCAATAAAAGCAGGCAATTTCGACTGTAATTAGTTGCTAATAATAACCTCCTTCACGATTTGAACCACACCCTAGTGAAACACCATCCCAGTGTTGTAACTACATAGCTACACAAGGCACAAGAGGAGATGGCACAGATCTAGAGCTAAAAAGTTTTGGTATTACAGGGGGTACTACTGCATTCATATCTATAGTTTTCCACCATCCCCACCTCGCCTGTAGTGTGTGGAAATGTGAAACATCTACAATGTGGATTCTTAAGTAATGTACACAATAGAAGCCATGAAATGCATCAAGAACATGTGTGTTGAAAAGGTTTTGCAAACAGAATGCCAGCACACAAGAGGAGAAACAAATAATCTTTCTGCCCAGAATGTTTAAATGCAAATGAAAATTAAGTACAAAGAACACCCAAAGGAGATGCTCTCATGCCTCATGAACTGAGTGTCTTGCCTCCAAATCCAGAAACATTGCTGTAATCTGGCCTGACACTGCATCTGGCCAACCTCATTCTTGCAAACCCCCCAGTTACCTTGTTATATTATAGTGTTATGAGGAGCACCTGGATAGGCATTGGGATGAGTGTCTGTGACTCAGAATGAAACTTAGAATGAAAGAAAGTTTATAAGTATGCAAAATTCGTTTTAGAGAGACGAACTGGTGAAGATTCTAGACTTAAGCTTCTCATTTTGGTTTGCATGAGATGAGGCTGATGGCGCCTTAGAGGGGAGCAAGTTCCTCTAGTGATAGATAGTAGGGTTCTCAGCAGTGGGCGCACACAAAGGGCAGTTTGGCGCTGCTCCCTCAGCCCTCTCAATTTTGTTAATTGATTACCTACAAATAAACTTTTCCCCCTAGTGCAGTGCTACCTGAAAATCTTTCCAGATGTGGAACTCATTAATACGGTCATTAAGTCTCATGTATTGGTGAGCATACATGTCTTCCCACTGTGATCATAGCAGTGTCTGATGGGACACCATCTAAATGAGATTAAGGCCAAAACTCACACTATTGGAAATCAAATGCATTTCTTCTTCACTGACCATAGGTTTTGAGGAGACATCCACAAAAATATGGAGATGGCACTCTCTACACTCTCTAGTAATGAAACTATTTTCTCCTGTGACCTCTTGACTCTAGACTTGATCTCAATCAGCAATGACATTCCACAGCTTCATATGTATAGTAAGGGGGAACAGGAGGTTGAATGGATCAGAGATAGTAGCTCATACTGATACCATCTTCCATTTTCTAAGCCTATTAGTAAGATTTGCCAAGTTGAAGTAGTTCTCGATTTGTGGGGAGAAATTCATGTAAAACTTGTCTTCCTCAGCATTCCAGGACAACCCCAAAAGGTTTGAGTCTTATATGAGACCTGTTGTGTAAGATCCACCGAAAATAATCATGTGGCATGATAGCTTCAGTCTTTCATGAAGATACTCATGGAGAGGGGGTTCTTCAAGGACTGAGAATTGTTGTTTTTTTGTTCTGAAAAGTTTTTACTATTTTTTTCGTTCTGAAACGTTTTAATTTTGTTGTCTTGTATTCTTAAAAGTTTCAATGTTTTTGTTTTTTGTTCTGAAAAGTTTCAGCTTTTTTTGTTTTCTGTTCTGAAACGTTTTAACTTTTGTTTTTTGTTCTGAAACGTTTTAACTTTTTTGTTTTGTTTTCTTCTGAAATGTTTTTAACTTTTTTTTTTTTTTTGTTCTGAAACGTTTTAACTTTTTTTTTTGTTCTGAAAAGTTTTAACTGTTTTTGTTTTTTGTTCTGAAACGCTTTAACTTTTTGTTCCTTGTTCTGAAACATTTTAACTTTTTTTGTTTTTTGTTGGAAATGCTGGGACAAACCCTTTTCACAATCCCCGAGAGAATAGAAAACCCAGACCCACACTGATAAGAACTATGAGAATTGATGTTCGAGATGCGTAAAGATATGAGTAAGGAAAGCACAGGAAGGACATAAGTGGTGGAATTTCACAGAGGATCTTTGCGACTCGAGGTGATGATGATCATGATAATTATTTTGGCATTTATCCCAGTTATTATACAAAAAAATTTATCAATCAAAACTTTTCTGATCTTTTAATTCAATCTATGAAAAATTCTATTACATCTAAATATTTTGGGTATTTTTCATTTTATTTCGAAAATGATACAATTTTTTATAAGTTGTGCTGTGGTAAGTGAGGCTGAATCTTTTGACTTACCAGAAATAGGAAGCAAGTGGCTTAAAAAAGTCAGCTTTATTATCTAAAGGCCTTTACTTTTGGCCAAGCTCGGCAATGTATGCTAAAAAATATAGTATGATCACGGTGAGCCTCATGGATGTCAAATGCACACTGGATCAGGATCATGTCATCGAACTTCAAGGTGAAGTTGGGATATGCATGTATACAATCATTCAAAAATGTGACCTCCACTGACTAAATTTTTCTTGCTTTAAAGACAATGAGTATGAGCACCATCAGAGAGTCCTTCTACACTGAGTGGTGGAGCAAATAATGATTCAAACCATTTTCTGGGTACCAGTTTTAGCCTTCCTCACTAAGATTGAGGATAAGCTGCTCTCTAGCAGGATGTCTTCACTCTATTTTGGTATAACGTTAATGGCTTTATTAAGGACCCCTTCAAGAAAAGGAGCTGGCTCATAATTCTCCTTTAACCCATAAAAGGCCATTCCAGAAGGGAAGGGCAAATTTTATTTGCCCCCATCTCTTATGATCATGCTTTGCAAGTTTTCAGTCACCTGCTCTTCTGGGCCTTGTCAATTGATGTGCAGCATCCATAGTTGTGACATGGCCATGAACCTGTTGCAGAGTTCTGATTCGACAATCACAGCCGTCTTGAAGTCAGCTCTGCTTACAAGATGACATCCAAATCATGATAAGGCTGAATTAAGAGCCTGCTAACATCAGTGAGTAAGAAAGCAATGCCCTCAGCTCTTTTGTGGCCATGAACAAAGGTTTTATAAAGTAATCAGGGCTCATGATGACAGCAAAGTCTCCCAAAGTGTAGGACCTACAGAACAAGGGGACTCCTTCTCCAGCCTGTCACAGAGTTCAACATCACTGATGTGAAAAGTACCTTTTCCATGTACTCAAATAATGTTAATTCTTCCACTGTGGAGTCTGAATTCTTGCATCATATTCACAGGCTGTAATCCACGTTTTTCAGAAACTGAGGACACACAGATTTGGTCTGTGGCAGTATGCTGAAGAAGACGTGGCTTTTAATGTATGTTCTCTCACTTTAGGGTGAAAGTTGCAAAGGCCATTTAATGCAGATCAAGAATAACCTCTGATACATAATTATTAAGATCCTGTGTTGTAGGTCATGCCAGTGCTTGAGCCTACTGTCTTCTTGACATTTCTGTTGGCCATCAGGACTGAGCTGTAACCATGCTAATGTTCACATTGTTTTTAAAGATATCATGCACAGGAAGGCATGATGTCTCCAATCACACTTGTAGCACTGCCTGTTCTAGGCAATCAGGTAGAAGGTGTCCTGCTTTGAAGCATCCAAAACAAAGGTCAAGGTCACATTACTGAGCTATGTTGTGTTCAGTATCTGGCTGACTAGAAACACGTCCTCCCACAATGAAAGCCTCTGGCAGATGGCATCTGTATAGAGATCATAGGGTAGGCATCTCCATGTGCCCATATGGAGGACTTCTTGAGAAAGCCATTACAGACATCAAAGTTTGCGGGATTTTCTTGCTGTGGGAGGTGTGGGTGTCATAGAGTGGCCATAATTTTCGAGGGTACACTTGAGGGCTAAGACTAAGTAGGGGTGGGCGTGTTGGAGACTGTTGGTGACTGCATAACATAATTTTATATTGACAGTACTTAGCTCTAAGACTTTTGCAGAAAAGTTTACTGTTCCTTCACCAGAATGAAACTGGAATCATATGTCCAGCATGTCTTATAAATGTTCAAAGTAACACTATGGTTCATTGTGGCAAGCATTTTGGCATCATTTTAATGTCCAAATCTATACAATTAAAAACCATGGAAAATATGTTCAACAGTCATCATGGCGAAAAAGGACTAAAACACAGCAATGGTGCTATCAAAAAGCTATCTACTTATACTGGGCAATGTATCCCTTTGCTGAATAATGTAACAACTTACTCTATTCGTTGTTGTATGTTTTTCAGGCTACGCAAATAAGGTGCAAAAACTGTAAATCTAAATGTAAATTTAAAGCATGTGGGAATGAATAAAATGTAAATACAGTTTACTAAGTATGCACATGTGTGCAGCAGAAATATTGTATGTGTAGTTATGGAGCAGTCTGTAGTCATACATTTGCGTATATGTATATGTAGTATATATATATATATATACATATATAGTATATATATATATATATATATATATATATATATATATATATATATATATATATATATATATATATATATATATATATATATATATATATATATATATATATATATATATATGAATACAGGCATGAATACTTATTACGCTTGTGATTCACTTGTAGGTATGTGGATGGGAATTTTAATCTGCCTCATTTGGGTATTTGTATATAACAAATATATTTCTATTGCATCTCGTATAAATGTAACAATAAACACTTTGCATCATATTGTACGACTTTTTCTTATTGATCAATACATTACATGAATTATATCCGCCTTTTCTTTGCCATCTTCCCTTAACCCATGTTAAATTTCACAGAAAGTTTCATTCTCTCAATGACAAAAGTCACTAAAAGCTATGGCAGCATTTATGTGTATACCTCTTAATTGCGTTTGCATTTTAGTCCGAAGAATAAAAAGTTTATGTCTCAGGACAGGCTACCAGCTGACCCAACGGTCTGCTCTGACGTGAAAAATTATCCCCCAGCCTAGCTCACCCCCAGTTCATCTTCCTTTTCTTTGGACCTTGGTAACTGTCACCACATGATTACCATCAGGTACGTAACAGTCGCTAATACGGCAGACAATACTTCCTTTACTGATTACTAACGGGAAACCATAGTTGTTGCAATGCCAGACTACAAAAACCAATCAAAGTAAATGTTACGTGAATATCCCACATTGCTACTTTAGAGTTCTATATCACTTTCGTTTTCACAGTTAACAGCGCAGCTGGCATAAATTCTTAAATCTGTTTCAAAATTATTAATCTATGTAACTAAAATGAGAACATAAATAAGAGGCACCGGAGCTCAACCAATCACAACTTTCAAAATAAATCTCCCAGAATATGGAAAATATTTTAACATGCTTCCTTTTACTTGCAAGTCGTGCCTAAGTTGGTAGCTGCAAGCACCGAGCTCTCATATTCAGAACCTACTGAATGAGACACAACAGTATTTCATGCCCTTCTTTCCGTGCTCTATTCCAATAAAAGAATATTTCTTGAAAATCGGCTTTTAGCAAGATAATTCCCCTTTGTCTTTCGTCACAGCTCCTTGCGGTCTTTTGCCCTAAAAAATGAGACGACAGCCAATTGATGACCAGACTTAGCACCCAACAATTTAGGAATATTTCAATGAGGTATTGTTCTAGGAAAAAATGGCAGACACTCCCTCCACCATAAAAAATGAAGCTTATCTCTCTGACTCATTACCATATCGTCCAAGCAAAGGAGAAATCGTTAGTCATATTTCCTGACAACGCTTCCATACAATCAGGGCGCATAGGACCCAACAAGATGAATATGCAGATACTTTTTGAAAGTTACGAACTTCCGCATTTTGCGCAGAACATAGAGTGACAGTCTCACCAGACTTCGGAAAAAACGACTTTCATTATAACTTTACTGTGAGAGAGAGAGAGAGAGAGAGAGAGAGAGAGAGAGAGAGAGAGAGAGAGAGAGAGAGAGAGTCATACGTAAGGAGAGAAATTTATGATGTATCTTAATCCATATCAGAATCTTTCTTTACAGCATGATAGATAAAGATATTGGCACAGTTATTCATTGTCAAAAATCATTCTTTTGTATGAGATGAAAAAACATTTCCTTACGTAAGCAAATATGTGATTTTTACAATTCACCTTTCGAAATGTCCTTGCATCTCATAGAGATAAAGCTATCAAATATTAAATTCTTTGGCAAAAACGTTGCATCTCTTATAGACAACAGGAATCCATCATTAACGCTTTGGAAAAACATATACAAAATGTGAAAAAGTTTAAAAGGAATACGTTAGCACATTTAAAACTTTGCTCACAATTATTCATATTGAGTGTGTGTGTGTGTATGTAAAACGTTTATAAGCATAAATCCAAAGTTTCTTCGGTTTCAGAATATTCCCCAAAAACGGTGCTCTATTTCACCAAAAAAATAAAACGCCACAGATGCTTGAAATAGCGAGATGCTTCCAAACATCTCATTAGGACAAAAGGAGGAACGTGCAGCTCGGTCAGGTCTACTTAGTGTGAAGAAAAGAGCAATAATTATATAACACACATTTAGATGACCATAAAAGTGAAGGGCCAACAGTTTCCATCCTGTACTTCCCGTTATCAAGTTTTACATTTACGTGTTATTTCATACCTCCATTCATTCAGCAAACACTTTTCTAGAACCACTCCTCCTTTAGGTAACTCGTGTTCTTATTTCCCTTGCTATTTAGCCCATCCCCTAGAAAGATATAGGAGACACTCAGGGTCTATGAATGTAAGTATTTATATATGCATATATGCGTACCTATGTGTGGCAATATGTATGCAGACTTGGATCCCTTTTAAAAGATGACTTGAGCTCAGAATGCCAGAGGAGACTTGAATGGGGCACTAAAGGTCTACGTGAGGCATCTTTATGGCATCGAGAGGGACATGAGCGTATAACATTAGAGAGAGAGAGAGAGAGAGAGAGAGAGAGAGAGAGAGAGAGAGAGAGAGAGAGAGAGAGAGAGAGGCTTACAGTAAAAGGAATTAAATATATTAGAAGGCGAATCAAATGTTAGGGAAAGAGACACAAGCAAGAAACCGTATATGCTTCATATACACATTATTACACAAATACATCGGCTTAGATTACTAGTGTACCTGGTTCAAACATTGAAATTGTTTATATCGTGTTAATCACTGTCCTGTTTCGCACTGACGAAAGTGTAAGAATGGTTGCTGTAGGTGATCTAAATTTACAATGCCTATTTCTTTATGAAGAAACTTGGGCAAACAGAAAGAGAGAGCTCCTACTGAATATTCAGTTTACAGTAATAGAAGTAAAAAATCAATTAAAGAACCTTGCAAAGTAGTTTCATATAAGGTTTCACGGTCGAAATCACACGACTGTCAAGGATTCATAATAGCATGTTCACTGACAGCATGGAAGGAAATTGTGCACACATACTTTACGAAAAAAGAAATTTTTTTTCCACACTCTAATATGTTCATGACGCAACTAATCTGGGGAAAAAGTTACGTAGTGTTGACACTAACTCAAGGTGGATGGAAGATGTCAAATACGAGTCACTAACCTTTTGATGACAGCGAAGATGGAGTAAAATTGTTTTCAGAATTTAAAGCTAATTCTGTATATGCAAAGGATTTGTAAATGTAACACAGGTACAGAATTCGGAAGGCTTGGGTGATTGTTGAAAGAAGTTATATTCCAATATAGGTTATTACTGGCCGTGATACAAGCATAAACATCCGGAAGCTGCTATGCTAAGCTAATACCTGACAAATTTACAACGAAGATGAACGGACAAAAGTGAGAAATGAAGATACAAAGAAAATGGGGGACGTACTATACCTAAAAAAAAAAAAAAAAAAAAAAAAAATCAACGATGTTATGGTGCATTACGCCGTCAGACAGACTGAGATAAACAAGCAAAATGTTTTTTTATAGACCAGACTCTCGGCAAGTTAGGAAAGAGATAGGGGACACAGCAATGAAGGACTGAAATAGCGAAAAGGAGATAATCATTATCTAAAAACAGGAAACATAAGAAAGATATATACGTAACAAATTACTGGACAAAACAATGAAGCGTGGTTCTCTTGCTTAACTTAAAGTCCAAGAAGTGACATGAAAGCCCGGAGAGTCTTTATATAAGCCACAAACAATCCTCTAAACTGAATTCACTATACCTTTGAAATAACTTACAACCAGTGGGAATTATGTCTGATGGTGCAACTGTTTCCACCAGGATTCGAATTTGCCTTTTGGGTTGAATACAGAGGAAACAGGGACTTGTTCGACTCTGATGTACAAATTCTTATCGAATTCAGCTCCGGCATTTAGAATCGAAAACAACCACCATGAGAGCTGGTTGTTATGTTTGTAATACTTGGCTATTTATCAATTTTTTTTTATACACATATGACTTTTTTATACTCTTAAAGATTTAGTCACAAATACCCTTTCATATCGAAACAACCTGCACCCAAAAGGCGTCAGGTATGCGCAACTACTCGCATGGATAAGTCCCTTTTTCCTCTTTACCAATACTCAAAAGGCAAACGCTCGAATATAGGCTAGAGCAGAAGTGTAAAAAGTTATTCCCAGAGCATAGTGAATCCGATATGAATGGGTACTTGCGGCCCAATTTTTGTGAGTATAAAAAAGTCACGTATGTATATGGTAAAACTATCATAAACAGCTAAGTTTTACAGACGTAGCAATATGCTCCCGCGTTGGAGAATGGTAGCTTCTCAGTACAGAGCCTAAATTCGGCATGAATATGTACGTCAAAGCTGAAAATAATTTATTTCTCTTAATAGACGCGTGGTTAAGTTTCCGTTTCCTCTATATCAAATACAAATGACAGGTTTGATCCTGGGTAGGAGAGCTTCACTTACAATAAATATAATTTCCTTTGGGAGTAAGTTATTCCCAAGATATGGTGAATTGAATTTTACTGAGGTATTTCAGGCATGACACTAGTGAGTCAAAAAAAAAAAGTCACGCGTGTATAAGTGACAAAACTATCAAAAATATCACAGGCTACGAACTTATCAATCAGCTATTATTATTATTATTTATTATTATTATTATTATTATTATTATTATTATTATGGAACAAGGCCACAGGGACCACTGACTTGAAATTCAAGCTTCCAAAGAATATGGTGTTCATTAGGAAGTAAGAGAAGGTAAAGGGAAATACAGAATGAAGGGATCTCAATTATCAAAAAGAAAAATTAAACTAATAAATTAATAAATAGATAAAAATGTATAAAATGCAAGGAGAATAGTATTAGGGTAGTAATGCATTAAATCTTCGCTTGAACTTTTGAAGTTCCAATTACACGACATCCTGAGGGATATTGTTCCACAGTCCAACGGTGTGAGGAATAAAGGCCTTCTGGAATTGAAAAGTTCGACAGAGAGGTACATTTACTGCATATTGGTGCTGCTGTTTAGCGAATCTGGTTGCTCTTGGCAGGAAGAGGGGATCAGGGATCAATTGTGAGTGTGAAAGATCTCTATTAAAATACAACTTACGAAAAAGTCACAAACAAGAGACCATCAGTCGATGGTCCAAGTCATAACTGCTAATATTAGGAAACAGAAACCTATCACCACAAACCACTCAATCTAAAAAAGATAAATCTCTGGCAGAAGTAGACATCCACACCGGAGAACAGTATTCTAGTAAAGGCGGGACAAATGACCTAAAACAGGTTGCTATCAGTTATAAATATATAAGGCCTTACGAACAATACCTAACTCTGTGCGGCATTTTCTGAAACTTTTATAAGATGCTTCTCAAAAGTACGATGTGAGTCAAACGTTACACCTAGAATAGTTTAAGCTCCAGACTCATTAAGCAAAGTCCCATCCACCCGAAGGGGAGGATGGGGTGGAAACTCTGTGCGAAATCTGCTTTTCAATAGTGTTTTCGTTTTACTGGAGTTCAGCCTCATACCCACCCCTGACTACGCCATTCACTTATCCGGTCCACGTCCCGATTGAGGCTGAGGGCAGCTTCATTTCTCATAAATGCAGACTTTACTACACCCAAAAGTGTTGCATCATCGGCATACTGAACGATCTTGTTTTCCAGGCCAACAACCAAATCACTTGTATACACCAAAAATACCGGTAGACCAAGAACGCTGCCCTGTGGAACTCCAGACACAATAGGTCTTCGTTCACTAAAGTCCCATCAACAACAACTCGTTGCTGCCTATATGTAAGGAAATCTTGAAGTAATCCTAAAACATATCCACCCACCCCAAGATTCTGAAATTTATAAATAAGTGCTTTATGATTTACTAAATCGAGAGCAGCACTAAAATCTATTTGAATTACTCTGCATTCAAAACCTTATCAAGGTTCTCTTGCAAATAGCATGTCAAGTCTAAAAGAGCATCGCAGGTACCTAACTGCTTTCTATATGCATATTGACAATCGGCTAATAATCCTTTAGATACCACATACGTATATACAGTAGTGGCTTAAAAATAAGTTTTTAAGTTTCAGACCTTTACCAGGTCCTCCTCTGCCTTGGAATACGTGTTAAAACCTCACGTCATTAAGGCGGCAACCGTGTCTAATTGTTACTAGAATAATAGTCAGTTTATAATTAAATCACCGGATACGCAATAAATGCATATATATATATATATATATATATATATATATATATATATATATATATATATATATATATATATATATATATATATATATATATATATATTTGTGTGTGTGTGTTTTGGGCAAAGTTTTTCTCTTTCACAATTTTTACTGCAGGCGATCGCCTTTGAGGCATTAGATAGCGACTTTTTATCATTTCTCACTTCTGCTTTCAGTCTTTCTTCAAAATTCTGGACAAGGACGCACAGTCGGGGTGCGGTTTCCATTCATTTCACTTGCTACGGTCCGTTTCGCCTGTATCGCAGGCTTTGTCAAGCAAGAACTAAGGCACAATAGCACCCTCCATTCTATTTATATCTCCAAGAGGACGATGGTTTGGGTTTGAAGGGTTGCTATTACTTTTATTTACAATGATTGGTTTACTAGGGGGGTGTTTAATTATTTACATTATATTTACATTTGTTATTACAGTGTGACTACATTATTGTATTAGTCTGACATTCTACTTCTACAATGTCTTCGTCTGTGGCGTTTGGGCGGGGCTTGTTTTGGCGATAATCTTGACCCTATCTACTGTCCCTGGGACGGTCGGAGGGCAGGGCCCTATCACCTCCCATCTGAACGTTTAGTGTAGGCGTGTTTGTTGTTATGCACACAGCTTCTGTTATTGTCATGTTCCGATATGTACTGCATTTGTATTTTATTCTGGTGTTGTCTACCAGTTCTTGTAACGAAGGTTTCTTGTCGTGTTTGTCTGTATAGTGTTGGAAGATGGCTCCCGTGTTTTTGTGCGCCATTAATCGCCGTCTAAGTGTAGTTGATGTCCCACTGATGAATCTTTCACAGGAGGGTCTGCATTCCTCCTCGGGGCAAATAAATTCATAAACCACATTGTAGTCATCTCCTTTGGCGTGGGTCCACAGGTGTTGTTTTTATTACAAGGGATGCCAATAGGTTGGGCTTGCAATATACCCGTATGTTTATGTTGGTGTAGGGGGCTCGTGGCTTGACTCCCTTCTTAATAATTTTCTTGATGATGTTGCTGTTGTTATTGTATTTGTGGTTAAAATTAGTCTGGTAATATATTATCTGTTGCCTATCTTGTTATTCTGTTCAGTTGCGTTGTTTTGTTGGTAGAAGCAGTCTGATCATATGTGCGTCGGGCCTTCAAACACTGTACCACATGGAAAGCGCCACACACGGAGCTGGGCAGAATACAACAGCTACTAGTAAACAACGGATTTGAAGACAAAATGATACAATCAGAAAAAAAGATTTTTGACCGGTTCTACCAACAAAACAACGCAACTAAACAACATAACAAGGAGATAGGACAACAGATAACAATATATTACCAAAATAATTTTAACAATGAATTTAACAACAACAGCAACATCATCAAGAAAATGATTAAGAAGGAGTGAAGTCACAAGCCCCTCTACACCAACATAAACATACGGGTATATTGCAAGCCCAACCTGTTGGCATCCCTTGTAATGAAAAAGAACACCTATGGACCCACGCCGAAGGTGATGACTACCAATGTGGTTTTATGCAATAATGTAGTCACAATATGTAATAACATGTTATGTAAATATAATGTAAATAATTAATCACCCCCTAGTAAACTAGGCATCGTAAATAAAAGTAATGGGAACCCCCCCAAACCCAAACAACTGTCCTCCTGGAACTATAAATAGAATGGAGGATGTTATTGTGCCTTAGTTCTTGCTTGACAAAGCTTGCGATGCAGGCGAAACGGACCGTAACAAGTGAAATAAATGGAAACCGCACCCCGATTGTGTGTCCTTATCCAGAAATTTGAAGAAAGACTGAAAGGAGAAGTGATAAAATAT
>NC_089746.1:36454011-36484011 GCF_040412425.1 Macrobrachium rosenbergii
AAATGTCGCTTAATATCGAAATCCACGCTACCTCGGTATATCTCCGTTGGAGAATTGTCGCCGAAGGAATTTATAAGTGATAAATGAATTGGAATCGTGGGGACACGAACCCGCGACGAAGCCTATTCAGCGACTCAGTTGACGTAAACCATTGAGCCATCAGAGGGTATAAGTCTTTTGCCGAGATGTCGTACTGCTTTTACCCGTCGTGAGCGGGGAAAGTGTACTAGCCTCGACAATGACCCACCTCCGCCATGACAGTTCATTGGTACGTTTGGAACACGCAGCTCTTGTTATGAAATTTTTATCACACCGTGATTTTATACAATCATGAAGCTACAAATGTCGCTTAATATCGAAATCCACGCTACCTCGGTATATCTCCGTTGGAGAATTGTCGCCGAAGGGAATTTATATAAGTGATAAATGGTGGAATCGTGGGGACACGAACCCGCGACGAAAGCCTATTCAGCGACTCCAGTTGACGTAAACCATTGAGCCATCAAGAGAGGGTATAAGTCTTTTGCCGAGATGTCGTACTGCTTTTACCCGTCGTGAGCGGGGAAAGTGTACTAGCCTCGACAATGACCCACCTCCGCCATGACAGTTCATTGGTACGTTTGGAACACGCAGCTCTTGTTATGAAATTTTTATCACACCGTGATTTTTATACAATCATGAAGCTACAAATGTCGCTTAATATCGAAATCCACGCTACCTCGGTATATCTCCGTTGGAGAATTGTCGCCGAGGAATTTATATAAGTGATAAATGGTGGAATCGTGGGGACACGAACCCGCGACGAAAGCCTATTCAGCGACTCCAGTTGACGTAAACCATTGAGCCATCAAGAGGGTATAAGTCTTTTGCCGAGATGTCGTACTGCTTTTACCCGTCGTGGCGGGAAAGTGTACTAGCCTCGACAATGACCCACCTCCGCCATGACAGTTCATTGGTACGTTTGGAACACCAGCTCTTGTTATGAAATTTTTATCACCGTGATTTTTATACAATCATGAAGCTACAAATGTCGCAATATCGAAATCCCGCTACCTCGGTATATCTCCGTTGGAGAATTGTCGCGAAGGGGAATTTATATAAGTGATAAATGAATTGGAATCGTGGGGACACGAACCGCGACGAAACCTATTCAGCGACTCCAGTTGGCGTAAACCATTGAGCCATCAAGAGGGTATAAGTCTTTTGCGAGATGTCGTACTGCTTTTACCCGTCGTGGCGGGAAAGTGTACTAACCTCGACAATGACCCACCTCCGCCATGACAGTTCATTGGTACGTTTTGGAACACTGCCAGCTCTTGTTATGAAATTTTTATCACCGTGATTTTTATACAATCATGAAGCTACAAATGTCGCTTAATATCGAAATCACGCTACCTCGGTATATCTCCGTTGGAGAATTGTCGCCGAAGGGGAATTTATATAAGTGATAAATGAATGGTGGAATCGTGGGGACACGAACCCGCTGACGAAAAGCCTATTCAGCGACTCCAGTTGACGTAAACCATTGAGCCATCAGAGAGGGTATAAGTCTTTTGCCGAGATGTCCACTGCTTTTACCCGTCGTAGCGGGGAAAGTGTACTAGCCCTCGACAATGACCCACCTCCCGGATGACAGTTCATTGGTAGCGTTTGGAACACGCAGCTCTTGTTATGAAATTTTTATCACACCGTGATTTTATACAATCATGAAGCTACAAATTTCATAACGAAAGAGCTACCTCGGTATATCTCCGTTGGACCAATGAACTGTCATGGCGGAGGTTTATATAAGTGATAAATACACTTTGCCACGACGGGTAAAAGCAGAACGACATCTCGCAAAAGACCTATTCAGCGACTCAGTTGGCGTAAACCATTGAGCCATCAGAGAGTCGGTATAAGTCTTTTGCCGCTGGATGTGTACTGCTTTTACCCGTCATTTATCACTTATATAAATTCCTCGACAATGACCCACCTCCGCCATGACGGAGTTCATTGGTAGCGTTTGGAATTACGCAGCTCTTGTTATGATTTTAAAAATCACCGTGATTTTTATACAATTTGATAACACAAATGTCTGCAATTCCAAAATCCACCAATGAACTGTCATATCTCCGTTGGGTCATTGTCGCCGAAGTACACTTTATATAAGTGATAAATGAGTTGGAATCTGGGGAAAAGACTTACCCTCTTGATGGCCAATGGTTTACGACTCAACTGGAGTAAACTGAATAGGCCATCAAAGAGGGTTCGTGTCCCCACGATTCCAATTCATTTATCACTTATATAAATTCCTTCGGCGACAATTCTCCAACGGAGATATACCGAGGTAGCGTGGATTTCGATATTGCGACATTTGTAGCTTCATGATTGTATAAAAATCACGGTGTGATAAAATTTCATAACAAGAGCTGCGTGTTCCAAACGTACCAATGAACTGTCATGGCGGAGGTGGGTCATTGTCGAGGCTAGTACACTTTCCCGCTCACGACGGGTAAAAGCAGTACGACATCTCGGCAAAAGACTTATACCCTCTCTTGATGGCTCAATGGTTTACGTCAACTGAGTCGCTGAATAGGCTTTGTCGGGTTCGTGTCCCCACGATTCCAATTCATTTATCACTTATATAAATTCCCTTCGGCGACAATTCTCCAACGGAGATATACCGAGGTAGCGTGGATTTCGATATTAAGCGACATTTGTAGCTTCATGATTGTATAAAAATCACGGTGTATAAAATTTCATAACAAGAGCTGCGTGTTCCAAACGTACCAATGAACTGTCATGGCGGAGGTGGGTCATTGTCGAGGCTAGTACACTTTCCCCGCTCACGACGGGTAAAAGCAGTACGACATCTCGGCAAAAGACTTATACCCTCTCTTGATGGCTCAATGGTTTACGTCAACTGGAGTCGCTGAATAGGCTTTCGTCGGGTTCGTGTCCCCACGATTCCAATTCATTTATCACTTATATAAATTCCCCTTCGGCGACAATTCTCCAACGGAGATATACCGAGGTAGCGTGGATTTCGATATTAAGCGACATTTGTAGCTTCATGATTGTATAAAAATCACGGTGTGATAAAAATTTCATAACAAGAGCTGCGTGTTCCAAACGTACCAATGAACTGTCATGGCGGAGGTGGGTCATTGTCGAGGCTAGTACACTTTCCCCGCTCACGACGGGTAAAAGCAGTACGACATCTCGGCAAAAGACTTATACCCTCTTGATGGCTCAATGGTTTACGCTCAACTGGAGTCGCTGAATAGGTTGTCATCGCGGGTTCGTGTCCCCACGATTCCAATTCATTTATCACTTATATAAATTCCCCTTCGGCGACAATTCTCCAACGGAGATATACCGAGGTAGCGTGGATTTCGATATTAAGCGACATTTGTAGCTTCATGATTGTATAAAAATCACGGTGTGATAAAAATTTCATAACAAGAGCTGCGTGTTCCAAACGCACCAATGAACTGTCATGGCGGAGGTGGGTCATTGTCGAGGCTAGTACACTTTCCCCGCTCACGACGGGTAAAAGCAGTACGACATCTCGCAAAAGACTTATACCTCTCTTGATGGCTCAATGGTTTACGTCAACTGGAGTCGCTGAATAGGCTTTCGTCGCGGGTTCGTGTCCCCACGATTCCAATTCATTTATCACTTATATAAATTCCCCTTCGCGACAATTCTCCAACGGAGATATACCGAGGTAGCGTGGATTTCGATATTAAGCGACATTTGTAGCTTCATGATTGTATAAAAATCACGGTGTGATAAAAATTTCATAACAAGAGCTGCGTGTTCCAAACGTACCAATGAACTGTCATGGCGGAGGTGGGTCATTGTCGAGGCTAGTACACTTTCCCCGCTCACGACGGGTAAAAGCAGTACGACATCTCGGCAAAAGACTTATACCCTCTCTTGATGGCTCAATGGTTTACGTCAACTGGAGTCGCTGAATAGGCTTTCGTCGCGGGTTCGTGTCCCCACGATTCCAATTCATTTATCACTTATATAAATTCCTTCGGCGACAATTCTCCAACGGAGATATACCGAGTAGCGTGGATTTCGATATTAAGCGACATTTGTAGCTTCATGATTGTATAAAAATCACGGTGTGATAAAAATTTCATAACAAGAGCTGCGTGTTCCAAACGTACCAATGAACTGTCATGGCGGAGGTGGGTCATTGTCGAGGCTAGTACACTTTCCCGCTCACGACGGGTAAAAGCAGTACGACATCTCGGCAAAAGACTTATACCCTCTCTTGATGGCTCAATGGTTTACGTCAACTGGAGTCGCTGAATAGGCTTTCGTCGCGGGTTCGTGTCCCCACGATTCCAATTCATTTATCACTTATATAAATTCCCCTTGGCGACAATTCTCCAACGGAGATATACCGAGGTAGCGTGGATTTCGATATTAAGCGACATTTGTAGCTTCATGATTGTATAAAAATCACGGTGTGATAAAAATTTCATAACAAGAGCTGCGTGTTCCAAACGTACCAATGAACTGTCATGGCGGAGGTGGGTCATTGTCGAGGCTAGTACACTTTCCCCGCTCACGACGGGTAAAAGCAGTACGACATCTCGGCAAAAGACTTATACCCTCTCTTGATGGCTCAATGGTTTACGTCAACTGGAGTCGCTGAATAGGCTTTTCGTCGCGGGTTCGTGTCCCCACGATTCCAATTCATTTATCACTTATATAAATTCCCCTTCGGCGACAATTCTCCAACGGAGATATACCGAGGTAGCGTGGATTTCGATATTAAGCGACATTTGTAGCTTCATGATTGTATAAAAATCACGGTGTGATAAAAATTTCATAACAAGAGCTGCGTGTTCCAAACGTACCAATGAACTGTCATGGCGGAGGTGGGTCATTGTCGAGGCTAGTACACTTTCCCGCTCACGACGGGTAAAAGCAGTACGACATCTCGGCAAAAGACTTATACCCTCTCTTGATGGCTCAATGGTTTACGTCAACTGGAGTCGCTGAATAGGCTTTCGTCGCGGGTTCGTGTCCCCACGATTCCAATTCATTTATCACTTATATAAATTCCCCTTCGGCGACAATTCTCCAACGGAGATATACCGAGGTAGCGTGGATTTCGATATTAAGCGACATTTGTAGCTTCATGATTGTATAAAAATCACGGTGTGATAAAAATTTCATAACAAGAGCTGCGTGTTCCAAACGTACCAATGAACTGTCATGGCGGAGGTGGGTCATTGTCGAGGCTAGTACACTTTCCCGCTCACGACGGGTAAAAGCAGTACGACATCTCGGCAAAAGACTTATACCCTCTCTTGATGGCTCAATGGTTTACGTCAACTGGAGTCGCTGAATAGGCTTTCGTCGCGGGTTCGTGTCCCCACGATTCCAATTCATTTATCACTTATATAAATTCCCCTTCGGCGACAATTCTCCAACGGAGATATACCGAGGTAGCGTGGATTTCGATATTAAGCGACATTTGTAGCTTCATGATTGTATAAAAATCACGGTGTGATAAAAATTTCATAACAAGAGCTGCGTGTTCCAAACGTACCAATGAACTGTCATGGCGGAGGTGGGTCATTGTCGAGGCTAGTACACTTTCCCGCTCACGACGGGTAAAAGCAGTACGACATCTCGGCAAAAGACTTATACCCTCTCTTGATGGCTCAATGGTTTACGTCAACTGGAGTCGCTGAATAGGCTTTCGTCGCGGGTTCGTGTCCCCACGATTCCAATTCATTTATCACTTATATAAATTCCCCTTCGGCGACAATTCTCCAACGGAGATATACCGAGGTAGCGTGGATTTCGATATTAAGCGACATTTGTAGCTTCATGATTGTATAAAAATCACGGTGTGATAAAAATTTCATAACAAGAGCTGCGTGTTCCAAACGTACCAATGAACTGTCATGGCGGAGGTGGGTCATTGTCGAGGCTAGTACACTTTCCCGCTCACGACGGGTAAAAGCAGTACGACATCTCGCAAAAGACTTATACCCTCTCTTGATGGCTCAATGGTTTACGTCAACTGGAGTCGCTGAATAGGCTTTCGTCGCGGGTTCGTGTCCCCACGATTCCAATTCATTTATCACTTATATAAATTCCCCTTCGGCGACAATTCTCCAACGGAGATATACCGAGGTAGCGTGGATTTCGATATTAAGCGACATTTGTAGCTTCATGATTGTATAAAAATCACGGTGTGATAAAAATTTCATAACAAGAGCTGCGTGTTCCAAACGTACCAATGAACTGTCATGGCGGAGGTGGGTCATTGTCGAGGCTAGTACACTTTCCCCCGCTCACGACGGGTAAAAGCAGTACGACATCTCGGCAAAAGACTTATACCCTCTTGATGGCTCAATGGTTTACGTCAACTGGAGTCGCTGAATAGGCTTTCGTCGCGGGTTCGTGTCCCCACGATTCCAATTCATTTATCACTTATATAAATTCCCTTCGCGACAATTCTCCAACGGAGATATACCGAGTAGCGTGGATTTCGATATTAAGCGACATTTGTAGCTTCATGATTATACATATACATATATATACACGTATATATATATATATATTATATGTATGTATATATACATATAACTTTATACATATAACATATATAAGTGTATATATAGGATCATATAATATATATATATATATATATATATATATATATATATATATATATATATATATATATATGTGTACACACTCACATATAAGTGTAAGGTGAACAAAAAGTAAGTGGACAGTAGGTGGAATAGGGTTAGTATTAGGGTTATACTATAACGATGGTGTTTATTGTATGTGTGTATGTGTGTATATATATAAAATATATATATTTCAGTGCCTTTGTATTGTATTATTGTATACAATAAAATTTTATTGTAAATGTAACAATTGTTTATAAAAATTTAATTGTACTAGTTAATATAACTGTATAATTATGTAACCTCAAAATAAATGTTTTCATCTACTGTCTACCTACTTTTGGTTCACCATATATATATATGTGATATATATATATATATATATATATATATATATATATATATATATATATATATATACACACATATAGGCTACATATGCATTATATATATACATATATACACATATATTAACTAATCTGGCGTGACAATTGAAATTAATTACACATTCGCACTCTGACTTCATTAAAAGGCTTTCATTTAGTTTTACTGACTGATTGATATAATTTCTTTCTTTTTGATGGGTGGAGTGGTCACAGGCAATATGTTATTTGAAATCTGATATCAATAAACCTATACTACTGCACTAATTAAATATTGAATTCCATTCAAATATGCTTTTGATGATTTCTGTCATCATCGCCGCCATAATTATGATCAAGTAATATAAAAAGAAAATCAAATGTACGCAATTTACAATCATGTTTCAAAGTGAACATCTATGACTGAGCTATATTCCCAAGGTCATATGTATATTACTGGGTGGGAGGGCTATCGAAAAAAAATTATTAATTTCATTATCTTTGACTTGTAAATATTCTAATGCTGTGACTTTCTTTTATAATCTGGCGAAAATGCACTTAGAAGTAGTCGGCAGCTTGACGATGAATATAACATGTCCGAATAGTATCGTAATATCTCATATAATTACTTGGTGAAGCAAATTTCAGTTTATGTAAAAACTCAAATCTCTCCCTCAAATATACAGTATGTTATGCCTATTATAAAGCTACCGAGTTGAGAGACTGTGAGAAAATTGTTCACAAGTCCAAAAGTCAATGGAACGATCGTCGAAGTCAACGTCTTGAAACGTGTTTCGGATATGTAGTGTTTCATGCAGAGCGTTTTTATCCACTTTCTATATATTTTACCTCAAATTGGAACAAATTACAAAAAATATTAGAGAAACCATATAGTTATTAACAAGTTTTAAAAAGTAGATTCTATTCAAAACGTGGAAATGATGAAAACTGCGTTTGAAACCTTACGGTATAGGAAATTTAAACGGAACAGCCAGTATCGGTCTAGTTCACCTTATCCATTCTTAGGCTACAGGGACATTTTACTTTTTGTGTTTCCATACATCTCCAATACTCATCTTGTTTCCCCATTATCCTTTTTCTTTTTTAATTTTCGGAAATATCCTAATTTCTCTCTCTTGGTGCTAGCACAAGGGTAAAGCAGTCTCTTCCATGGACTGGGATTCTGTTGTCCTCAACTATAGCATTTATATGTATTTTGGCCAGTGACAATCGGCATAAATCAGTTATATATATATATATATATATATATATATATATATATATATATATATATATATATATATATATATATATATATATATATATATATATTTTTTTAATATTGTCTTACGTCCGTCCCTGCCGTTTCAAACTTCACATAACATAATATTGGTAAGATAATGCTAATTATTACACTCTTCAGTCTGTAAAATGCAGACTTTTCACATGAACTCTGACGGTCTCGACCTTCCGAAAAATCTCCAAGTGTAGGAGAAGGCTACTTGAAAAATCAAGGTCATCGTGTTATCAGAAATTTCCGCAATCCCAAATTTTCTATCATGAAACCAGATGCATAAAGACAAATTCAATCGCATTTATGGTCGAGATGGTTGGCCTCCCCAAACCACTTGCATGTATGGTACTTCAAGTGCTTACGTGTCCTGTTCAAGTGTTAACGTTGCTAATTTAGGACTTTGCGAAACATGATATAATAGTTTAAGCATGCTGTATCTTATATGGCTCCTAATCCCAAAAATATAAACTAAAAAGTACCAGCTGTACTGACATTAAATATGAGCATTATATCTCCTATCCCAGAGGCGTTGGCAGTTATTTGCAACAACGGCAGAAACTTTTCCATATAGTAGCATTACTATATGAAACATGAAGAATTTGTGTGTGTAACATTCACTTAAGGTAGTACAATTTAAAAAAGCCAATGACAGAAGCGACCTACTATGAGATTCAGAGCCTTTGTCCCGGTGTTTTTCTGGAATAACTTTTTTCTGTGCATTTGACAAAGATATTACTTAGCCATACTATACTTTACATCCCTACCTAATTTTCGGCAGCATCCTTTATTACTTATATTAGAAAAAAGTATATTCATAAGAGTAAAATAAAGCAGCCGAAGCCAGTGGCGGAACACTCTAATATATGGGTTCAAAGTTATACGTGACGTAAACATACAGCATGACGTCCTGACTCCTCCCACAAGGTGATGAAGACAAACAGCTGTCTCTGAAATTCTGAATGAATATTCGTACCTTGTCAAGGCTTCAAGAATGGCGGCTATGATAAGTCATTGTCCCCGTGCTTGCAGGACAGCTTTTGTGATTCGACTTGCACAATTGTTTAGAAGTGAGGAGGCCCGTGGCAAACCTACGTAAGCTTGAACAGGTAAATGAATAATAGGGCCCTTTTTTGGGTAAGGAGTACACCCGGACATCCAAAGCTACCAAGTTTTCGTCATTTGTTGACTTCCATAAGGTGCAGAAAGATTATATATGCTCTATAAAGCAATAGTTGTTGATTTCTTAGTAAAATATAACTTGCCGAACATTAAAACTTGCTTTGCCAAAAAAAAAAAAATGTCATGGGTTATAATACATCACAGAATGACCACTATAGGTCTCAGTGCTTGGGTTTAGCCCGAAACGCCATAATCCACCCATTGATTATAATGTCAAGTTTCCTCACATGTAACTATGTTAAATAAAGGATCCATGTAAGGGCATGTCATTTCATATGATCGCTCCTGTCCTCTTCGTGACAGAGTACAACAATGGCTGTAATGTAACATTAAAATGAAAGTTATTTTCATATTCCACAGAATATTACCGACAAAGTAGTTCGATTGTTGGAAGGCTTTTTTCTTCAAGGATTTTAGCACTCGACCTCATGGCATAAATCCTATATACTACTACTACTACTACTGCTACCACTGCTACAAAGTGTAAACAAGAAGTACTGGTTGTATTTCATTGCAGGCAGAGGTTGAGACTTTTTCACGAATAGCCAATTATCCATCGAGAAGGAGGCAAGTTAATGATGTCATAAGTTACGTCATTATATCTTCGAAAGACATTCCTCTGAGTTTGCTGGCGATGTCTACAAGAAATCGGTGTTACCCTTATAATTACCAGAATTGTGCAACTTTCGTAATACAGAATAGTCAAAAATTAGGTAGGGATGTAAGATACCCTGTGACAAAGTGTCCTCTTTGTCAGGTACGTTGATAAAATTTTATTCCGGAAAAACACAGGGACACCGGCTGTGAATCTCATAGTAGAATGAGTTCCTCATTGGCAGGGTGGGTACCGTTCTCAGCTAACACTGCTGGCCCAGCTTTCGGTTCTCCGACCCGGCAAATGAAAAATTAGAGGAATTTATTTCTGGTGATAGAAATTCATTTCTCGCTATAATGTGGTTCGGATTCCACAATAAGCTGTAGGTCCCTTTGCTAGGTAACCAATTGGTTCTTAGCCACGTAAAATAAATCTAATCCTTCGGGCCAGCCCTAGGAGAGCTGTTAATCAGCTCAGTGGTCTGGTTAAACTAAGGTATACTTAACTTTTAACTTATAGTAGAATGAACAAGAAGACCACACACCTCAGCTGAACAACAGGAAGCTATGAAAACCACACGAGTCCTCCTATGTCCATGATATAAGTGTAACAAAATTGATCAAACTTTTGTACAAACAGCGTTAACGACATAACATCGGGATAGGCTTTCCGGCCCAGATTTATCTTAAAAACTAATCAAATACCCTTTGGCCCACACTCCACCATTCTGCTCAAGTTTGTTGAAATCTATCAAATCCTGAAATACTGAGAAAAATACATCGTCAAACAAAGCAATATCTTTAAACACGATTTATCCAAAAGAAGTTCCACCTCGTTTGAATAGAGCGCAGTTTAATACACCGAAAGACGGTCTTCCATCCCTGTTATAAACTCCCCCCAGCAATAAAAAGGCGGCTAATGAAATATTCCTCTTTTATACAAGAAGTTTTCCCGCTCCGTCTCTTACACTAGTTGATCTTTGAATTCAGGAGGATCGTAAAGAGGCCCAATAAAAACTTAAAACCCATTTCGTTTCCTTCATAAGTCATTAAACAAGCAAATAATTGGCAGTGAAGTTTTCCGACGGAAAGTTTCCCGAGTGGCCGCCATTTTCATTAAGAGTCGCTTGTCCTCCTCTACCGAGGGCAGACGGCATGAGATAAGCTTGGGACGACGATGACGATGACGATGACTACGACCACGACAAACCAACACGACGAGAACGAGGATGGGGAGGCGTTGGAGGCCGGATGGAGGGAAGGATGAGCACCGTGCGGCGGGGAGAAACACTGACGACCAAACAAGCGCACGAACGATATCACCTTTCGGCTTAATTTCACTATTCAAAAGGGCGAAAAGACTCTCTCTCTCTCTCTCTCTCTCTCTCTCTCTCTCTCTCTCTCTCTCTCTCTCTCTCTCTCTCAATCGAGAAATGAAGGACTTAATAACTGCAATTTGATACTAATTTATACTGACTTCCATAATATACTTTGCGGCTTATTGATATCACACTCAAGAATATCTCTGCGGAAAATGGATTACAGGAAGATTACAATATTAAACAATATATCAAACGAGCATTGATTAATTTCCATGTCAACCTGCAGCAGCGTTATTGATAACTGTGACTAATACAGATAAAGCAGCTGTCCAGTAGGAAACATGACCATATTAATAGATAATTATGAAGAGAAAAATACACGGAAAGTAAAAATCTTATCATCCCCGAGAGGGCGAATAAAGTGCCAATGAATAACGTGATAAGGGAAGCTGGGAGAAGGACAAAACAGCAGACGTTTCGAGGAAAAAAGAAGTGCGCTTGACTGGAAAGGATAAATTACAACACAGCGAACTGCAGAATGCATAGAGAAGTTACAGATCATCATGTAACTTTTGCATACCAAAGGATTGCAAGATGACGGCAACCGCAGCAAATGAAACCAAATGCAGTCATAATAAGTTCTTTAAAGCAAAGATCAAGTATGCAGTATGCAGTGGGTGAGGAGTCGAATAGTAATGCAAATGTAGCGTCAGAGTACGGTGAAAATCGTTTTGAATATTTTGTAAGGTGCAGAGACGACATGGGGCTGCTCCCAAAAACAAAAGCAGACTAGTAAGAGACGACTTCTTGATCTTCCCATTAGAAAAACAGCGGATTAAACGATTCACAAAATACTGAATAGAGCAGAGGATTCTCTGAAGCCGCTTACCCATAAGTTTGTGACTTACTGACATCTGATTTGCAGCAGTTTAACTGGAAAGACTTTGGAGTCGAAAAGAAATGTTAAGGAATGTAAGAAATGGACTACATGATGCCATTTAGCTAATTCATCTTCATGGAAAAGAAGTCTGTTTCAAAAGTTATTATGAAAGAAAAAACACCGAAGAATGCTAATATGAACCGTTATGAGTTAGGACTATAATCAGTGTTGCGGTAACAAGTGCGCAGCTGTATTTAGACTACAGTAAATGGGAACATCCATACATGTAAATAAATACCTACATGAATAAACATACATAAACACATTATATCTAGAGCGTAGATCAATATTCCAACCATAGTAAAACGAAACATCAGAACCAAACAAAATTAAGAAAAAAAAAAAAGCAAATCTGACGAGTGAAAGGAAAGATAGTACTGTCATATACTCAGCCTAGCATGTAAAGTTCATAAGTGCACACTGAATCACTGAGTAGTATCATGGTATTAGACTAACTGCTAAATAAAGTAATTGTTTTTCTACAGTTCAGTCCCAACTCCCGCAGACTGTACAACTTATCCAACCTACATCCTGTTAAGGTTGCAGCAGGCATTTCGTTTTGCAATAAGGAAGAGTGACTAATTTTAACAAGTTACAACTCCAATCTGCATAATGTTCTGTGTTCAAAATGAACTGTCTTCTTGCTAGTAAAGGCTAAAAACTAAAAGGATTCCAAAAAAGCGACCTGCTGCACACGAGCTGATAAAGTAAAAATAACCTTCTCTTTTGGTCATCTGAAGAACTTTATAAGATCAAGACAATAGCCTTCGAAACCCAGAACACCAATTTTAATCAATTACAACAATCTGTAGAAGTCTGAACTCAAATATATCCAACTGCTGTGTTGGATGAAGTAAGTTTGAGGTAGCAAGTGCCTGATTTTAAGATATTTTTAATGAGGTGAAGATTTTGTGATAAGAACGAGAGTTCACGCGAATCAGTGCCACTAAAATAATTATGTTAACATTCTTTAGTGACAAAGATACAGAAAAAAGAGATTCAATAAGTACAGTATATAAGAAGGCAAAGATCCCACACGATGCAAAATTATTTTCATTTTTTTTTATTTATAAGAAGGCGAAGATCCCACACGATGCAAAATTATTTTCATTTTTTTTTATTTATAAGTAGTGATTAAATCTTTAATGAAATATTTCCTGGATATGAACGGCATGAATCGAATTTCCTGGATATGAACGGCATGAATCGAGCGAAGTGGTGTAACTCTAACGTTCGTGACTTTCAAACTGGAATTACAAAGTGTAATGTGTATAGGAAGACTGAAAGAGTGGCGATGACACAGTCAATAAACTGAGTAAGCAGAAGGTAGCAACCTCCCGAAAAACATTAAGGAAAACAAAGCTCGGCATAAGAATGGACCCTCCAGTAAATGGAGTGTTTATTCAACACTGTCTAGAAGAGTGGTGTGACATTAAAGTCCCACACACCATCAGAAGCTGGTCTGGGAGGTATATGCAACAACTAATTAGCGCAACCAGCTTCCTAGTGGTAGCATTACCCAGGCCCTTACCGCTGTCTTTCTAGAGATCCTGTAGTTATCTTCTAAACTCAAAATACGCATAGATTTAAAGGGATTCGAACAGAAAGAATCTATTCTTGGAAACACTCAAACGGTTTTATGGGAGATCGAGAAAGAGCTTCCATAGGAGGCTGAAAGGGAAAGAAGAGTGGCAAGTGAAATATACAATCATCTGTAAATGAATTACTATACTGTGTGGGGATTTAAAATGAATGACTGACAGAATTAAGTATAACAAAAGGATAGAAAACACATCCCTGAGAGACAACGCTAAAAATAAAACAATAAATGTAGTACAGTCAACTAAAACAGAGCCGGGCAAATCAGGCAAGGAACTTGAAATGAGTTTACAGAGGGCTATAAATATTGCAAGAGGTCTACTTAACACGACCTATGGTTATTCAAGGAGCTTGTAGGTAATTATGCATAGTTATTTTACCCTGTTTTCTCTCTCATCCAAAATACCTTTCCATTTCATCTTGGGTACACACACACGCCCAGTCTATTCCCACGAACAAAGAATGTTCCAACCCTTACAATTCTTGACCAATTTCTCTTCTAATTTAGCTAAAACATTTTGAATGTACTGTTTTAATAATATCTGGTCAACGTCTCTCAAGAGCTTTAGAGAATCTTACGTGAAGACTCTGATGTCTATACGCTAGACATCAAAAAAAGTTTTGAATGTCTGACATTATAGGCCTTGTTAAGCAGACTTCTTGCCATAGTCACAGCTCTCTTTAAATTAATTTTTATTTTCCTCCCTAACTGGCCAAGCTGTTTGACTGTGCTACTTTTACTGTTTTATTTTTAGCTTTGTCTCTCAGGGATGTGTTATCTTTTTTTCACCCTTCTTTGCATCGCTGATCTATTTCAAATCCCCACACATTATACCTTTTCATTGGCCGAAGGTTCTATATTTCACATATCCTCCTTCCCTTCTTGGATTACTATGGAAGCTAGTTGTTGATTTTACCTAATACTGTTTTATTATTTCCAAGTACAGTTTCGTTTTTATCTATCCCTCTAGATCAATGCGTATTTTGAGTTTAAAAGTTAACTGTAGCATATATCACAACATAATTTTGAAGGGTATAGAATATAATGCAAATACGATATAAGCACGTGTTCTCTCTAAATGCAACAAAAAAAATAAAATGTTTAAACACGCTTTTACTAAAATGCACTAAAAAAAAGTAAAATTTTTTGAGACGCACAAGGATTTTCTTACAATTAAACATATCTACAAAAACAAAAGCGTGGGCGCCAAAAATGGGAGGAAATGCTACAAGAAATAACAACATATATTTCTTTTCTTGTAATTTGGCGCCCACGCTTTTATTTTTGTAGATATGATTAATTGTAAGAAAATCCTGGTGTGTTTCGAAAAATTATTTTGTACTTTTTAGTGTATTTTAATAAAAGCGTTTAAAGAAATTTGTTTATATCTTTTCATTTTATACTTTTTAGTTTTGACGGAAATTGTAACCGATATGATTGTAGCTAACGAAATTGAATGTGACATTCTGTAATATCCTGTTGAGCCAAAGAAGGTTTTAAAAATCCGTAGAGTTGTTAACTTATTTTACCGAGTCAAAGAAGGTATGAAAAATCCCAAGGAGTCATATAAATCCTGAGGAGACAGGTCACTGTAGGGTCACTGCTGACCTACTGATCATGTAAGGTTGTATTGTCATCGGGATTGAGTAACCATGATAAAATTTCAAGTCCATCTGATGAAGGGAACAGGTAAAAATTGAGTTACAAGTTTTGACCCAAACAGGCAGATGCAAAGTCAAGTTGAATAAAAGCATGCACAATTTTTCTTTCAATTTTAAACACTTATTAAAATGACTAAAAAGTAAAAAATAATTTTTTTGCGACACACCAGGATTTTCTTACAATTAATCATGTTTACAAAAATAAAAGTGTGGCCAAATATGGAAGAAAATGCTACAAAAAAGAAATATATTTTTTTTATTTCTTGTAGCATTTCCTTCCATGTTTGGTGCTCTTTCTTTCATTTTTGTAGACATGATTAATTGTAAGAAAATCCTGGTGTGTCTCAAAAATTTATTTTTTACTTTTTAGTGCATTTTATATTTTATATAAAATGCTTTTATACTTTTTATACTTTTTAGTTTTGATAGAAATTGTAACCGATTTATGACTGCAGCTAACGGAACTGAACGTGACATCCTGTTGAACCAAGAAGGTTTGAAAAATCCATAGAGTTTTTAACTTAGTCTATCGAGTCAAAGAAGGTATGAAAAATCCCAAGATTTTCATACAAATCCTGAGATACTGGGAGAGGTCACTTTAGGGTCACTAGAGGTCACTGCTGACCTACTGATCATGTAAGACTGTACTGTCACCGGGATTGAACTACCATGCAAATTTTCAAGTCCATCAGACAAAGAGAACAGGTCTAAAATTGAGTTACAAGTTTTGACCCAAACAGACGCAGTCAAGTTAAATAAAATTATGTGAAAAGAGCTGTGATGGAAAGGACTTCCAACAGCGAATGCTATAGTATGCAAGTCACTTCTTTCAGCCAGCACTCAGTTAAATTAGTGTTAGTATACATAAAGTCTCACCATCATCAGAATGCTGACGGTATAACAAGACAGAAATTATATAGTGATCATTAACATGTAGGCAAAGCCTGCACCTGTGCACATAACTGAAATCACAACAATAAGCCAATAGAGCTTCAAGTGGAACAGACTGTGCAAAAAAAGAAAAAATCTTTGACAGACATCCACATTAGCAGACAAATGTGAATTGGTTGTGGCAAAAATTTAAGGAAGTTAAAATCCTTGTCAACAGTAAGGCAGTTATGTAGTTTTATGAAGGATTTTTAAACAAGTAAATTTTTCATCGCTGATGTAAGGGACAGATGACAAAGGGAGTAACGTTTAAGATAAAAATGGATAAGAAATTTCATGTATTTCCATCAAAATAAAAGATAAATTTCCGAATTTCGTTATTATTCAATTGCAGTGTATCACATAGTTTAAATCTCTGTATATAACAAAAACTACCGCAGTAAAACTAATGATTTAATTGAAACAAGAAAATGCTGACAACATTGCTCTTCCCTGTAACCATGTATGTTGCATAATGTTTTTCTCATATATTCTTAAGGGTACCACACTAATTATAACAACTAAAAAAGTCATGCCCAGGTCTTGTAAATTTTAGAAAAGTGGCCGTCCCTTGATAGAATCTGTACAAAGGTTAAATTTGGCTTTATATCAATTAAAGTATGCCGAAAAATAACAGAATACCATTAAACTATACGACGCTATCTAGTCTTAGAGAGCAAAGAATCATAATACGAAGATTATAAGTAAGAAGGAACCAAAGCTACATGACTTAAAAAGATGAACACAGAGATACGACTGGTCAAGGCTCTGTAAACGCGGGTTTAATCCTATGGCCCCTAACAGGATCCCCACTTAAACTTTTCACGCTGCCTGCAGTCTTGTTTTTGTCGTAACTCTCAACAACTTCCCAAAAGACGCTCAGGCAATTATGTCCATGCAGTGATTCTTCACAACGAACTCCGGCAAAGGATTATTCATAGCGCAATTTGAATAATCATCATTCAGAGACGGCGCCCGAACTGTAACTGAAAATAATACAGAAAAATGGTCATGTTATACAAAGGAAGCTAACTTAAATCAACTCAAAAACTAAAACAATGAGGAAAACAAAGCACGGTACACGAAGGTCCGCGATATTCAGTTGTAAAGCCTATCTATTTTACATAAGTGAGCTAAGAATTCTCAAATTGCAAAGAATTAGTTTCCGATATATTACGAGACAAAAAAAGAAACATCTGCTCGGTTCAGTTTGCTATGGAGGAGCTTCATCCTAGGCAAAGCCAGAAAAGAATACTTCATACTGTTTAAGTGATTATAGTGACGCCTTTGATATAATCATTCCACCTTGTCTCTTTCACTGAAATCGTAAATCATATTTACAGCATAGTACAGCACATTTCAAAATCAATGTTCTATAACAGTAAAATGGAAAAAAATTCCATTCCAACAAATGAAACACGTGAAGAGAAAAAGTAAAAGCAGAAACTAAGCAAATGACCTGAAGAGTCCTTCAGTTAATGACGCCAATAACACCGAGGACTTCTCCCTTTCTGCAGCTTCAAACGGCAGCTGGAACTTTTGCCATAGTTACCGCGATAATTCATTTCCAAGACCCTCATTTCCTTAATTCTTGGCATTCAGTTTCGGTCCAAAGGCAAATGTTATCATCAGGCAAAATAAGATTAAGTCAGCTAATGCAATATCCTTTGTGAGCAAGAGACTGGAAGGGCGGCGGGAGGGATGTGGCTGATGCTAAATCAAGAAGAGAGAGAGAGAGACGCCGGCAGAGTACTGAAGCAGGAGGTTAAAATCATTACGTATTTTCATTTAGCGGCTCAATTCCACCAGAGAATAAGAAGTATTAGGTATCAAGACCCCGTCAGGAAAAAAAAAACAATTAATTGACGAGTCATAGTCTTTACTTATTTCATTACATTTTTAATGATAACACTTCTTTGTAAATAATGAGAGAGAGAGAGAGAGAGAGAGAGAGAGAGAGAGAGAGAGAGAGAGAGAGAGAGAGAGAGAGAGAGAGAGATAATAGCATGTGTACTAAATGTGCAAAAAGTATATGGCACATGCATCTGGTGAATGACTGAACAGATATATATATATATATATATATATATATATATATATATATATATATATATATATATATATATATATATATATATATATATATATATATTTTATTACATTTCAGGTTAGTCTTCAGGGATGGGGTTGTTGGCCAAACGCCTCTTTCTTGACCCCAGCAGCTGATATTCTGTTTTACCGTTTCATGTTTTTTTACATTTATGCATTTTCCACATTTTATTAGAGGATATTGCAGTAATGTACTGCAACTTGTAATAAATAAATCATGCACAACGCAGAGAGAGAGAGAGAGAGAGAGAGAGAGAGAGAGAGAGAGAGAGAGAGAGAGAGAGAGAGAGAGAGAACCAATACCACGCTAAGAAACACATATCTTCATTAATCGAACCTCCTAGGACTTTCGTGATTCACACCCAGGATTAGAGCACCCCAGTGAGCGGAAGATGGGCAACATACCGCAACAAACGTGAACGATGGAGCAAGAACCTGATATAAATAACATACCCGCGTACAAATTTTGATTTAGTTTCACTCTCACTAACCAAGAGGACAGTAGTCCTTCGTACAGCTTAGAATCCTACGTGGATTTTTAACACTATAATAGTTTTAAACTCAAGAAAAGGATCTTATCCTCAATTTAGTCTCCAGTCATGAACGTGACAGCCACATGTCCGTCCGTGATATAATTTTTCAATTTTATCTCTGTAATTCTGAATAAATTTCGGCCATAAACATTGAAATAATTCACAGTACAGGACTTGCCATTGCTGATTACTTTTGGATTTGGTTTTTCCCATACGTTTTCTTTGTAAATACAAACAATTGCTAAACATTTAACAAGGAGGAAACAATTATTTAAACTGAAAACGAAAAGTACTTTTCCTCATGTTCTTAAGACAAATAATTCATGCATTCTGCTGAGTGATACTGCTTTGTAACTATTTAAAGAATTAGCCTAAAATATTTGCAAATCCTTGTTTTGTATCATTTCTTTTATTCCAAGCTTAAATCCCTATATCTCTTACAGATATAGTATAAACCCCCGTATTTCCTCTTTATACAGAATAAACCCTCATTTTTCATTTAGATTATTAAAGTATTAATTCCCGAATATGCAAAGTTGAAAAATGAATGACAACAAGAGTTTAATACCTTCACTTCATTTTGAAAAACCTGTGTAACTTCTCATTTACAAAGCGTACGTTTCCAAGCACCAATAAACATCTCAAGCAGTCTGACGGAGAGGTGGGTACATTTTATGTATATCAGTATGAAGAATCAACACGAAGGAAAAGATCTGGAGAATCCTTCAGCTAGACCAAGTTTGTTAGATACCTCAGAAAAACTGTTCGTATAAAATTCATTAAAAGCAATTCTTCATCCATAGTTCATGGCGCGTTCGCGGAAAAATAGTAATGAATTTCAGATATGCTTTCTCAGTATGAGAGGCCATTGAGAAACCAGAGTAATCTTAACCATGTCTAACTGATACAGCGTTGAGTTTGAATCGATTCTGTCAATATGTGAATTAAGGTCACGGCTTCATATTTCTTCGCTTTACTATCTCCGATAATTTTTTTTTTTTTTTTGCAAAACATATTCACAGTTTACGCAAAAATAAATTTGAAGTGAACAAAAAAGGACTGGTTGGGGAAGTATCTGTTTTGACACTGCCCAAAAAAGAAGATTGAAGATTACCAAAGTAAATAGGTGAATACGAACACTGTACATAATCCAGTTCCAAATGAAACTGAAAACCATTTAATTCATCGAAAAACCTTTCCACATTTGAGTACCTACTTCACATCTTCCAAAATCCTGAGAATATGCTACAATGAATCTCCCAAAAACACATCTATCACTACATCATTTATGAAATTTCTGGACAGAAGCAGAACATGACCTACAAGAAGACAATGAGCTCATTTTCTTTTTTGAGATAAGTATAATCGAAAGGTTAATGAAATAAGCAAACAGATCCTATAATAAAAGGCGAAATAAGAATGGAGTTCTGCTTGCATGGAGTATTTTGTGAGGCCATTTTGTAAGCCTGTTGGCAGCTGACAGCAGAAAACAAATAATAATCTGATAAAGATTGTGAAAATTATCCCGAAAAAGGGAATGTGGTTAAAATGTTGAAAAATATAACCCAAGGGAGAGACTGCTTTACGCTGTCGAAAATATAAAGCAGTCGTTGATTATAGTATGTAAGGAAGGTAGTACGGTTAAAGGAAACATTTCTAATATATGAGGGTGAGCAATAACAGTACCATACAAGAGGAAAGTGTAATAGGGCCAAAGGGAGCGGTACAAGATTTAGGCGGAAAAAATCATGATAGCTCTACCCATCAAAAACTAAGAGTAATAATATACACAGTCGGTCTGAGTGTTATAGATGGCAAAGAGCTGTTACACCTGCGTAGTAACATTCAAAAGAGAAAATATAACAACTACATAATGGGCGACGAACCTCTTCGTAAAATACCTTCACTGTTCAAACCTCAAAGGCTTCTAAGAATCAGTGTTTTTTTACTCAGTTTACCAGACAATATACGCGTTTCTGACGAAATATTCTATTTCAGTTAAAAGTTGAACTCTATTCCCTGGAAAAGACTTACTTCCTACGCTTTCTTATATAATGTCGGCAAAAACGCTTCTTAATTATTGTACAACTTACTCTCTTGTTCTCCAACACCATGTCAGTATCAGCTATTCACTTCTGGCGAAAGATTTCAACTTCCAACAGTTTCCAAAACAATTTTGCACTGATCTCATGTTCATATCAACGTTTTTCTTTTTATCCTTAGGAACGAACCTTTCACTTAGAATGAAAAAGAATTGTGTGACGGCTGCAGTCACCGAGCAGGTCATAAGACTCGACAAATATTCACAAAGAGAAAAGCCTGGGAACATTTATGAACATTTATCGCTTGGGTCTGTTCTCTGTATCTACGCTAACAGAGGAAGAGGCGGAGAAAGGAAAAACACCAGAAGGCACAGGTGAATATGGAAGGAAAGGAGGAGAAAGGGTAAGTGAAGGAGGAGTAAGTATTTGAATAGGGAGGGGTAGCTAATGAGGGGGAAGTTGCGGGATGGAAAAACGGAAAAGGACGAAGAAATGCAAGGGGAGGGGGAAATGTAAAGGGTGCAAGGGGAAGAAACGCGAAAAAATGAGGGAGACGTGAAGCAGAATGAAGTGGGAAATGAAAAGAAAGAAGCACAGGAAAAAAAAAATAACGGAGAAGGTGAGGGAATACGCAAAGGAAAGAGCAAAACGGTCACATCAAAAATAATAACTAAGAAGGCGAAGGAATAGGCGAAGAGCAGAAACGGACAAAACGGAAGAAGCAGAGAAGCACAGCGGCGGAGCATCAGCGTCGAGTGAAGTCCGAAGCAGCGACATTGATAGGGTCATATCTGCCAGAGGTGATGCAAGACAACGCGCCCGTAATTCCAGGGTTTTATAGCGCTACGCTCCAATTGCAATTCATTGAACAGCAATGTGATATTGCTGTTTGCAGCAGCAATTGTTGCTCCGGTATAATAACAGCGGCATTCCATTTACTCTTCCGTGTATTTGTTCTGCGAGACAATAATGCCGCGAGAGATAATGCTATAAAGCCTTCCTGTACTGTATATTGCAGGTTCAGCATATTGTTAATACCCATTGGGAAATTCACCTAAGACACAATATGCAATAAAACACAGCCATGGAATGGAATGCGCCTGCACTGCATGACGATAGTGCTCGGCCTTTCGACTCTACTTCAGCTGGTCCCAGCAACATTACAGCATTGCTTTGATTGATATTCCTATTCAGGCATGCTGAATGAACCCATCACCTCCACACTTCTATAATGAAAAGTTCGGAGGTCATCGTAGACTTCAAAATTTTTATACAGAAAAATTTAAATATTCAGTTTTTTAGACTTCTTCCAAAAAAAAAAAAAATCTTTGTAATAATCATTTTCGCTAAAAATTCAAGGTTAAGGTTGTTCGTGCAGTTACACACCAGAGTACCAGGTATTATCTGACAAATATTTGCAAGTCCAAAGTGTCACTTAGTATTCTCTAGAGATAAAAAATAAATAAAATATTTGTTAAGGAGGAAGATATACAATAACAGAAGGATACTGGTGGCCAGGAAGTGGGGTTTGCTAATTCACCTGAAAATATTGTAATGAAAGCTGCAAGTTGCGAGTTGTGAGGGCAAGGAACGGACATGAGTCAGCGACTGATGGAAAGTGAAAGATTACTCATTTATTGGATCGGGAAAACATTCCATTTATTTTCATAAGACTGTGAAGTTAAATTATTTCGTCTTATTGAAAACGCAGTTTTCTGTTCAAATCTAGACTGCCTTGCGCTACCGCTATATGCTCCGCATATCAGCAAATATACTTAAAAAAACTTCTAACTCCTCCTTCTCAAAACAGGAACACCCCAGTGACAGGAGTTCATATTTTGGCTTTTCCTCACCATTTGATTACAAATTTTGGAAAGCCACGCCTTCTGTGTTCCATGAGTCCTACGAGCTCCCTTTTGCATGTCCTATATGGGAAGTAACAATCCTTTATTCATCTAGGGGACAGGATCAGATCTGAGCTAATTTTGCCGTGTTTATTTTCTTAATTTTTAGCGACGTAGATTACATCAATTCACTGCATCGGATTTTTTTCCTAAAATGCCTTTCACAAAACGAAAAATATGTCTAAATTATTATTTAAGACGTATGTCTTCTATAAACATGCTTCCGGCGCCCAACAGCACTCATTCCCAAGCACACGAAGTTACAAGGGAGGGGCAGCACTAAGAAAGCTCTCGGCTGCAATCTTTTATTTCATTATGCATGAATAAAATTCTAAATAAAACATTTCACTTAGAGGCAAACAGACAAACAGATGCACAGTCAGATAGGTAGGCAGGCAAGCAGAAAGGCAAACGTAGGTAAGCAAGCACAAGCAGACGGAGCGAATCAAGAGCCGTTTCTTCTGCGAAAAATGCAAAACATGAGAATATTAATAATCTCTACTCTGATCGAAATATAAAGCAAGGGCCAAGGTAAGAATCTCATCACTAAAAAATTTATTTATAAAAACGATCAGCAAGAGAGAAACTACGGTAATATAAAAAAACTGGACCAGTCAAAACCTCAATCTGATATATCATATTATTCGCTGCGGCATTTACTATTACAACAGGTAAATGATAATACCTTAATTAGGGGAATCAGAGCTAATTACACCATTCGCATTTAATCTTCCGTAAACCAATTACATAGAGTATCCGGCCAGATCAGCAGAATTAAGCCAAATGAGTTAACGGGAAATTTCATGGCTACATTATACTGATGACGATCGTGGAGATTCCAGGTGGGATATGTCACAAAACCATCTCGTTTGAGTTGTATTCAAAGTGTCCCAATTACTTGCCTCACCTTAACTAAGCGTTTTCAGATAAGCGTTATCACTTCATAATGTTTTACATTTTTTTTTTACAATATTCAAAGGGTAACCTGAAGTGCGAATTAAATCATTTAAAATATTTCGCAATTAGTAACTGGAACATCCTTCAAATTCAATTGATCCATGCAAAATACGGTCTTTTAAATTATCTCAGATCTTTCCCAGCTTCCCGTAGTCGTTCGTATTTCAGGAGGGGAAATCCAAACTTGTTCTTCGGATTAGTCTTCACTCTTTTTCTCCAAACTCTGTTTCTCATTTTGATATGTACTGTACGGTAAAAACTCCCCAATTTGATGTCCTCCTTTTTGATCATGAAACTTAAGGAGTTACAGATTCGGGAAGAGAGAAGTGGAATATAAATTAAAAGCATTACGGATTCGACGAGAAAGCAAAAATGTATAAATCTAATGACTCTGAGATTCAAAGACAAATAAACAAAATATAAACTTAAAGCATTACAGATTCGGTTTCTGACAAAGGGACAGACGAATCCAGGTAAAAGTCACATGTAAAAAAATCACAGAAAAAAAAGTCGCAGGAAAAATTCATATTAATTTATGGTGGCCGGTAATAAAGTCACAGAAAAGTCACAATTTTGCGTTAGAAAAGAACGTCAGGTAATCAAACAAAAATATTTAAGTCAGTCACAATTTACTTAAATACCATAATCAAATAAAGTGAAACCCAAATTATTTTAAGTCAGTTATAAACTGGTAGTACATTGACTTGTAGATACTGACAACACTATTTACATATGATGGCATTACATGTACGTGAAAAAATTCACGTTCTGTTTAATATCTTAAGCACAGCAAGGTAATCAAACAAAAATATTTCAGTCAGTCATTTACTAACTGTACATGATTCTTACAAATTGAAAACGGCTTACATAATATCCTGGCATTACACGTATATTCATTGTTTTTAATGCTGAGGTACTGCCAATTAATAACTGATTTTAAATGTTTCCTGTTTTATTACTTTGTTTACGTAAATTGTGACTGAATTGAATATTTTTGTTTAATTACCCGACTTTCTTCCTGAGACAAAAATGTGAATTTTTTTTCCTAACTTTATTACCGGCCACCATAAATTAATGTGACTTTTTTTCCTAGCAAAACTGTGACTTTTTTTCTGTGACTCTTCCTGTGACTTTATTACTGGCCACTGCTGCAGACAGACTACTAAACATCCATTACTAAAATCGACTCTCTCTCGCACTCTCTCTCTCTTTCACACACACACACACACACACACACACACACACGGACATATACGTGCACACACTAACACCTTACTCGATAACTTTTACAACGGAATGTTTTCAATATACTCTGGAAGGTGAAACCGGAGCAGATTTATGATCTAAATGCGAAAAGTCCAATAATAATAACGGGTACAATAACATCAGGCACGGAAGTACGATAAATACTCTCTCTCTCTCTCTCTCTCTCTCTCTCTCTCTCTCTCTCTCTCTCTCTCTCTCTAATTATCATATGACAATTTTTCGGTATTTACTTTTGTATATCAGGCATTCTAACAAATGTTTAATCAGTTAAGGAGTAAGAAATCAACAAATACTTGTCAACTACAACTCAGATTACTGAATTTATTAGTTACTTCATTAAATATAGTTTACTGACTATTGACATACATTTTGTAAATAAATTTACAATCTCATCTCATTTAAATTAGGCTTTATTGTATACTGCTCATTTCCTCAATCGTCGGTTGTTGGGAATTTGATACTTTATTTTTTTTACAAAAAGAACCATTAGTAAACACTTTACAGCATAATCATCAAAACTTTATTTTACATAAGGATTAACGATGAGTCGCCTTAGTTGATTTGCAATAAAATTACAAACACATACAGCAAAAAAGAAAAAAGATCTGAAACAGAATAACACCACTCTAAATGTAAAAGGTGTATACTAAAAAATAACGTTGCCATTACATGCATAAACACACACATAACATTATATAGTTAGTTTACAAATATAAAGTCGAGTTGCTATTGCACTCTATTCTTGAGATCAACAAGATTTTCCTATTTTCCGGAAGGGTGGTGTGAAATAAACTGTGCATCATTAAATACGCTATATACCTGGAAATCTAGGCAAAAAACTTAGCACAACGTAACATAATGTATGTGTTCAGGTGCCACTTTGTTTCACTATATCTAGTGGTGTTCTACTTAAAAAAAATTTTCAAAAGTTCTTCAATACATGACAGATGGTCAGTTGAAGATTGGCTTATCAACTTATATAAATATATATGAACTTGAATGATGGTTTGAAAATGAAAGTATAAGTAAAGTGTATTATTTTTAGATTCGTAGATAAAAAACTTGTTAAATAATTTACAAAAATGCCTTATTTTGTATTACCAATTTGGTAGCTACATTTTCGACCTTAAGTATGTATTTGCCTTTAAGAATATTTCCAGCGCACTAAAGAAGTGTGTTATTTGTTGTTATTGTTAAATGTTACCTCATGTTGCTTTCCTGTTTAGGTTGTACTTTTAAAACTGTTGAATACCCTGAAAGTGTTTGGCCTATTTGGTCTTTAGTCTCTTTAGTTATTCATGTGCGTTTTTCTTATATTCTTCATTCATGGAGCCTTTGCGGAAATACACGATAATAAATGTATATATGTGTATATGTATGTATGTATGTATGCATGTATGTATGTGTATATATATATATATATATATATATATATATATATATATATATATATATATATATATACATTTATTATCTTGTATTTCCACAAAGGTTCCATGAACGAAGAATATAAGAAATACTAGAAATGCACCAGGAGCTTGAAAAACAAATAAATTCTACTTTTCTTCCTTCATGCTTGTAATGTTTCCATAGCTTTGCAGGTTTTTAACTGTCAGTTTCTTATTTCACAGAATCCTAGATCACATAGCCTTTCATATATATTTTATATATATATATATATATATATATATATATATATATATATATATATATATATATATATATATATATATATATATATATAAAATGGGTATGTGATCAAGAATTCTGTCCAATAAGAAACCGACGGTTAAAAAAAACTTGCAAAACTATGGAAGCAATACAAGCATGGAGGTAGAAAAGTAGAATTTATTTGTTTTTCAATCTCCTGGTGGAATTTCCTGACACAATGAAACAACTGACTATGTGATTTAACACGAAATATACCTGATTTTTTAAACAAAAAATAAATAAAAAATGGCAAAGTAATCCACCTTTTCAAAGAGCTTTGCTACAGTATGGAACGCTAAGAAAAAAATTGCAAAATGTCATCACAATGGAGACGCTTGTTATTCTTGTCTCCTCTCTTTGTGCTACATTTTTTACTCTGCGATTCTATAAAGCCCGGTCTCCTCTTGCTCTAACACAGCCGATCGACGGCCTTAACTTTATCAACGCGGCTAATGCATTTGAAATCCTCCTTTGGGGGATAGTATGAACTAATCCCCCTCGATGCAGCATGTTGGAAATAATCCTTCTTTGCCTGGACATAAAGCTGGGGATGTCCGAGGGATTTCCTGTCCCTCGGTGACGTCTACGTGGGCTTCGATATAAATCCACTGTCCGTCTCCCCTGGATGTTCATCACTATCCGAATTTCTGATTTTTCGTTTTTTTTTTTTTTTTTATTTACTTGAGTATAATTTTTATTTAAAAAAGTAGGTATCTCAACTCATAAAAAAAATTATTACTTTATGAGGCTGAAGGGAAAATGATTGTCACAATTGTTTTGGAGTTCTTGAGTATGCTAGGCACCAACTAAAATTTTATTGGGCAGAAATAGTAATCACGTCATCCATATGGTAATATCGGAAGACGTAGATTTACTGTACGCACGGACGGTCAAAAATCAGCTGGTAAAAACGACAGCACCAACAATCAATTCTGTTACAACTAAAGTGAGTCGACCTGATTTAAAGCTCTCATAGACAAATAGCGATTTTGCATCACATTATCTGTATGCCAATTAAATTCATGAATTACGAATACAATTAAGCACATTTGATGGTATATATGCAGTTACCACGAGTGACGCAACGAATATAAGATAAAAATATATTTTATCTGCGTACAGTTTATCATAATTACCCTGAATCCAGCAGGCAAATCGTTAATTACGTAAAATGGAGTTTTGGTAGAAATATGACAAATTTAACAGCCACTCCATAATCATCCACACATGACAAATTGCAATGACGAAGGATGAGCACAAATTGAATCATTGCTAAATTCTTTCACAAGGCATGAAATGTTTGTTTAATTGAGAAATGATGAGTATGATATAATTAGAGAAAATACGTTGGCTGCAAACGCTAACCGTGATTCAATTAACAGCAGACGCTTTCAATATAAATTTCAAACCTACGATGCTCTTATTAAAATTTAAATTCATGTCAGTCTTACGCTGATTTATTGAGGATACCAGCTCGCCAACAAGGAAAAGTTCTTATCTCCTGAAAATATTCAACGGTCCTACCATTATAAAGAACTTAAGGAGAGTAGTGGGGTAACACTGTCAAAGCTATCAAATTTCAAGTTCGCCTCTATTTCAGTTTCAGTGTAATCAAACATAATTTCATATCCTACACATACACCATTCCTACTGACTTTTGTAGTGAGACTAAAATAATCAGAGAGAGAGAGAGAGAGAAAGTAATCTGATCTCAAGGGTACACCAAAAAACTATAAACTCGCTTAAATAATGGAATTATATCCCTACTTGATTTAAACTCCAACGGAGTTTTTATGAAATCACATTAGCAACTAAACCCGTAAAATTACGAAGATCGTTTCTATATCTGTTGGGATCTGCGAGCTTTAAAATTTTGATTTATACAGCGATTTCGCATTCCTTTCACCGAATAAGCAATTACCAATTTCCAAACCGTTGCGCTTAAAGAGGAATAACTTACAAGGAATGAAATTTAATAAAAAAAAAAAAAAATGCGGTTACAGGGGAGGTCGCATATCCGAGCAAACGAAATGTAAAATATGTGTGAGAGAGAGAGAGAGAGAGAGAGAGAGAGAGAGAGAGAGAGAGAGAGAGAGAGAGAGAGAGAGAGAGAGAGAGAATATGGTCGCTTTGAAAAATATATGTTACACAGCACAGAGTACAGACATTTACAAATATAGAGAGCTGACTTTCTGCAGCATAACAGCTATAAAAAATATCAATAAAGTTCTTACGAACAAAGGTAGAAAGAAAACCAAAAATTTATGGTTTGGCCGTCTGAAGTACCAAGAGACATGAATTTCGGGAAAATTCATCATCGAGAGCAAACAAAAACCAGAAAATAAAAGAAAAAGTTCAAAAAAAGGCTTTCACGACTATGTCCATCAAAAGGACACAAAAACATGATATTTTAAACTCAAAATGACGCAATGCAATCTACAAAAACGGTTTTTTCTTCATGCTTTTTTTCTTACATTTTTATTTCCATATTTCTGGATCACATTTCCCATTTCATCACAGAACAGTTCTCTTATTTATCTGTTTCACACATTGGATGAGAAATGGAATAAGCGAAAGGGAATTGAAACTTCGGACAGGAAAATAACCATTTCAATTTCACTTCCCTTTCCCTAAACTTGAGGTGCCAAATGTAAAGATTATATATACATACACACATCTACATGTAAGAAGGCATGTATTTATGTATGTATGTGTTTATATGTATGTATATACTGTATATACATAATATATATATACTGTATATATATGTTATATACTGTATATATATATATATATATATATATATATATATATATATATATATATATATATATATATATATATATATATATATATATATATATATGTCTGTGTGTGTCTGAAGGTTTTAATGACTGACGATACCTCTGCACAACGGTGTGCAACGAAGTAGTAGTCTACA
>NC_089746.1:36486511-36559011 GCF_040412425.1 Macrobrachium rosenbergii
CCCTCACTCTTGCTGAATGTTAAGGTACCTCCTTTTAAATAGTCTTCCACGATCTGAAGTATCTCCGATGACAAACTTTCCATCATTTTTCCAACTAGTTTTACAATTCCCACCAATAACGTTTTTTTACAACACATATAACCTATTACAAAGACAACTCATCTCAGTAGCGTCAGCCTTCGTTCCTTTCTTTCGTATTCAGCATTAACACTTCACTCCCATATTACCACCCTGGGTTCTATGGAGACTGGAAGTCTCTTCCCAAACATTTGAGCACACCAAGCTATATTCCTTGCTTCGCCTATTCTGGAAATCGCTTCTCCTTTCATCCTTTCTGCATCTTTTATATTTACTCCAAAACACCTATATAAATCACCTGCTACCATTCTTCCACTATCCACAGCAACATTCACTGATCAGTCTTTCTGGTTAAGGTTACCACCATAACCTTACATTTGCTCATATTTACTCTCAACTTCCTCCTATTTAGAAAACGTTCAAACTCTTTAGAACAAATTATTCAGAACACATTCAAACTCTTTCCCTAGTTATGGCAATTTCTCTTCACTATCCCAATTAGTACTGCATTATCTGCATAAATCTACCATTTTATACTCTATTCACAAACCATTTTCTCATACAACTTTGCACCTGCAGTAAGTGTACTCTGTCTGGCTCCTGACTTCTTACAGCACTCAGTCCATGCGGTTACCAAACAGCAGAGACAAAACACACCCATGTCTCAAACACACTTTTAAACCAAACAAGTCACTCTCCACTCTACATATGTGATTTATGTTTAACTTCCAACTAAACATTTAATATCTTGACAACTCACATAAAACTTCTTCTTTTTCTTTTTAACGTGCTTTTTTCCCATTTTTGTATGGGGTAAGCATGATGCCTTCTTTTGAAGGACTTTTGATTTGGCTTTGGGGTAGACCGTAGTCTCGATCGGCTGCCCTGCCTGACATCGCTTAGACCCCGGTAGCGTATGGTACATGTATCATACCAGACCCAACGCCCTTTCTCCCAGCAGCGAGAAGTTGTTGCGCGGGTAGGTCGAGAGTTCGAGACGTGTGAGATGTTTGTTATGTTTTTAGATGTTGGAGTGGCTTTGTTTTGTGTGTGTATTTAGTCTGTAACACCCATTTGCTTTTTAAGCAAACCTATCCGTTGATTACATACATAATCCCGGGGTGTCTACACGGATAGCAAAGTGTCTGCCTCTCTGATCAGTCGGCTGCGGATTTGAACCCGCGCCACAGACCTCTATGAAGTCCGAAGCTGCTGCTGTAACCGACTGTGCCATCGAGGCTCCTGACAACTCACATAAAACGTTCCATAGAAAACACTTGCTCTACACACCCTCTTACTTGTCTAAATCTCTCCCGTCTTTCCCCTATCAACTTTTGTCAAATTTCTTTCACAGTCAAAATCCTACTTTAACATCTACCCTAGTGCACTAATAATAATAATAATAATAATAATAATAATAATAATAATAATAATAATAATAATATCCTTTATTTCAGCTCAGGGCCATATACATGGAACACACAAATACAATACACATATTCTAGATACATAAGATAACATGAAAAAAATAATAATCTGCAGTATCCACAGTTTCTTCAACTATCAACACCCGTGTACAAAAGAACACTAATTCAATCCATCATTTCTTAGAACCTTTCCCTTATCTGCACATACCTTACACAACCTATCCGCCACTCAGTCGCGCTCCCACTACCGTTATGCAGCACCCCACATGAAATCCCAAACAATCCTTGGTGCCTCTCTCCATTAATTAACACCTTAATTTCCTTCTTACATCCACAACACCCCATGAACTAACCCCTTCTGCATTTAGGTCATTCAGCTCTAATCCCTCTTCAGTCTTCCACATTCAGTGAACCTTCAAAATACTCAAGCCAGTTCTTATGGATACTCACCCTTCTAATCTCACTATTTGCATCCCTTTTCTGCATCTTGGATTTTGATTACCCTATTCTTCCTGCTCTTTACCTGTACAAGACCTTGCCGTTAGTTTTGCCATTTGTGCGTAAAATTAACTATTTCCTTCATTAAACCACTTTCCTTCTTCATTCTAGCACATACTTTTTATTATTTCCCCTTCCGACTCCCTCTCATCCATTAACAACTCTGTTGATTCTATGGCAACACCCTCAAATTTTCCTCATCCTCCTCCCTTATACCCTAGCCGATTTTTCAGACATTTTTCTTTTAAATAAACTTCTCTTTTCATTCTTGTCAAACGCGTTCATTAAATTTATAGCCATTCACATAATTTTTCTAAAGACTTCTGCATTCACTAAATAATGGCTAGATATTCCTCTAGCCACAACTATTCCAAATCACTGCGACAATCAACGTGCTTCTCCAAACGCCTCGTAATAACATAACATCATATTTAAGAATATTCTTGTTTTGAGGCCTTGTATTTCGAAAAATCATTCCCTTATATATATATATATATATATATATATATATATATATATATATATATATATATATATATATATATATATATGTGTGTGTGTGTGTGTGTGTGTGTGTGTGTGTGTGTGTGTGTGTGTGTGTGTGTGTGTGTGTGATCGAAGGGCGAGGACGAGCCAAAGCATCTTCTAAATTTTTATTGTGCTGAGCCAAAGCATCTTCTAGATTTTTATTGTGCTGCAGTCGCAATCTTAAAACAACGTTTTAAACAATACTTCGTTCATTTTCAAGTCCTAAAAAATATAAAATGTCAAAATTTTATTAATGAGTATATACACATATAAAACATTTTCAATAAAAATCGAAAATTTTATAGAAACACTAATATTAAAACTTCAAAGGGAAGAAGGGCGAGTCCGCATTTAGCGCAGGTTTTAATTTTCTTATGTACAAAGATTCTGCTAATCTAACGGCATTTTCCACTATACTCTAAACATGATATTAAAATCTTCAACATGAGATCTGCAATATTAATGTAAATGTTTAAGATTTTAATATCATATTTAGAGGTATAGTTGAAAATGATGTTGGATTAGCAGATTCTTTGTATATAAGGAAATTAAAACCTTCTCTAAATGTGGACTCGTCCCGCTTCCCTTTGAAGTTTTAATATTAGTTTTTTTTTTTTTATAAAATTTTCGATTTTTACTGAAAATGGTTTATATGTATACACTCATTAATAACATTTTGACATTATATATATATGTATACACACACACACACACACATATATATATATATATATATATATATATATATATATATATATATATATATATATATATATATATATATATATATATATATATATATATACTGTACATATATATATATACACACACACACACACACACACAAATGTCGGTGATAATATACACGAGGAGAAAGCAGAATCATATAACAAACTCAAAGAAAAGCAGTAGTTTTTATACGGCCTCATTCAACCTCATTACACAGCTGAGGACACAAGTATTCGGGAACTGTTTCTTAAGTAGAATGTTAATTTCATGCTTCCTGAAGTAATTAAAACATCTGCAGTTACGTGTATCAGTATCTTTAAATTTTTACAATTGCGGGTATTTTAATAACGTGTCTATTTTTGTGTGGAGAGGAACTTGCTAAAAACGGGTTAAACTAGGCTATCATTGCATCGAAGCCACTCTTAATCAAATGAACGCCAAATGAACATTTCTCTTTAAACTCAAAAAAAAAAAAAAAAAAAAAAAAAAAAAAATCTTAAATAATTTTTAGACTGACCTTAAATTGCAATGAGAGCTTACTACAGAAAAAGATAAACAGGGATCAGCATACTCTTATTGTAAAAGAAATACAGATGCAAATGCCTACCAAATAAATATGACAACACTAGTACAGCTTCACAAGTAGCTATACTTAATTAGCAATTATTTTTTTCCAATCATTCCTTATTATTTTTTCTATTAATATAGAATGTATAAATCAAAACATTACAATATAATTTTTTCAGTGCTATCCTCCAATGAAACAACTCACCGAAGAACTAAATGATGAATTTTATATATAAATGCAGAACGGTATAGCAAAGCAAAGAAAGAGATTTGAGGATTGCTGATGTTGACATAAATGAAATGGTTGATAGGCACAATGAAGGCATGGAGGCTGTAGTGATTAAGGCCTGGGAGAAACTGCGAGAAAATGACGTTTAATTCACTAGACTTTGCTCTGAAAATATAGTAATTGGAAGTACTCTTTTCGAACAAAAGGACTCCATAATTACACTTGGACACATGCAGATGACAATAACAGAAGTCAAGTAGATCACATAACTATTAATTAAGAGAGAAAAGGACACAGACGGATGTTATGAGCTACATAGAAGCAGATGTCGGCAGTGATCAACAATCTGTCAATTACACAACACAGCTGAAACTAACAGCACCCAAAATAAAAGCTGACAGGGTACCTAGGTTTGATACAGTAAAATTTCTTGTACTTTAACATCAACAGGCTTTTACAATGAAAACGTGAAGTAGATTTGCAATAATAGAAACCATGCCTGAGGATGTGCAGACACTCAATGAGAACTCGTTTAACAGCCAAGAATGATTATAATCTACGGAAAAAGAAGTAATGGGACATGAGGTAACAAGACAGAAACCTTGGAAAACAGATGAGAACTGGGATACAATAGAGAACAACAAAAGCTAAAGATAAATTTTATGGAGGTGAAGAACACAAAAGCAAAAAGTGAAAAGTACTTGAGTCTTGACAGTGAAGTCAAACCAAGATCAATTAGAGACAAGATATTTGGACAAGCTGACTGATGATTTTGACAAGTCCTGTATTCAGGGAGTGGAATTTCTGTAAGGGTGCCCCAAAGAATTATTAATAATGTATCCAGGGGTGAAAAGAAAGAGGAAAATACCCGTCAAAAGGATGGATGAGTCAATAATAACAAAAGAAGAAGAAGAAAAAAAGAAGAAGAAGAAGACGAAGAAGAAGACAATACTTGGTGAAACGTTATTGTGAGATCATGAATAAGAGATATGGGAAGGATAATCTGAATGCTATACCTTGCAGCTGATGAAGCCATGAATGCGTTTATGACTGAATTCACAGTTCTTTTAAATGGAATAAGTAACAAAGAAACTTAGGAGCTGAAAAAGAAGAGGTTATGATATATTCGCTGCGGAGATCATTTTAGCTGAAACTGAAACAAAATTTCATATATGAACTAAGCCGTTTAGCAAAATATAAAATGAGGAAACAGTCTGATGACTGGGAATTGGAAGGCATAGGTAAGGTACCTGACTAAATGTGATATGTATACAGGGTGGAGAAGGACACTGATAAGCAAACTAATTTTAGAAAATGCTTGAGTTATACAAACCTAATGTTAGTGCTAAGACATATTACACAGCAGTGTATGGAATTAAAAATTCCCTTCTGACGGCAGCATTAGCCAATATCCCCAGACCACTATTATGGCAGGTCTGGCGTCGTTATAACATTCCTGGTAAATACGTCAAGATAATTGAAACTACCCATGGAAAGTTAATAGTAGGTGTTACAGTGGAATGTTTTATGTGTGTGTATATAATTGTAATAGCCACAAAGCCCTCTTAACTTCTCGAATTCTTCGCTTTTTTTTTTGGGGGGGATACGATTGTTACTACAAAGCCTTAAGATCCAATTGCAAGAAATATGAAGAAATTATGATGTTTAGTATCGGGAAACGAACCCACGTCCCATAATCGGCAACGTGACCTTGTTCTGATTATGGGACGTGGGTTCGTTTCCCGCTACCGGACATCATAATTTATTCATATTTCTTGCACCTGTATCTTAAGGCTTTGTAGTGACAAGCGTATCCAAAAAAGCGCGGAGAATTCAAGAAGTTAAGAAGGCATTGTGGCTATTACAATTACATATGTATCTGGTAAAAGTGACCAGTACACTCTACATATACACACACACACACGCATTATATATATATATATATATATATATATATATATATATATATATACATATATATATATATATATATATATATATATATATATATATAGATAGATAGATAGATAGATAGATAGATAGATAGATAGATAGATAGATAGATATATATATATATACATACATGTGTGTGTAAGTATGTATGTATCTGCATGAGTTTATATGTCTATACATACAAATATATGTACATATATATGTATGTGTATTTATGTATGTATGTGTATATATATATATATATCACAGCATGAAAGAAAAAAAAGAGGAAAAGTAGAATGTCATGTTTTCAATGTTTCCCGTTCCTCGTCAGACAGCTGAGAACAAAGGTATCCAGACGCCGTTAATATGCGAGAAGAGAAACCCATAAAAGTCAGATTAAACATGGAGAGTCAATTACGTCTAACCCAATCCAATCAAATGGGCAAAAAGGCACACCCAGTATATCTTTTCGCAAGAGAACAAAAGATAGGAAATCATTTTAGGACAGATTTCAACTGTTCAATGAGAGCTTACTCCAAATATAGCACAAGGGGATAAATAAAGTACTAACATGTTTTCCCTGCAATAGAGATATGGATGAAATGTTAAGCAAAAAAAATTAGACATTAATTGTTCTTCGTAGGTATTTTTTATCTTAATTACTTCAGCTTCATACCATTTTTAAATATTCTTTTCCTTTGAAGAAAAGGTTTTAAAATATTAATCATTTCGCCAATATAATTATTTCACTACGCTTTTTTATATATATATACATTAGTTTTATTCACATACCACGCACAGCTGAAGCAACTATGAGCGCGATGGTGGATACAGAAAAAAACCCTAAAAATAGTAAGGAGGGGAGAGCTCAACAATTCCTTCTTATGTAATCGTTCAGACTGTCTTCGGGATATCACTTTGCACAAGACATATTGCAGTGAGTAATTACTACTGCCCTATCTTTAATTTCCTTGCGTGCAGTTATGCGTGAACAAGATTGTCATATTAATCATAATTATTTACCAAGCCCTCACAATACGACAACATTTAGTTACTTGTTACACAGAACAAATTATAAACAAGAGGTAACCTCGTTTGTGGATCAAAGGCATGTTGCAGGGAATGTTGCACCAGTGGTGATCACTTCTGTACAACCTCTAATCATTAGGCAGCATTCAAGAAAGAAAAGGCTTCAATAAAGTACCTCATTCTAAATATAAAAGTCTTTCGAGTTTGCATTATAACATTAACTTCTTACCAGTTGCTTTTATCTTGTCTTCCACAGTCGTTTAAAGAAAAAAAACTGCTACCAAAGACAATTCCTTCTTATCCAGCAATTACTCTGTGTCTCCTGAATTGACGCAAGATCTAACGGAGAGAAACTGGTACCTTAATAACATTGCCTCTCACTTAAGTTTCACGTGAGCTACAGGACAAATCTTTGACAAAGTTTCTAACAAATCATGGAGCAGACAACAATGAAGGCCCCATCTAAACAAAAACTCGAACAATGGAAAAACTTATATAAAAAACAGTGAAGGTGGTCTCAGTACCATTTCCCCATCCAAAAGGTGCATATATGTATTACCCAACCGAAGAGTAAGACAAAACAGACGAAAAGAGAAAGACAACAGAGGCGAACACTGCGGTGTTTAACACGATATAAAAGCAATGAAAATAATTACGAAGATAAACTAGTCTTCATTATGTACTGCAGGTTCAGCTCTACGCTGCTACTCCAGACTGAAAGAAACAGGTTGGTACAAATATGTGAACCAAAACTTCTGAGCACGAGCCTCCAAGATGAAAACCTTTGGGTTTCCATCTTGAACATTGTCAAATAGTGTCCTAAACATAATATTCGACGTTTCACTAAGATAGGGGGACTGGGACAAACAGGCAGCCTAAATTAAACTTAACTTGTATTCGGAATGAAAGATAAAAAAAGCTAACAATTCTGGGAGCGTTGATAAACACATGGAAAGGCAAGCGTCATATTATAAAGGTACTTAGCGGCTGATCAATTCACCTGTCTCCAGGTTGTGAACTACCGTTTCTACACAATCTCAGCCATGATAGGTGACACGTACAATGCAGTCTAGGAAGTAGCGTTGGTATGCATTATGAAGTTTTAGAGGGCATGCCATAAGTAACATCTACAGATTATGCCAAAAGCATCAATTGAAGACAAAGTCGAACTAATCCCAGTTCGGAAGTAAGACCTGAGTCACTGTTAAGATGGAAAACCTTTGACTCGACTCTTTGGCATCTAATGGGCACACACTGCTTCTGAGTGACATACATAGTCGGGCCATGAAATGATCTCTTCCGAACATTACAGTATCTCTAATGATGTCTGCAATACTTTTTTAAACTCTATACTTTCACTAAGGATTTAAAAGCACTTCAATAAAGATATGAGGACATTTATTTCGGGCATGTTAATATACCCCATTTCTTTTCATCCAGTTCAATATATTATCCTGATCTTTACTTACAGCATCAGTAATGAAATCGTTAATGAAAATAACTTCTACAAAAGTCTAAGATAGAGTTAAATTGATTAGTATGAAGAAGAAGAACGCCCATGTTCGGGGAGAAAGCATAACATTGGGGGATGTCTGACCAAGACCAATGATTACGCATAAGAAATAATATGAAGAGAACAAATCACTCATGGACACTACCAGCCAGGGAAATGAGTGGTCAACAATAGACTAAATTTTCTTTATCGTAAAGTAACCATAAAACGAAATCTGATCTTATAAAAAAATTTAGATATTTAAGGAGCAATATTAAGATAAAATTAAATTAGATTCAATTTGCTATACACGTTACAAAGCCCATAGCAGTGATTAAAAAGAGGCTGAAAGGCCCAAAGTGTATTAAAAGGGGAGAAAAGAAATGAAAATGGATGTCAGACCTCACGAGATTTATAACGGAAGACAAGTATCCAGTTAAAATCTGCGGGGCATCACAAAGCATATCAAGAAATAAAAGTGAGCGTATGATATCATCATATATGCATGCATGCATGCATACATACATACATAGATACATACATACAAACATACATACACACACACATATATATATATATATATATATATATATATATATATATATATATATATATATATATATATATATATATATTTATATATATATATCCATCGCCCAAATTATACACTATTCTTTTTTATATGCTCTGATGATAGAGATTTAGTCATAGAAGGAAATAAAAAGGGATAAGAGGAAATCAAAATTAAAAAAAAATATGGAGAATTCTGTAGGTACACACTGCTTCTGAGTGGCATACATAATATGCAAAAAATGTCAAATTTTTCCATTTCAATTTTAGTCCTCTATGGCCAAATATTAAAGATTAGTATTTTTATATGCTCTGATGATATAGGTTTAGTCATAGAAATTAGAGGAAATCAAAATAAGCAAAATTTTTTTAAAAATTCCGCAGGTCCGTATATGCAAAAAATGTCAAATTTTTCAACGTTTCAATTTTAATTCTCTATAGCCCCAAATTAAAGATTAGTCTTCTTTATGAACTCTGATGATGGAGACTTAGTCACAGAATAAAACAAAAAGTAATTGGAGGAAATGAAAATTAGTACAAAATTCTGCAGAAATTCAGGAAGTCCGCATATGTAAAAAATGTCAAATTCTTCAACGTTTCAATCTCAGTTCTCTGTGGACCATAATTAAAAATTAGTCTTCTTTATGTATTTGATGAAGATGATTTAGTCATAGAATTAAATAGAAAGGAATTGGAGGAAATGAAAATAAGCAAAAAATTCTGTAGAAATTCCGTAGGTCCGCCTATGCAAAAAAAAAAAAGTCAAGCTTTTCAACGTTTCAATTTTAGTTCTCTATGGCCGCACCATTAAAGATTAGTCTTCTTTGTGTACTCCGATGATGGAGATTTAGTCACAGAATGAAATAAAAAGGAACTGTAGAAAATAAATTTTGTAAAAATTCTGTAGAAATTCCGAAGGCCCGCGTAAAAAAAAAAAAAAAAAAAGTTTTCATCGTTTCAATTTCAGTTCTTTATGGCCCTACACTAAAGATTAGCCTTCTTTATATACTCTGAATATGGAGATTTAGTCACAGAATGAAATAAAAAGGAATTGGAGGCAATCAAAATTAGCAAAAAATTCTGTAGAAATTCCGAGGTCCAAGTATGTAAAAAAAAAAAAAGTCAAATTTTTCAACGTTTCATTCTAGTTCTCTCTCTCTCTCTCTCTCTCTCTCTCTCTCTCTCTCTCTCTCTCTCTAATAACACACACACACACATATATATAATATATATATATATATATATATATATATATATATATATATATATATATATATATATATATATATATATATATAAATATATATATATATATATATATATATAATATATATATATATATATATATATATATAGATATATATATAAAATATGTATATATATATATATATATATATATATATTATATATATATATATATTATATATATATATATATATATATATATATATATATATATATATATAAACTAACCTGATAAAGACAGCTACAGACTGGATGGTGGGTTTAGTAAGAAAAGTACTTATCTTTATTTATTATCCGAGAGGAAGTAAGTAAAAAAAACAGAGAGAGAGAGAGAGAGAGAGAGAGAGAGAGAGAGAGAGAGAGAGAGAGAGAGAGAGAGAGAGTAATAAACTGTTCCCAGATACTCACTACACTGACCATAAAGTCATCAGTTTCACTACACATGAAGGAATAAGAGGAAAACCATTCCTTTAATTATTCTTTAAAATTACTGTTAAGATACTTATCCTTTAGAATGTATTTCATTTGGAACACATTTATGCATGAAAGTGTTCAGAGATTTTTAAAATACGATTTTTATTTTCTTATTATTACGAAGAATAGGCAGCTCTGAGTATCGATTACTGTCTAGACTTTATAATTCACAATGACAATTAACAAGAAAAAGGGAATATCAGAAGAAACAAATATGTAAAATTACCACTGCACTAATTTCATAAAACTATTATATATGAACTTCCCATTAATGCATCATCCTTACGATAGACTCCGCACTGCCGGACTGAACTCGGTCACCCAGCTTTGAGACCTAGAGTGACCATAAAATAGTTATGACCGGCAAAAATTCAATTTTCAATTTCCATTGCAGATAACTGAATCTTGGTGTACACATGAATGGTCATGTACATCTACGGAATGAGAAATGGCAAGTGTCAAACAGCGTGAATCAATTCCATTTAACCGGAACCCTTTTCCAGTATGTAGTCACCATCGACATGCAATGAATCGGACCTACAAGCTCACAATGGAACATATTTCGATACGATTGTTCATGAAATAGATTTAGTAGTCTTAATGCGTTAGGTTCTGAAGATTTTAGGATGCATTTTCTTCTCAAGTTGAATCTGAATTTCTGTCTCATGTATAAATCTTTAATGCACATCTCACGCGCAAACACACATCCACACACCTACATACATATATATATTATTTAAATACTGTTTATATATATATATATATATATATATATATATATATATATATATATATATATATATATATATATATATATATATATACATACATATATATATATATATATATATATATATATATATATATATATATACACACAGACATGTACAGATATTTACTCGTAATCCAACTTATACCAATATAATGTAATATTGTAACTGTATATGTGCCACATAGCAAAAATGCATCGAAACATATGAGATATTTGCAGATTTAACGACTTAATTAGGTTGTTTGTAGCAGACGTACCACCAACGTATAAATGCAAGAAATTTCAGAATACTCAAAAAGAAAAAAAAAGACAATTCTACCCCAAAAATCCTACTTGGAAACAGATACCAATAATGACAAACCTGAAAGCCTTATGAAACAAAAGAAAACGCAATCACGAATCGGCTAGGTTTTTAATGCCTTTGAAAGTCAATTTCATTTCCTAAACAAAATCCCACAATAAATTATCAAAGCTCGAATTTCAATATGTGAGACAGGAAGAAAAGAAAGGAGGCCATTTTATCGATACTAACAAAACAGGTATTGGACCGAATGTATCTTTAAAATTCCAGATTACTCTTTTGAAAATATGAGATTCTCATCTGAATTCTTACTTTTCAGGGGACGGCCTCTTCAGAGGAGGCACAACTCTTTCCAATGAAGTCCCGAGCGAAGATCCTAAAAAAAAAAAAGGAATGTTTTCGGAGGCATTGATCTTACTCTCGGAATTCATCCACATCTTTGTGGTTTTTATTTCTTTCTTTATTATACATTTACGTAAGCCTTTTATTATGTGTCCTCTGCTGATATTCCTTAACAATAACCAAACTGAAATGGTATCACACAATATTTTAAAAAATCCTATCCACAGCAGCCCTTACAATCGCCATGCTCCCACCTCACGCATTTTACAGAGGAAATAAACAAATCTTATTTCTCTGACTGTTTTCCCCCCTTAACTGTACTTCCCTCTCCCCGTTTCGATGATTGCTCTCACCCTTAGGGGTGACACTTCTGTCTTTTTTATCCCCCTCACCCTTCTTTTCCTCGTTTCCATCAGGCATGGCAAAGACAAGGACAAGAGTTTGCTGGTCACAGCAGATTCCGCATCAAAAAAAAAAATTCTTTTTGGAGCAAGGGGGGTAAATATCCGAAGTTGTGTCATAAAAGGTAATCGTTACTGGTGGAAGCTCATGTCCCTCACCACCCAACGGGGGTTACAATTCCGATAAAGAGGCCAATCAGAAGCAAGATAGCAATTATAGTTAAATCGGCGGTTGATATTTGCCGTCGTATAAAAAAAATTAATGCAATACTGAACTACATTTAATGAAAAATTATACACATTAAAGGGAACTGGCTGTGTTGTTCAATTCCGGCCCAACAAAAATGACTGGTATCAAAAATAAACAAGTAATAATTGCGCCGAAACTTTCTTCGACGCAATCCAGTTTTCTGTATAGCGCATAATGCTGTATGAGCCACGGCCCTGTGGTGGCCTGTCATATAGCGTTGCCAGACGCACGATCATGGTTAATTTTAACTTTAAATAAAAAAAAAAAACTACTGAGGCTACAAGGCTGCAATTTGGTATGTTTGATGATTGGAGGGTGGATGATCAACATACTAATTTGCAGCCCTCTAGCCTTAGTAGTTTTTGAGATCTGATGGCGGACAAAGTGCGGACAGAAAAAGTGCGGACGGACAGACAAAGCCATTTCAATAGTTTTCTTTTACAGAAAACTAAAACTGATAGGAAAGCATAAGTCGACTGATTTCGTAAAACGAGTTGGTACAAGAATAGATGTAAACGAGATATTATATAGGATCGTCAACGTAAGGCGCAACTACAAAATTGAAAACATGATTAAGGAAACAGTAACAACCTAAAATAATGTAAAAGGCTACAGAAAAAAAAACGACCATCAAAATCGGCAACATAATGACGCTGACAGCAAAGTGTGATGATAATAACTGCCCAACGAGTGAATATACATTGAAAAAACGTATCAGCAGAAAACATAGGCCAATCATTTCCGTTATCAAAAATTGAATACTTGAAGGAAAGAGAATAGAAAAATCTACTCAGATATATCTTCCATAAACAAAACAAAATTGTGTCATCATGCATAATGAAAATGGCAGGTAGATAGATGTTTGACACAAGACATAAACTTGTAGGCAATTTAGGTATATATATATATATATATTTTTTTTTATACACTTTCGATAGGGAAAACAAAGTAATTGTTTTTAAGGAAATGACTAGCGCGAGATAATTGAAAGTTAAGTAAAGGGATAAATGTTAAAAGGTGTAATACAAAATAATAAAATAGCCGCCATAGGGAAGGAGAATGGAGCTCTTACGTTAGCGATTTCAATATGCCCCTGACACTTCCGTTTTTTTCCCTCTCTCTTTCAGCAATCATTTCCCAACCCTTTACTATGAATATCCTAGTCCGTAACCCTGTTTTTATTATTGAAAACAAAATACCTATTTTACATACGAGATTAAAATGCATATTCAATTTTGCTCCATTTCGGATATGGAAACGATAGTTGCAGTAAGCTGTAAATTAAAAACTCAAATATGTAATTCCATTTCCAAAGATATAATACGGATACAGACGCCACGCTTATTTCAATATCGAGGTATACGACCACTTTTTATTTATCTAATTCAATTATCAAGATAACAGTGTGGAAATAGTGTCAGCCAGAGTGGACTACTCACTACACACACACATACACATACACATACAGTCTCTCTGTATGTGTGGGTGTGTGTGTCTAGTAAGCAGTCTACTCTAGCTGACACTATTTCCACACTGTTATCATGGTATATTGAATTAGATATAAAATATATATGATATATATATGTATATATATGTTGATATACATACGACTGAATTAGATAAATATTGTAAGATAATATATATATATATATATATATATATATATATATATATATATATATATATATATATATATATATATATATATATCAAATAGATAGATAGATAGACAGACAGAAACTATTGGTCACTTTCACCAGGTATACGTGCATTTTTTATAAGCACAAAGACCCTTCAACTTCTTGATTTGCTAACATTTTCAGCCAAGCAGTCATTTTGACTACTTTTGTAGATTCATACTCTGCATGCTGGAACTACTCGCTCTCAATTTGACACTTCATAACTTTTTCTTCTGAATCGTTGAATAGTTTACGATGCGAAAACACGAATCTATTTGATAACTTTTGCAATGAAGTGCTCACTAACACAGACAGCCAAGCAGTCATTTTGACTGCTTCCCTCTGAAAGTGTCTTGTGCGGATCTAAACCCCACCTCATAATTTTTTTCTATATTTATTTTCTATCACGTTTTAATTTTATTTTTCGAAGCTACATCCTGCATAAATCGTTGAGTTTTCATTCCATGTGCTTCTGGAAAAATTAATTTCTTATCTATTACAATTACACAATGAACTAACATGCCAAGAAGAATCAATCTCGATGAGGATAGAAGGAAATCATCACAAGTAGCATCGACGTCGGCAGCAGGTACCAGTGTAGCTAAATGAAGCATAGCGTGGAGAGCTGCTTATCCTTCAACAGAAGAACGTGGACTATTCAGTCAGCAATATACATGGAGGGAAATTCCTGGGCCTACCTTTTTACCAAAAAAGGTCGTAGACGTGAACATAGTTTCACGAGCTTATTTGCAATACTAAAAGATGATTTTCTTATTCGACGAAGAGTTTTGATCAAAGATGAATGCAGCAAAGTCACGAAGAAATTCATAGTACAATATGAATGTACGCAAGTGGGACTTTGGCAAGAGGTCAACCTATTTATCGTTTATGGTAAAAAAATGGAGACCGCTTTTTCCGGGAGCACTATAGCTCGAAATAGACTGAAAGAGCTAGTGCCATTTGTATGGTCCGAATGCAAACAACAAGATCTAAACGTTTGCTATCAGATGCATTTGCTCATATCCCGGAGTGTGGGATAGATTTACCGGTAATTACAAACGCTTCTATAAGCCAGTTTCGATCATCACAATCGATGTACAGCTTTTCTGACGAAATGCAAATGTCCACTTCAACAGTACTTGGTAGATTGGTAGACAAGCTAAACAAATCTCGATTCACTTTAGGCCGGTCGCTCATCCTAAAACCAAGTACATGTTGAACGGATTTCCTACCTGGGTAAATAAAAGAATAATGCCAGCAAATCAGCCCTAATATATATATACACTGTATATATGCGTGTATGATTGTGTGTTACGAAGTTGCAATCAATACAGGTAACGCATATACTTTAAAAGTATTTACACTACTGAAATTAAATTAAACCATAAAAAATTGTTTTCATATTAAATTCTTTCCAGTAACGATGTTTTACCTGAATCTCCAGTTTTTATAAAACCCTTGACAAACCATCTCTGCCTATAAAATGCCAATAACTGTTAGAAGAACAATACATTTTCTTTTTCTATAGTGCTTACCAACATCTTAGACCGCTGAAGTTTAAGTCTTCAATACGACGTAAATTTTTCAGACAAGGAATAACATTAAGTACACTTGGCAAAATAATGAACTTTTTTATTTTTAAGAAATGCTGCACTGACCGTCTTTTCTTCAACTGCATAACTTGGAAACCTTATAAGTCGCACAAACTAATCTATTTCACGTTACAACTCCTCCATGGAATGTAGATGATACTATCTGCAATAACGCTGATAAAGAGTTTCTGAGCGAGTCTCAAGAACCCTTTTGAAAAAGTAGTCAGTGTTACTGGACTAAATAGTAATCACTGTTTCTACGTGAACTACAAGAGATACATGTTCATTTAAATAGCTGATCGTTTCAGCTTACACGTTGCATTTGAGCACAAACCTGCGCTTACCACTATTCTTGTTTTCCTGGTCTTCCGCGTCCTAATTCCAAGTAATCCACCATTCAACAGGCTGGTCTATGACTTCACTCAGCGATTACCCTAAAGAGTTTTTCCCCAAATTTTCTCTTATTCGCAGGAATGGGTCATACAAGGTCGTTGCCTTTTCAATTATCGACCTGCACATTATAAATTACTTTTAATAAAATACCATACAATGCCTGGTTATACATCTATGGGAGCAAGAAAGGTATTCGAATATATTTATTTATATATATATATATATATATATATTATATATATATATATATATATATAAATCTATATATATATATATATATATATACACACATATATATATATATATATATATATATATATATATATATATATATATATATATATATACATATGCAATAATATAATAAAATATTACTGTCCATTTTCTTAGATTTTATACTCCATGCAAATTACTGCTAAGCCAAGGTGTGAGGTTCCTTGGTATTTTACATTAACGTAAACAAGGAGCAATGGATATTTCATTTCTCTGTACCCAATGCAAGCGAGACTATCGCCTGACGCAGAGCAGTAACTTATCTAACCGTCACTCTCAACCTGACCAAGTATTTCCATTTCCGAAAGGTTAACATTACTCGAGCTCAACTCCAGCTTTTTCTTGCCTCACTCTCATTTACATATCCGGAAAGTTTGTTTTTTTATTTATGACTACAAAAAGCTCTTAAGCTGGGGACATCCAAGCGCTTTCGAGATCCGTTAGTCAAGTATCTAATGAAGGAAACGATTCATTTCAATCCTTCCCTGCCAAGCAAATGTTAGACTAATCCTTGGAGAAAACTTCACGTGACGTCGCTGTGACACGCTTCGTAAATACATCTATCATTTCTCGTCCAGACTGAAGGAGCAAGGCATTCCCGATCGCAGGGAACGGAAAACCTGTCGCTACTCGAAATGCTGGAATGCACGTCGATGACAGGACATGGATTGCGAATTAAGCAATGAAAAAATTACCCCGTTGAATGTGGTTGTATGAGAGAGAGAGAGAGAGAGAGAGAGAGAGAGAGAGAGAGAGAGAGAGAGACGGACTGTACTAGGGTAAGAGAGAAATTAAGAAAAAACGGATGGAGTACTGTAGACAGATATGGAATAATAGTGAAGCAATAGAGAGAGAGAGAGAGAGAGAGAGAGAGAGAGAGAGAGAGAGAGAGAGAGAGAGAGAGAATACTTATAGAATATGCAGAATAGCATATAGAATTTACCCTAAAGGCCAAGTGCTGGGACCTGTGAGGCCATTCATTGCTGAAACGGAAATTGACATTAAAAAGGTTTGAAAGGTGTAACAGGAAGAAAGCCTCGCAGTTGCACCAGGAAACAATAGTTAGGAGGGGGTGGAAAGTTAGATGGAAAATAGACAATATGAACAGAGGTACAGTGCAAGGAATGAATGGGGTTGCAACTAGGGGCCGAAGAGACGCTGCAAAGAACCTAAGTATGAGAGAGTACTTATCTACTAAATTCTATGCCTACTGGCCAAGCATTTAAACTGACGTAAGTTTCTGTCTCAACTTGTGTCCAGGAAATGCAGTACTTTCCTTAAAATCTTTTGCGCTCAATTCACGAAAACTATCCGATACACGAAGGGGGAAAGACAATAAAAAGAACAAAGAAAAAATGACAATGTGTAATGAAGAACGCTACAAGGACGGTTTGAAATCTTTGCTAGCTTTTTGTTTTTGTTAGATATATTTTTTTAGAAATCTCATTTGTAACAAAATTTTATTTGTGACACAAGAAATTTTAGAAATGTCTTATATTAACTTTTCCGGTTTTATCAGCGTAACTGTGTTGCCTACTCCAAGGCAAGGCGCTTCCTGGGAGCAAGTGAAATTCTTTGAACAAAGAAACTTGGTTCCTTCTCTGTTCCTTCCCCTTATTTATCAATCATTGTACATGGGACTCCTGAAGTGAGCCCGAGGCCAATAAATAAAAGAATCAGGGATCAAAATTCAGTCTCATAACCTTGACTGACCACATATCCGTTTAATTCTTTAATGCTGGGAACTAATGGTACATCGGCGTTTTAATTTCGCTTCATGCCAAGTCCCCCGTCATGAATATTATATTAAGACTAAATTTCATTGAACGTGCATTTCCCCAAATGAATTTCTCTTGGTATCCAGAGCATAAATATTAAAGTGGTCACTCCCTAAACCGACCTAAATTAAATTGAATATGCTCTGGGACGAAGAGTTAGGAGAGGCAAACAACATAAAAACTAGATATAGGAGCAGATTACGAGTAACGGAAAGAATTGGAGACAAAAGGAAAAAACAACGCCTGGAAAAAACATTATTGCTCTTATCTCTCATTCTTTCGTTTGTTGTTTTCATTCGTTTCGCTTGATTGCACTGAAGTGTTCATCTTGTGCTATTAGGCCGTCAAAGAACAAGCAAATTGGTAACAAAATGGATTCGTTTCCATTTTCCTCTCCGGCACAATAGAAAATCGTTTCTGACGCCCCAATAAAACATGCCAGGGGAGAGTCACTTGCCTCCCGTATCTCTTATTTTTATTTCTTTCCCCCCTTTTTTTTCGTTTTCCGTGTGTGTGATTTGATGATATCTTTTCCTCTAGCGGCTATTAATTGACAGTTAGGCCTGAAGGGATTAGTCTTAACTGCTTTGTTTATTTTTACGGCCTTTTAAAAGCAGGAGAAATATCCGTATAAATCCCCGGCCATCAAGCCATCCAAACAAGCTCAATTTTTCAGTGAATAAACAAGTCAAGGAAGAAAACAAAGTTAAAAGAAATCGACAGCTGTATAGTTTACTTTACAAAAGAATGTAAAAATTAGACATTACTTCCTCTTTCCTTTTATATAGCTATCTATACACATACACACACATTTATATATATATTTACACATATATATACATATACATATATTCAAATGTATATATATATTTATATATATATATATATATATATATATATATATATATATATATATATATATATATATATATATATAATCTTTCCCTTTACACTAGTATACCCCATACTGGCCTAGCCATCTCAGCAATAACTTGGCGGCGACCCATCATAGTCAACTAATTATCAGGTACATGATTCACTGCTTAGGTCAATGCAGGATTATTTTATTTTTAAAGCAAATGGTCTGAAATACGTGATTTTAGCTCAAGAAAATTTAAATACGAATCACTGAATGGAAGAAATCGTCAATGAGTTTCTACAGAAAAATAGGTAGCCTACCTAGTTACTATGTGGAATAGAGCAAGTTACTCAGCTAAACAGGATAACTTCAAAAGGTTTAAATTCGGAACAGAAAGTCAGCGATATAGCTAAAGAGCTAAAAGCTTACATCCTCACGTACTAAAAATTAGGTAGGTTACAAAGTTTTAAACAATGACAACCGGTGAGTTGCGACAATAGACGATAAGGTCACAAGATAATAGGTTTAAATGTTGTAGTTACTAAACAACAAACACGTAACTTTACTTCTCAGATATAGAAAATGATGTACTTCAACTTCCTTCTTATTAGTAATTAACGAATGGCCGCAATGAGTTTCATCCTTTCAAAGTAAACAAGAAACTCGTCTTCTAAAGACAATGCAAAACTATATGAAATAGTCAGGTCAGGCACCAAGAAGGGAATGGAATGGTGGATTTATGTTAGTAAGCTCTCGTTTATATGCATAAATATAAATACATGCATACAAATATGTGGCTATAAATGCAAATTCACGAATACAGTATGTCCATAAATGTATAATTATACAAAAAGGCGGCATCAATCAAAGCGGTGGGATTTTGAAAAACAAAAGAATAAATAAAGACAGCAATAGTTGCCTGACCTCATACATTCTTTCATAGATCGTCAAGAAGAAAATTTCATGCAGAGCACCGAGCGTCATACACACAAAATCCTTAGAGACACAGCACGCGTTCTTACCCACAGCTGTTACAGCATTTACTTCGATGATGACAGCAATGTCTTGTTCTTTCTTAGTTATCAAAATCATTTTCTTTTGAACTTCCCACCAAACACTAAAGCAATAACAACGTAAACTTTTACTTGAGGCCCAAAACGGATAAACTCGTTTTATTTTATTTTATTCCATTCTCGCTCAATAGCCAACCCTACTCAACATCTGATTAACACATCTTCTCTTATCAGCTATTATAGCTATCAAGCACTGATTGCTCGCATGTGCTTAGGGATAATTCCTATCGAAAGAGCTTTTTCACACATATACCATTTTCTTATGGAAAAGTAGCTTAACAATTCATGTATACATTCCAACTCTTGTTCCCTGAAAAATATTCTCATGAAGCAAGTTTTCAATCTCTAGTTAACCTTTACACTTTATCTTATGTAATTTTCAATTTCCATACTCTATTTACGTATCTCACAAATAGTTATCCCTTTTAACATTTATCTAACCTCCAGCCTGGCTTTCTTTTGCACCCAAACTCTTTAAATGGTTTTAATCGTCTCCTTTTTTTCATTTCAAAATCTTCAACACCTATCATAATTTCTTACTGGCTAAATACTACGTTGTATACAAACATTAACTTCATGTGCTGAAAACAGCTTATATCTCTCGTTAGACGTGGGTGGCCCAAGTCCCCCTCTATCGTTCTATATATATACTGTATATATATGTGTGTATGTATGTATATATATTATATATATACATATATCTACATATATATATATATATATATATATATATATATATATATATATATTATATAAATATTAATTCATAAACATTACAACTACGAGGATCCAATGCACACCTGACCCTGACATAACTTATATTTGTCATCTTTTTTTTTCTCTCTTCATTGTTATGGTTAATGGTTAATAACTGCATTGATTTACCTGTGATTCTTTCTGCCCAGAACTTGCGTTTCACCCCTCTTAAATGTTTTCTCAGTATGTATAAATTTGCCACTGACAGTATTAATAACCTATTACACCACTTTATATTGTCAGAAATAATTAGGTAACAAATCTTCTTCTTTGCCTCAAAGCCCAGTCACTTCCCATTACATCAGACACTATTAATACTTACAATTCCATATACAGTACATGCATATAAATTTCAAGGCAGACCAACAAAATATATCAGAAGACTCACGCTTCCGAACAACAGTCTTAATTTTTGTGCAAAAAAAAAAAAAAAAAAAAATTTACTCTTCTCAACCAAGGTTTAGTGACCTTAGCCCCAGTGTGACGTCTGCTCAGCTGCTCAAGTTCAATATCACACTCAAAAGAATGAATAGAATTTGTACTCCCATTAACTGAAGTAACTTTCATTAACTGATTTCCCCTCATCAGACATCTTTCACAGTCTTCCAGAACCATTTTTGACCTGACATCAACGTCAATTAATTCATGATTTAACTTTCCTAATCTATATTCTAATATTTCCCAAAGTACTTGCCTCTCCTTCTTGAACAGAACTATCTTTCATTGCCACTCTTTTAGCCATGATTAGCATAAATATCCAAGAAGGAACAGAATTTTCCTTCATTAGCATCCTTTTACCCATGATTAGCATAATACGTCATCTTGAAACTGTTTATACAAATCCTTTTGTATCTACTACCTTCTCTTTTTTTCTGCTTCACAATTCAAAAGAACTATTTTTTCCACTTATGTATTGACTCATAATCTTACCACAGCTTAGTGTTATACATGTAAAATGAAACCCTAATTGCAAAGATGAGACAACCTGGAGCAGTGGCCATCATCGTCAGCCAAGGGATGTATAAAGTCCAAGGGCAGGCTATATTTAAAGTGATGAGGCAAAGACTGTGCATGACTTATGTGATCACCACCTCATACAGATCCAACCAGATTTTACAAGAAAAGCAAGAAAGAACATTGCAAAGGAAATAAAGGAAATCAAATATCTGACAGCAACGGAACACGCCATATAGAGATACATGCAGTACACACAAAATAAGATAAGTTTACTACAAAAAAAGGGGATTTTATTCAGCTGGAAGCCTTACCTAAAGCAAAAATAGACGCCCAAGAGAAAACAGTACAGAAGATGACAACGCAAAGAACGCATGATGAAAGACAGCCAGTATGGGTCACAAAGGATATAAGAAAAAAAAATAAGCCAAAAAGAATATTTAACAATTTAAAATGACAAGCTTCAAACACAGAAGAAACGGAACGTTATGATGAAGCATGTTACAAGATATGAAGGAGTATAGTACAGAATAAACAGAAGTACAGATACTAGTAAAATAGGCATATGAATAATATGAAGAAAAGGAAAGGAAAGAGACAATGAAAGACAGAAACAGACAAAAAAACATGGGAATTTTCATATAGGCTATATGGTGAGAGGAAAGACTACTATAGAAAAGGAACGGATTAAAATATATATGACGAGAAAGAGCCAGAAATTATATCATCTGATCTCGTAAAATTCTTGAGGACAGTCGAAAATAAAATCATAGAGAAATATGGAATGGATTACCATAAATAACAAAAGGATATAGAGAAGATAATACAAAGACCATAACAGTTCTACAATGGAATGAATACCATATTTTTTTCATATTAAATTAACACGTGGGCACAATATTGATCTAACCTTGACGGAAATTAAACTCATGGAAGAGGTTACTATAACGGGGGCGTGAAAAATCAACTAGAGAAAATTAAAACAATTAAAGCAACAGATTAAAACCAATAATATTCATTGTTTAAGTAGAACATATTTCATATGAAGGAATTAGCAGAAACTATTGATAATGTATTAAAAGGAATGAACAGGTTGAGCAGCTGGTTTAAGTCTAAAACAACCATCAAACCAAGAAACTATGCCTCACTGTAAAAGACCCTAGTCTAACAGCATTAACATACTGTCACATAAAATATTCATGGGGATCATGAACACGAAAATAGAAAAGCAAATTGGAAATATATGGAAACGCATTCATCAGGTTTCATTGTTCAGGATTGTTTAGAATATTATATTGTTGATATATATATTGATAATTTATACATATATATATATATATATATATATAAAAGACAGCAATTTCCAGATAACTTTTGACTCCGTGGATAGCAGAAAACTTGTTGAGGTCATGATGAAATAAAGATTACACGAGGAAGCTATAAATGATGCTTCTGAGGTATATATAATGACACAACAACATAATGTCTCAATAAAAGAGAACAATAGGAATTAAACATAATAATGCACACCAGGCTGAGATGTAACAGATCAACCATACTCTTTCAATTTGCAATCTAACATATCATTGAAAAGCTTGAAGATACAACGGCAGGATTTAGGAATGAAATTCTAAGAATCGTGGCACTCTTCTATGAAGCTGATGAACTGATCCTAAGCCATTCTTTGGAATAAAATAGTAAAAGCCACAAATTTATGTGGCCTAAATATACACAATAATAAAAAAATTTATTAATATTCAATGACTGAACGACGGAGAAAACATGCAGTACACTGGAAGGAATAAGAAGAGTAAATCAGATAAAACATCAAGGTATTAAATAAATAACACAAAAGATTGCTTCAGAGAACAAGTGAGAAGGAGCAGATCTAGGCAAAACATATGGAAAACATGGCTAACTCTGTTTTAAGGTACAGTTGTAGCAGGGAGATGACAAGGAAGCTGTACAGGAAGGGATTAGCAATGTCAGCGTTCATATATGCCATGGAAGTAAAAAAAAATGCTAAAAAAGGAAATGAATTGGAAAAAATAGATAATCAAGCTTACAGGATAATAATGAAAGCATCAAGGTAAACAGCAAGTTGCGCTTAAAGATCTGAGATAGGGACTCTTCCTACCACTCAAGGATGTAAAGAACAAACTATACTGTCTGCAGCATACCATCCTGATTAACAGGAGTAGGCTCCTACATGAGATAACCTTGGACCAGTATGAAGACGAAAGTATGAGAAGGTCATAAAAAAAACTTGTCCAAACATAAAAAACGAAATTGACATTTGTTCAGCATGTCCCGAGAGAAGTACAAGTGACATCACTAAGCATGAAAACCGTGAAAGGTATTCTTCAAGTTTTCATACAAAGGCATAATTAGTTCCCCAGCATAGGAACATTCACCAGAATATTATGAAATTAAAGGCTTTTTCTTCTTACATTTCACCTCTAGTTTTTTAAAAACCAAACAATCATAAAAAAAACTTCAGCATTCCCTTCACATAACTGTATTTTCCCGCAATCTTATAAAACTGAAAATGCTTAAATGCGTATGTTATATCTCAGTTTATTTTTAGATTTGCCTTTCCCTTGATACATGTTTTTTATATTTTAAATAGCAACCTTGTGAGGATCTTGATACATTTTTTTTATTTTAAATGACAACCATGTGAGGACCTTTAATAAACAGTCACACACTAATACCTGGATAGAGGAGACACACTGCACAGTAATGTCTGGATATAAGGGACAGCCACCACAGTAATAACTGGGTAATAGGGAGTAACCACAGTAATGCCAAGATAAAAAGGACAGACAGCACAGTAATACCTGGATACAAGGGACAATCACCACAGTAATCACCACAGTAATACCTGGATAAAAGATACACACAGCACAGTAATACCTGGATAAAAGAGACAGACAGCACAGTAATACCTGGTTACAGTAATACCTGGATAAAAGAGACAGACAGTACAGTAATACCTGGTTAAAGGAGGCAAACAGCACAGTAATACCTGGATAAAAGGGACAGTCACCACAGTCATTTCAGGACAAAAGGGACAGTCATCACAGTAATACCTGGATAGAAGGGACAGACAGCACAGTAATATCTGGATAAAAGGGACAGTCACCAAACAGTCATCACAGTAATACCTGGATAGAAGGGCCAGAAAGCAAAAAAAGTAATACCTGTAGAAAAGGGACAGTCACCACGATAACACCTGGGTTAAAGGGAGAGTCACCGCAGTATTACCTGGATAGATGGGACAGACAGCACAGCAATACCTGGATAAGAGACAGACAGCAAAGTAATACCTGGATAAGAGACAGACAGCACAGTAATACCTGGAAAAAAGGGAGAGTCACAACAGTAATACCTGGACAGAAGAGACAGACAGCACAGTAATACCTGGATAAGAGACAGACAGCACAGTAATACCTGGATAAGAGACAGACAGCACAGTAATACCTGGTTAAAGGGGACAGGCAGCACTGTAATACCTGGATAAAAGGGACAGTCACCACAATAATACCTGGATAAAAGGGACAGTCACCAAACAGTCATCACATTAATACCTGGATAGAAGGGACAGAAAGCAAAAAAAGTAATACCTGGATAAAAGGGAGAGTCACCACAGTAATACCTGGATAGAAGGGACAGACAGCACAGTAATACCTGGATAAGAGACAGACAGCACAGTAATACCTGGTTAAAGGGGACAAACAGCACTGTAATACCAGGATAAAAGGGACAGTCACCATAGTAATACCTGGATACAAGAGACAGTCACCACAGTATTACCTGGATAAAAGGGACTGACAGCACAGTAACACCTGGTTAAAGGTGACAGACAGCTCAGTGATACCTGGATAAAAGGGACAGTCACACAGTAACACCTAGATAAAAGGGACAGTCACCACAGTAATACCTGGATAAAGGGGACAGACAGCATAGTACTAACTGGATAAAAGGGACAGTCACCACAGTAATACCTTAATAAAACGGACAGTTACCAGAGCCTTGATGGCCAAGTTGGTTAAGAGCAAAAGTATACCTTAGTTTTACCAGACCACTGAGCTGATTAACAGCTCTCCTAGGGCTGGCCCGAAGGATTAGACTTATTTTACGTGGCTAAGAACCAATTGGTTACTTAGCAACGGGACCTACAGCTTATTGTGGAATCCGAACCACATTATAGCGAGAAATGAATTTCTATCACCAGAAATAAATTCCTCTAACTCTTCATCAGCCGGCCGGGGGAATTGAACTCCGGCCCATCGAGTGACAGTCTGAAGCTCAACCGACTCAGCCAACGAAGGGCTAACTTGGACTTCTTAGAGGTCTGTGGCGGTTCAAATCTGCAGCCAGCTGGTCAGAGAAGCGGACACTTTGCTATCCGTGTATGCACCCTGGGATTATGTACGTAATCAACGGATAGGTTTGCTTAAAAAAGCAAATGGGTGTTACAGACTAATACACACACAAACAAAGCCACACCAGCATCTTCTAAAAACATAACAGACACCTCACACATCTCGGCTGTTGACCTAACCACACAACGATTCTCCACTGCTGGGAGAAAGGGCGCTGGTGACTGGTACAATACATGTACATATGCTACCAGGGTCTTAGCGATGACAGGCAGGGCAGCTGATCGAGACTGCACAGTCTACCCCAAAGCCACATCAAAGTCCTTCAAAAGAAGGCACCGTGCTTTCCCCATACAAATGGGAAAAAGCACGTTAAAAGAAGAAGAAGAAGAAAAGGGACAGTCATCACAGTAATACCTGGATAAAAGGGACAGACAGCACATTAATACGTGGTTAAAGGGGACAGACAGCACAGTAATACCTGGTTAAAGGGGACAGACAGCACAGTAATACCTGGTTAACAGGGACAGACAACATAGTGATACCTGGATAAAAGGGACAGTCACAACAGTAATACCTGGATACATGGGACAGACAGTACAGTAATACCTGGTTAAGGTGACTGACAGCACAGTAATGCCTGTTTAAAGGTGTCAGACAGCACAGTAATACATGGATAAAAAGGACAGTCACCACAGTAATACCTAGATTAAAGGGACAGTCACCACAGTAATACCTAGATAAAAGGGACAGTCACCACAGTAATACCTAGATAAAAGGGACAAACAGAGCTGTAATACCTGGATAAAAGGGACAGTGGCCACAGTAATTTCTGCATGAAAGGGACAGTCATCACAGTAATGCCTGAATAGAAGGGACAGACAGCACAGCAATACCCCGTTAAAAGGGACAGTCACCACAGTAATACCTGGATAAAATGGACAGACAGAACAGTAATACCTGGATAAAAGGAACAGTCACCACAGTAATACCTGGATAAAATGGACAGCCAGAACAGTAATACCTGGATAAAAGGAACAGTCACCACAGTAATTTCTGGTTAAAAAGGACAGTCATCACAGTAATACCTGGATAAAAGGGACAGTCACCACAGTAATTTCTGGTTAAAAGGGACAGTCATCACAGTAATACCTGGATAAAAGGGACAGACAGCACAGTAATACCTGAATACAAGGCAGAGTCACCACAGTAATGCCTGTCAGTTCACCCACAACTGTTCGAAGGGTGAATGTTCAACACAAACCCCTCCCCCTCTCCCTTCTCCCTCCCCTTCCCCTTTTCCCTCCCCCTACATGTAGACTGCCATTCAGTTTTCCCAGGCAGTGCCAGATTGGTCAGCTAGTATATATATATTACATTTTTTTCAAACTATGTGCCAGCTTACCAGACACACATCCGTTGCAGAGGCGGCTGTGTTGATGTCGAGGTTTCCATGGTTGAACATTGGGATCTGACGTATGCATTTGGGTCTGTAACGACCCAAGCGCATGGAGACAGTGCAATTTTTCAAATATTGAACCGATGCCGCCGGAAGTGTCCAGGTTCTGGTGAGGCATGTACATGTGTGTATGTGCAATCTCCCATGGTATATTATCCGGGGATAGATGCTTGCAGGAGGATTGCATTAAGAGACTGGGTCTGGTTTGGTTAGTGGTGAAGCGTGGGAAAATCGCCACTGGAAAATCTGTTATTTGTTGCCATAGAAAGTGAGTACCATGATTTATGAGCACTTGTATCTTTTCCAGACATTTGATAGAAAGACCCGGTTGTGCTGCAGTGAAATTCCTCTGTGCATTTTCCTGTTTGTTCTCCATTGTACATTCTTCTGTTTTGAATATGTACGTTAATCAACACCATTGCAGGTTTTAATATATTGATATGTTTCTTTCAACAGGAATTCTGGTTTCGTCCTGAGAGGACAAATATTTGGAAGTGGTGTTTATTCCTTTACATACTATATGACATTTATTGTAGTCTAGTATAATTATGACCTTATTACTTTATTTGATGACGAGGGTGTTATTCACTAGTATTGCTTGGTAGAGAATTATTAATATGCTTGTTTGTGAAACAGTATTTCCTCTAGTTATGAATTCCATTTATAGTGGGTGGCATTCACTCCATTTCATGATCGTAGCTTTTGCTGAATCACTTTCGTTAAATTTGCAAATAAAGTCTAGTTTTGTGCGTCAGTGTTTAATTCCAGTGGGCCTTTGTGTAAAGATAGGTTTAGTGAGAGAGGACGACAAAAGAGAAGGAATTTGCTGACCCAGGGATGAGCCATGCTACCAGAGACGTGTTAGGAAAAGTAAGATTGATTCTGCTCTTAAAACAGATACAGCAATAAAAGATCGCCCTATTTGACCTGGGAATAGGCCCATTTAACACACACACACACACACACATACATACATATATATATATATATATATATATATATATATATATATATATATATATATATATATATATATATATATATATATATATATACATATATATAATCAGTGACTGACAAATGGAACCATTTCCAACACTTACGCAATCTGACCTTGCTTTCAAGATGCATATGAGTTACAAGCATAACTGACCATGTTATGGTAAAGACCTTTTTTTCCACTCTGAAACTAGCCTACCCGGCATAAAGCATCCTTTTATAGAATGCACTCTCACGCGTCAGTACAGGTAACACTGTACACCACTTTCTCAAATAACATTTATGAACGTAATTGAAAATTTAACGAGAAAAAGTTTTATCCCTCAGGTCTGAACTCACATCCAATATGCATATGTATTACAAGCTCGCATCATTACCTACCACGCAGTAACAAAGTTTCTTCTCGCGCTCGGAAGCCAGTGCCTCGTAACTACCTACTGGCTGTTGGTCTCGGGCACACTTTCATGAAAAGCCCACTTATATATCCAGTATAAATGGCATTGTAAATGACTTTTTCATCCGATGTTTAGTTTTAGCCCTCAACTGATTTGTACTCGCATTCCGGATACATAGATACTGACAGCTCTCAACAATACCGGCCCGGCGGGAAGCCTTATTCTCCCACTCACAAGTCATGCTAAGTTACATGCCAACCAGCTGATGGCTTAAAGGATACTTTTATCGAAACCTCTCTCGTCATGACAGAAATACCCGTTTCATGTGATATATATGAATGCCAGTGCAACTGGGAATTAAATGTATATGAATGCCAGTGCAACTGGGAATTAAATGAGATAATATGTTTCAGCTCTCAAGCATCCAAGATGCATAAGAATTACAAGCTTACACCATTACCTAACACACCTTAGCAAAAAATCTTTTCCACCCGATCAGCAAACTATCACAGAAAACTCTCTTGAAAGGCGGTATAAATACTGTAAATCACTTTTTCAAATGACATATTTTTATGTCAGTGTAACTGGCAACCACTTGAGAAAATCAGTTTAAGCCTTCAAGCTGTATGAACTCTCATACATATCGCAAAGAAGATATTGTTCACAACATTATCAAACATACTCTGGCAGAAAACCTTTTTTCTCCTGCTCTGAAATCATTGCCACATTTGTACTCACATGCTGTAAGCCTAAAGTATACTTTAATAGAGGGCTCTCTTGCACACACACACACAAACACATGCACACATATATACAATATATACACATATATACACACACACATACACATATATATATATATATATATATATATATATATATATATATATATATATATATTGTTACGTGTGGGGCTTGGCTGATGAGTTTATTAATTAATTAATGCAATTTATAGGGGCCTGCATCGCCAAGGAGACATAACCTGTCACTTAAAGTTACAGTTAACCTCAAAGGCAGACAATTACTTAATTAAATAAGGTTGCCAGTTGGGAAAAACAATATATGGGATAACAGATTACTCTGCAACAAATGGATTATATCAAACCCCTTAATTCCCAATTGGTCCCGAAAAAGAAAGAATGTGCAATTATAGCAAGGAAATTACATGAACTTTTGCCCGTCTCGGACACAGTCAAGTTTCCCCCTGTTTCATGCAAAGTTATAACACAATGGATGTCTGTACTACCGTATATCTTATGCAATTTAGTACTGGTAAAGGCTATTTCTCTTCCGAACAATGGGATTGAGACACAAGGCTGCCTGAAATTACTTACTTAACTTTCCCTAAGTCCTATTTATTGCACGGGAATAGTTTATACAGTGTCTCTAAGTAATATTAATTACTCTTACACTAGACTTCATAAAAGTAAATTGGTTATACCAGGTTCTCGTAGATGGTGGCGAAGTGGGAAAACAAAGGAAAATTGAAATTAGGAAGAGATACTAGCAAGTCAATGAAAATTTACAAATTTCAAACTTACCGTTGATGTGGGTCACTTGTGCATGCAACTGACAATCAGAAGTCTTGAAACTAGCCGATTCGTCTCACTAGTACCAATGAAACAGTAAGAGGGCAAGCACAAAGAATTAGCTACACACAACGCATGTGCTTTCCGCGGTGGCAGGACTCTCTCTGACCCGTCTCCGGTCAAACAGGGCAGCTGAACGTCCGTATGCCTCCGGGCAGTCTGAAAATTTGACAAACATCGCCGAATGCATAGGAAAAAGCAAAAGGAAGCTTAAGACCACCTTTACTAGAGGTTACTTGCTAAGACCCTCCCTATGGTGTTAGGCCCCTAATGCTAACTAAAGATGTTACTTTTCTGAAATACCCAGCCTCCCTTAGCATAAACGAAGACGCCTTCCTGTCTTTGTTAGACTGATATTTTTACTAAATGATGCAGAGAGGGCGAACAGCAGAATATTTATATATATATATATATATATATATATATATATATATATATATATATATATATATATATATATATATATAACAAATTTAATAGATTTACAATTATTTTCTTTTACTGCAGTGTATCATATATTACTTTTCTTCTTATCATACCACTTTTATCACACAGTAATGCTGAACATTTACCTTTGCATTAAGCAATGGTGATGAAAGTTAGAATAAAAGGTAGTGTATCATTATTACTATCAATAAAATAGACTCAATCATTACTTTCAAGTGTATCGATTAACACATTTCGAAACTGCACCACCCAATACTTATCTTCACTAATATACATATATCACTCTAACATCATAAACGTTTTTGCAGTAGTTGCTAGAGCCAAAAAGTTTAATCCCTTTTCTCGCACTTTCTGTGTTTGAAACTTTCGTCCTATTAATATACGGGTCTAATGGCTTCTGCTTCTGGGGACGACAGGACATTAGACTTATCGGGTGAATGGTTTTACAATAACACGGCTGAAGTTACTTTGGGAAGGTATCTGACAGTGGACAGCTTGAATTTTTCATCCACAAATTCGGGATAACTCTGGAGAACAAGTATGAACAATTACCTTACAAAAGCATTTCATACCATTCCGTGATAGCTGGGAGGTAGGATTTATAATTTACATTATTTATATATATATATATATATATATATATATATATATATATATATATATATATATATATATATAAGTAGCGCCAAAATCCGCTAGGAAACTCTTCTCCTTCCCTGCTTTGGGTTGGTTTGAACCTTTAGGTCGGGGAAATAGGGGCTAGAAAATATAATAGTTTGGGGACAGTAAACTGGCTTTACTGTTTTCTTTGGTACAGGAAAGAAAATCGTTTTCTATGATATCCGGGTGCGACCTGGGTCAGGACATACCCCTGTCCAGAAGCAATAAAGGTCATAGCTATATAGTTTAAGCCGAGAATATGCCCTCCTCTTATATGGATATATGCCCCGTGTTCCATTATATTATATATTAAACGGCGGCCTTTTCATCATAGGGCGCCCTTTTCCGCCCCAATATGACTTGATGAAATATATACCATATATATACGTGTTTCTCGGCAGAAGACGTCGTCAGCCCTACGCCCCTACAAATGGTAATGTACCCAAAACGAGTTGCTAGTCACGATTACTTAGCCCTTTTGCATTTATTAATCTCTGGGCCTATAACTTTGTGTTCCCTGATATTCCTTGGTTCAAGGCCCACGTGTTCACAGCTTCTTTCCTCTGAGTCACAAGTAACGCCTCAGGGGAGTCCTTGGCGCCTGTGTAATTCAATCCCCAAATTCCAGCATTAGATGTGTTGGGTCCAAATATCGTTTCAAAATTATCCTTGGTCCGTGTTCCTGGCATTCCCAAGCTCCCCCTTTGGGAGGAAGCAGTAATTTACCATTTTCAGTTAATTTTCCTTTGACCTTGTGTGCTATCAAAATAACTATTTTTATATCCACGTGACTTCCCTAGTGAAGAGCCCTCCGCTCCGTGTACTTCCTTTTTTTGTTTGTGTTTTAACTGGGTATCTTAAAAAAAGTCATAAGATCCACCTGCACCAGGAAACATATAAAATATATATATAATTTCATTTTCAACTGTTTCTTGCAACTGGACAAGTTCAAAAATTGCGATTCTGTAAAGCACATCACTGAAATGCCCAGACCATGAACATTTAACGTACTTAAAAAAAGTATCAAAATTCAGTTACTGAATCTATTAGCACAAATCACATAATAAAATTCAACCTGCCACAACTTTTGATTTTTTTTTTTTTTGTGGAACGATCCTAGCAAACTTTTTTTTTTTTTTTTTTTTGCCTTATTCAACTTTAAAAGCATGGGCGATATCACTGTTTTCTTGAAGTACACTAACAGGTATTATAAATACAGCCGGTAATAAAAGAACCTCACAAAAAGAAGTTTGTACTTTTTACATCGGTTCTTCTCAGAACAAATGTAGCAACAAACGAACTAAAAGACGGCATTTATAAAACAAGACTTTCATTAGCCCTAAAAAGGAACAAAGTTAGACGTTGCCTAACATAGATATATAAAATATATATATATATATATATATATATATATATATATATATATATATATATATATATATATATATATATATATATATATACATATATATGTATGTACTGTATGTATGTATGTATATAAATATATGTATATATATATATATATATATATATATATATATATATATATATATATATATATATATATATACACATATATAACGCTAACAAATTAATTCAAACACCTGATTTCATATAAAATGTGTGTGTGTGTGTGTATGATGCAGTTCACAAAAAGAAATGTGCAAATATGTTGCCTTTGCTATAAGAAAGTGTAACGCAATAAGAAAAATTTAAACAAATCCTGAATCCTTTATCCTAAAAGAATATGAAGTTAAGTAGCGTCTGGGACAAGGTGTGTTTTACCCAAAGATCAATGGATATCGTTTTCTGATAAAAGCTTTTAGTGAAAGTAGAGGTCCCGATCCTACAATTCTCTCTTCGACACATTTACGGAGCAAAGAGAATGGAAATACCCTTGCCTCCGTCTTACACGTTTGCTTTCATAAATAAAAATACACCTAAGGAATTACTTATTTTACTTTTGGGAATCGCTTTTTGTGTACACACTATATATAAGATATATGTGTATATATATATATATATATATATATATATATATATATATATATATATATATATATATATATATATATATATATATATATATATATTATATATATACATATATATATATATATATATATATATATATATATATATATATATATTATATAATATAGCAAATTTCTTAAATAATTTGTATTTTTCGTAACATACAAACCTAAAGGTCTTCACATAAGGATTTAGCTTCTTTGTAAAGACCGAAGGTTTCTATTTGTGTAGGAACAATTGCCTATCTTGGGAAAGCTAATTATGGAACTGATTTTATAACTTATCACCATGAAAGGAATATCACAATTATATAGCCGGTTATGACGCATTTAAACCTCCTGGAATCCTCCTCTCTTAATGTAGGTGACGTGGTTTCATAGTTGTAAATAATCAACTCAGAACCCCTTTCTCCCAAAACTCAGTCATCATGATCAGGTGGTCAGTTACTGTAATGTATATGCCTCTAAGGTTTCAAACACAGTCACAGAGAAATGGGTGAAACCAATATCGACTACCAATTTTGTAGGTAGAGGTAAAACCTTGCCCTCGAGGAAACTGTTTCAACTGAAAACAGTGTCCCTTTTCACAAGAAGAATCGGTAGGAAATTAACAATCGATATTTTGATCTCTTTGCGTGCCAAATAATATTCATAACTGGACGTCGGTCCACAAGTTTTCGTTTGTTCTGCCTGCAAACAGGCGACTAAAATATTTCAAACCTTGACTGTAAACTTGACCCCTGACCTTTAAATTCAAACATGACAAAAGCCCAGTTATCATGCAACTCATATTACAAAGCATCAATTAAAAATAAAGATATCGCATATATGCAGCAAACTAAAAAGCATCAAAACAGCTGGAGAGCTCTGTCTTTTAAAACAGGCGAGATGACTGCTGTGGTAAGAAATCGCAAATCCAAATCAATTCTCCCCAAAGCTAATTACTAATTCATAGTCAGAGTCTGGGTCTGTGTTTATACTGTTTACCCGTGTACGAGTAGAACTAATGAAAACTGGTGGACTTACTTATTTCCAATTGTATATGTTCCTTCCATACATACACGGGGGAAAACATTCCCTCCATCCAAAGTTGGTGAGATAAAATATGCAACAATATGTAAAGAATACAGTGAAAAAAGTTTAATTGGAATTATAATTAGAATAAAAAAGATTATTATGAAGTAAAATAATGATCAACGTATTAGCTGGAATTGTTAGCTAGCAGCACACTATACCTAGTTGCACTGGATCTGAAATCACAGCACCATTCCCCAACAGTAGCCATTAAAATTAATTAAAGGAATTCGGGTTGAAAACTATACACGACAATGATATTCGAAAAAGGTACGTACATGTAATGGAGAATTACAACATTCAAATGAACTAAAAGACCTTCCTACTGTAGACAAAGGAAAGACTTGGAAAATACACGTGAATTAGGCAACATACTCTGATACTGATGAAAGAGGAGGATTAAAACCAAAGAAACAAAAATCGGTGCGACTAAGTTTACATTGGAAGCAAAGTTGGCAAAAATACTCACCAGCTTTTTCTGTGAATTTACCGAATACAGAAAGCACGTTGGGAAGTTATGACACTCGAAATAAGAAAGTTTTTAGGAACCCCACAAATATACAAGCTAAACAAATAAAAGTATAGTAAAAGGAGAAGACCAGTTACTTAGTAATACTGAATGAAATAATCATATCTTACTTAGACGTATTAGCTATTACGGAAAATGCACAGCAGTTAATAAATAGAACGTGAGAGAAAGCGTATACTACCCACACATGAGAGCCGAACCTTGTATGTGTAACTGAGTTACGCATATACGGTTACAAGGTGTCAAAATGTTGAGGACGAATCGTAACCACGTTAAGCACGTAACTTCATTGCAATCCACTGCGATCATCAGTCTGTCTCTGTCCGGGTTGTTTACCGACGATGGCCACCATGCAAGTAGCAGCTGCCGCGTATATTTATATACATTATTTAACGAAGATGAAGCGAAATAAAAGAAGATGGTGGCAATCAAGGTTATATACTAAATGGGTAGAATACAGTGGTCGGGAATTACTCGCTGACATTAGATTCCAAAAAGGACCTCTTCCTCACTCCAATCAGCCATGGTAGACATATACGTACTTACACCAAGGGCATGAGACTGACCAAAACAAGGGACTCTACTATGGACGGCCTTGTTCATAGTCGGTGTCAACAAGTTCAGCAACCTCTGTTGTTACGTGTGAAAATACAGGTCCCGCCCACACACTGCGTAACGTGCAAAGAGACCTCCCTTTGATTCGGGGCCCAAAAACCGACAATTGCCGGGACGGAGGGCGAACGGAGCCTCGCTCGAACCTCGCGGGTTCGGGGTTCGCGTTCGAGGAACCGTCCACACTTGCGTTTTTGTTACAAGAATCGGTTACAATACAAGGTTCGGTTCGCATGTGTGTGCCCACCTTTACATAACGACAAAGAAGCCAGTCACTATGTAAATCGTCAAGAATCATTAGACCAACCAGGAGGGGGAAGACTGAGGGCCATGACTACATGATCTGATCATATAAGCGATTTACACTGAAAAACAAAATTACTAATCCTAAAATAAACACCACAAAGATTCTCCAAAGGTTAAATCTTTAAAGAAGCTATTCGACGACTACCCACAAGAGACTAAGTTCCACAGATTCAGCTCTTTATAGATATGGGTCACCCTCTCAACTACATAAAAAGATTCCCTTAACTTTATCTTAACCCCTTAAAATGAGGTTCCATAGCAACAAACGTGAAAAGATATCCGACTGGATTTACTTCATGGTGTCTAAAAGTGTATCTTTTAATAAGAAGCTTTCATGTCTATCTAAATGAAAAGAAATTTCACAGGTTTATCAATGCACTCACAATAGCTTCTCCAGATACCTGCATACGTAATAAAGTAACTATTAATATGTATTTGAAATTATAGTAATCGTAATAACAAATATCAATAATAACAGTGGTCATGCTTATTTGATACAGTTTAAATTTCATTGTTAAGTGGTGATGGAGTGAATGAGAGGAGCGAAATGGTACTCGGTGAAGGACGTTTATGAAAAAATGTGGTTAGCTAATCACAACATCTGCATCAGAAGGTGGCGGTGCCAGACTGTTGTCAGTTTGCCGCTTAACGGCATAACATTTATTTTTTCAAGGATGCAGATTTTTTCTATGTGTTTTGCACTAATATCCTTTTGAAAATTTATCTGCATGTAAAATTGTGTTTATGTCGTGTTTATATAACGTTTTGCCTCGTATTCGAGGTTGAAGATGTGATTGTATGGATGTTCCACACCGAGTCGGGTGTGGCTATTCCTGAAGACTTGTCACTTGCTGAGATATTAGAGCCACAGAGAGAGGGCCCCGTGATTTACTGTATTAGCTTGGAAATATAGGACAAAACTACGCCATGATTTTTATTTACGTCCAAGTTAATCGTGACCAAGCATAAGGACGAAAGTCCTTACACATACACCATGTAAAAGAAGGTTTTAAGGCTTTCAACAATATATTTCTAAACGCGTGTATTTGGAATATGTACAAGACCGCAAGATAAACTTTCAGTTGAAATCGGTGCATGATTTAATCATTCGTTTCAATTCTCTGCCTTCCTCTGTGTTTCCGGGATTCTTGCTGTAGACGTCCTTGAAAAAAGAAAACCATCAACAGTACCTCACCCTCTCTTCCTCATTGTTTTTTATTTCCTTGAAGAGTGACATTGATCGACTAGGAATAAAAAGCCCGTCTCGGTTTCCTCACCATGCCAATATAAATGTGCGAGAGAGAGAGAGAGAGAGAGAGAGAGAGAGAGAGAGAGAGAGAGAGAGGTTTTGTAGCAGAGCATCCAGCTGCAGAGCCAGTGCCAAGCTTCATCACCCCGAGTAAATAGGACGCACTAATATTCAATAAAATATCGCCTGTGTCAGTTTTAATTACCCTGACATTTTTTAATTCAAAGGTAAACGTCACTTTGGCCGGATGAAATTTCAGTTTGCCGACTGCCTGATGAAAAATAGGGTAATATTATATTTACGATTGCATTTAAGCCTTTTAATAGTGCAGTTATTAATTCTCTTTATGATCAGGGGAGAGGGCAAAACGTAAAAAATATAAAATCTGCAGGGATCTGTTTCGAGTTCGGGCTCTGTATTGATTTTAATTTTTATTTATCTTTTTTTTGTGAAAAGTTATTTATTGAAGGCGCAATGTAAGGGAGAAATATTGCGTGCGATATACGTACCACGCCATGATGAACATATGAGACTATTATCAACGACTATGAAATATACGAGGATTAGATATTACACAGGGCATTATTAAACCCGAAAAATATGACATCTGAATCACATTTGTCTAGCTTTTTATTAGCATGCTATCTAGTCATAAATATGCCGCACCACTCACATATACACACATATATACACAAACACACACGTCCACCTAATGACACCGGTTTGCACACATTCGCAGGAACCTATTTATACCGCCGCTATTCTTTCTTGTTCGTGTTTCCTTTATATATAATTTTAGAAACCCTAAGTTAATTTTTGCTATTGCATTAAAAATATTAATCATTTGACGTCACAACGGTAAGTAGCATGTCATACTACCAACAATATAAAAGAGGTAAGTAGCATGTCGTATTACCAAAAACATAAAAGATAAAAAATTAAGACACGCCATACAATGAACATTATGATGACTAACATATTCATCACAAAAATATCCAAGCTGGGAGAGTCCCCTAAACAATCTAGAAATTAATGTTGAAATTTCGTTACTTATGGCTATTAACTAATTTTAGAAGCAATTCAGTGGACAGTAATTATCTTGAGATAATGAATTGGCACTCGAATGATCAACACATGAAAATATGGGAAATTACAATTGGCTCGGTTACTATAAACTAACGATAGTTAGAAGTAATCTGATGACCCGTCATCAACAAATTTACTATCCGAGCTGTAATTATCAATCATGGATTGTTAGTACGGCAGAAACTCTCATTTCCATAATTATTTATTTTTAAAGACCTCAGTAAAGACAGCAGCAATGGTGCATCGCCATTACAACAAACTCATCCCATGAAATCATGAGTCGATGGTAATTAGATATCTAACATATGATGAAATGGAACAATAATTTTAAAATCTCAATAACTTCCAACACAGCTGAAATCATTTAAACTAAAACCTGTGAAAGGGCTACAGTTTTAACATTAAGCCTCGAAATAACTAATACTAATACTACCAAGAGTATGCAAGTTTATGTAATGTCCCTGAAGATTATAAACCGTGAACGAATGGCATTCAACTCATCCGACGACATTCCTTTTCGAAAAAGGAGAACGCAACACTAAACCTTACAGCGCAGACAACGTTAAGACATATATTGGACGAATGTAGATAATCTTAGAACATTTCATGCTGGTATGACTATACGCCAGTCTTTTCCAACATAAAATCCATCAAATATGGATTCTTTCGAGTGTTCGTTATAAAAATGCTTAAGATTAGTCAGGAAAATTCTTTGCAGAACACCTTTAGAAGGATTGAAAAACAATAGAAAAGAGAACAGTCTCGCTCAAGAGTTACTGCTTTACCATAAAAATAAACTTCCCTTCTGTAGAGGGCGACTTCCTTTCTTGTGGAAGTGGATTCTGTTCTCGTACAAGAGAACTTCGGTTCACGTGGGAGTGGAATTCTATTATCGCAGAAATGACTTTTAGTCTCGAGGAAGTGTACATAATAATATGTTCTCGAGGAAGGAAAAGTTCAATATAGTGACACTGATCTTCCATTTTCGTGAAAGCGGGCTTCCAATCTCGTGTAAGAGCATTTTCATTCTTTGGATGTTGATTTTCATTATGAAGAAAGTAGACTTCTATTCAATCGTAAGAAAGCTTCCACTTTGTAAAAGAGAAATTTCATTCTCATGGAGGAGAATTTTTTATCTCGTAAAAGAGGACTGCCAATCTCGTGGAAGAGGACTTTCATTCACGTGAAAGAAAGATTCGCATCCCGAAGTTAATTTCTAATCTCCCTGTAGTAAAATTTTACTTTCGTAAAATCTCTAATCCCCTGGACTTGGGCATCCATTCTCATGGAAATGAACTCCCATTCCCGTGGAAGAGAATTTCAGTTCTCCAGAAACAAAACTAATTTCTTGCCAAAATGTAATTCAGTTCACGAAGTCGATAGAATCCATTCTCAGGGAAGTGAACCTTCATTCTCACAAAAGAGAACATCCACTTGCCGAAGTGAACTTTCATTCCCAATGAAGATAACTTTCATTCTCTTGAAAGGGAACTTCCATTCTCGCACCTCTGAGAGTCTTGAGAGCGAATTCAGAACGTGAACTTCCATCTTCACATGGAAAACCCCCATTCTCGTGGAAGCAAATTCCCATTCATGTAGAAGAGGGCTTCCATATTTGTGGAGGTGGACTTCTATTTATGCCTGAGTGGGCCTCTGCTTTCGTCTTTTGAATTTGCATCTTCCATCCTCGTACAGGTGAACTTATGTTAATGTAAAAGAGTACTTTATTCTCGTAAAACTGTAATTTTATTCTAGTAATAGAAATTCATATTCTCGCGGAAGTGAACTCTCACTCTCATGGAAACAGATTTCCATTCTCATGTAAGTGAACTTATTTTACAACGAAAAAGAACTGTGAAGAACATGGCAGTGAAATTTCACTCGCTTGGAAGCGGACGTCTATCTCGTGAAAATGAACTACAATCCTAGTTGAAGTGGATTTCTATTCTCGTAACATAAAGATTCACTTTCATTCCCTAGGAAAAAGACTTCCACTAAGAATCTGGAATCCTAAGTAAAGGGAAGATGATTAAAAAAAAAGGAAATGAACAAAAGTCAAATGGTTTTCCAACACTGTCCTACTTATAATCCACAAGTCCACTACATCATATATTAATTTTTTCAAAAACACAATAATATATTTGATATTAACTACTACTTTCGCTGAGCATGAAACCTGAACTACTCAGTGTAAAAAAAAAAAACTAAATTTTCTTCCTTTAGTTTTCCACATTTCTCTAAGTGATAGGAAAAATAAAAAATCCATGTGCAATGACTATATTCGAATATAAAAAATTTGAGTGGTACTCATTTACAGAACACCCAATACGTTTGTAATTTACAGAATATCAATTTGTACCGACAGATTCAAGACCTCTCGTTGGTAAGCTCGTGAGGAAAAGAAGAAATTGTTCTATATTGTCAAGAAGCGTGCCAAGCTACGTGTTACATTCCTCCGAGGAGCGAGAGCCAAGTCTGTAAGACAATATTAGTTTCTCAAAAGCTATGGTCTTCTTCTCCTCTACCTTACTTGGGTCAATACATTCAGTGCCTTACTTTGGTAATGTCTTCCTTTTTTTTTGTAATGTTAACTAGTAGGTATCATATAGTACGAGACAACACGCCCTATGCCTTACAATTTTAAAACCACATTTAATGTGGAACCTACTTCACACAAAAATTCTTTACTTTTCTTGTTATCGAGAAGCATGTAACAGCTGTGTTTTACCATCTGACTTACTAAGAGTTACAAGAATTATGTCAGCACCTTTAACTTTCCAAAGTATTTGGGTTTTCGCATATATACGTGTGCAGACACATCCAGCTCATTTACATACCTTCACTTTTCAATCAGTCTGTCCTTCAGATTTTTCAGGCTGAGTTCCTCGCATAACTCGTGCTTATACTCCTGATTACTGATGGAATCACTGAATCACTTACTCTTGCTTTCATATTATACGTAACAGCATGGTTGACAGAACGGGTTCCTTATGTTTGCACAAGCCATTCACAGTCAATATGACTCCTATGTATACGTTAAGTTTGCGCAACAATTGCCACCCTTTCATTAGTTATTCAGAGCATTATGGAGCTTGGTATGAAATTAATTTCACATAATTTTTTTAAAATTATTCCTTATCGTATCGATAATCATCAAAGATCAGGTGTTTTTATTCAACAGGCTTGTATTTACATTGCCATGGGGACCTCCCTTCCACCAAATACCAGTGAAAACACCTAGTCCAACTTCGATGAACTGCATTTCGGGTATTTTTCTGTTTTACCGTAACATACAAATTAACTTCCACAATAATTGTTTTTTTCAGTTGATCTTGATAGATAGTTTTTACCTTCGAAATGGCAATCCTGCTTTCCTGATTTTCACTTTACCTTGAAGCGATGACGGTTATGCGCACAATACCGATGAAAAGACCGATAAGAACATTATACATCTAAATGGGTCATCGACGATACTGTGGAGGGAGGGCGTCATCACAAGTATAATCAATACTATGGTATTTTGATTGATGCTCTCTTTCAGGCAAGTGCAATCATTATGCAGATCCAACGATCATCAAACACTAATAATTAACGAGGCAAAATGGTCAAATATTTCAATCACGATATCAGTCGGAAATTGAAATATGATCCCAATACTTTCATTACACCATAATTATTGGATACGGCTAATGAAAGCGACTATTTCCCATCACCAAGGGATAAGTGGATCATTGCTCTCCAAAACAGCTTCAACTAGGGGGACACGCCATGGCGGATAAATACAACGCTCCCGGCGCGATATGTACGCAGGTTAAGCAATGTATATCATCTGGGCTTATGTAAGTATCAAGGTGAGTGGGCATTGATGTACATCCTTCTCACATGTCAGCAAGTCGGACAATAGGGAAAACGAAGTGATCACTATGAAGGTTCTGTGAATAATAAGCCCCCACGCCCGGCCCCCACTTCTCTGGGAGGAGTGTATTCCTGTGCAATATATAATAAAATCCGAGGGTTTATCACATTTTTAAGCATACAGGTTCCCTACAATCTGGATGTCTCACATGTTCATGGAAAACTAACAAATACTCAAATAGTCCATAACCAATTACATGTTACGATCATATACCGTAAGAAACCCTAAAGATACAGTGCCGAGTCAGGAAACAAGGTGGGGAGCATCGACATCATCACAAACGTCATCAAAAACGTGATCACAGTTGCATTACCATGAATGATCAACAATATATTGTTGACTGACACAACAGGATATATGCAAATAGAGAACCAAACCTACGAGTTTGTTTGAATTATGAAAATTAAAAGGCCCAGAGCGTTAAACCTTGTGTACTAGTTACCATTGCTATTTTGTTGATAAATAACATCAAGCCCACTTCTGAACTGCCCTGACAAAATTGCTACATGTAACCTGTAATTAATTTATTCGATTACATTTATGTATAACCAATCATTGGCAAATGCAATAACTCGCCTTCTGAAAAGCTAGTAGCACTTTGATCGATACGGATAACAGCAAGACGTAATTAATATCCTTTAAAAAAAATTAAAAAGATATCCACAAAAATTATCACATGAATCCATTGTTTTTTCATAATTCAAATTAATATTTCATTTGTCGGGAGTCCTTTCTTGAGAAGACGTACAAGGATAAAAGCATATCCATGGAACCCGCACAGTATCAAGTTGTCTCGAAAGTAAAGCTCACAGATCCTTATCAACAATATAATTAATTTTCAATATCAAATGTAACGATCTCCATATAAATTTTGTTTAATCCTGCATTTTTTTATTAATGTAAAGGAGTGAAACAATATAAATCCCCGTACATACAAATACATTTTTTTCCAGCTTATACACAAGCAAACATATTTTTCTTAAAAATTCTCATGTAACATCGACGGGTCATTTCTGCTTATACAGACATGCGTACGTACATTCACACACACTGGGCAGTTCTGCATAACTTATATATATGTTATATATATATATAATATATATATATGTATGTATATATACGGTATAATATATATATATATATATATATATATATATATATATATATATATATATATATATATCAAAACACCTGTATACACATTTATATATATGTATAAAATATATAAATATATATATATATATATATATATATATATATAAATATATATATATATATATAATAAACTCAACACAGTATATAAAACAAAAATTCATAACAAGTCACGTGTACACGTGTTACAAACTTAACAATGAGCTATCATGGTAGAGGAGGTTGATATCGAATCTAAGTGCAAAACCTGCATTCCCAAGATATATTAACAGCAGAATCGATATCAACCTATACCTCTCTCGATGGCTCAGTGGTCAAAAGTCACCGCACATCGTTGTTTCTAAACCAGACAGATGCTCGAATCCCACTGGTGACGAAGCACCTACCATTTTAATCCCACTTTGGTGTAAGTTATTCCCGAGGTGCAATCAACTGGATATTAAACGATATTTGTGGCTTAATATTTTGTGATTTTACAATTACACGGATGTGGTGATAAGTGACCAGTAGATTCTATATTTAAACATAAAGGCAATGAAAACAATTGCTAAAGAAAATAGTGAGGATTGGTCTATTCCAGCTCTAATAAATGTATCTAAAACGTTTCGACAGGGTATATATATATATATGTATGAGAGCCAACTGGCTCCCAAAATATCAAACTGATCAACTGGCTCCCAAAATATCAAACTGTTTAATTCAATTTTCGAGTTATTTTTATGGGAATAAAATACGATTAGTAACTACCATCTTAACAGATGTACACTATTGTTTTAACTCAGTTCCTAATATCTTTACAATTAATAAAATCTAGTTTTCAGCTTAACACTAATTGTATATTTTTAGAAATTCCTCTTTTAACAATTTATAATTTTATGCATTCCATAGGCTACCATTGGTAATTGTGGGAGTTTTGTATAACCAGCTTCATTATTCATAAAAATCAACATCACTGGAATAACCAGGGTTAACTTGAGGTTTGTACGAATATACATTTTATCACAGTCATTCAAATAATGAAAAATTGCAAAACGTGCTGTATAAGCGATAATTCAAAAATAACTGAAAACCCAAATAAAAATTCTCAACAAATGAACGTCAAAATAAAAATTTACCGGAATAAACTCAATCCAGAAATTACTAGAACATCACATAGAAACACAGATCACCCTAAGGTTCAAGCAATTATTAAAATACGAAGGGACAATGAAAACTTTGAAAACTTTACAGATAATTTACTCAATGAACATTCATTCATACGCAAGAATGCAAACCAAATGGCATACAATATTCTAATTATATATAATAGGAAGTCACAGAAACAATACCTAAATCAGTGCAATATGCAGTTAACATAATGAGGCCAGATTAATCAAAACAGGCTTCCGTAAGACAAATATTATTTAGGAGCTATTTTCTGGAATTATGACTATCACGACTTTTTCTTATTCGTTCAGCACTCCGCGCATCTTTTCAGTCTTCAACTCTTTTTAAAAATCCAGGTTTCTAAGGCGCTCAGTAATCTTAATATAATATCTATCACACTATCTAATAACAAAAATATCACAGATCGTTTATATTAAGAAGTTATATGAGCACTCACTTTCTGAATTTCATTTCATTTGTCTGTTATTGACGCACCAAGTCAACACTGAGTTTACACGAACAACAGGCATAACAAATATATTTATCTATCTCGTTTTACATATATATTTCTATATTTACCCATAATTTCTAACCGAGAAGAGTCGAGGTGATAGTAAAGAAAATATAAGATTGGTTTCCACCATTGTGCTATAAATAACTAAAACGTTTACGTGCTTCAGAAAATATAACGTCGATAGCCAACGATTCAAGATTACTTTTTCAAAAATGTCCCAAATATTTCACTAATTTGTTGTCCATTCATATCCATTCTTGTATGTTATTTTCCAACTGCAAATCTTGCTTTCATAAAAGACTGCATTTCGGTAACTGTTGCATTCATAATCTTAAGGTTGCTGTTTTTCCTTTGCAAAGTCGTTCAATCAGGCCGTAATATTACTTTTAGCATTATAGGCCTTTTCGGATTCCTCCCTTGACATAAATTGATTCTAGGTGGCCTCTATTCGTGGGGCTCAATGTTCTCCTGTAGCTCCAAATGACAATTAAGTACTATTGCTTTCATGGCGAAGTGAGGGTTTTGTAAGGGAGACTTCAGACAGCGTGCAGTTTCAGGTTAGAAAAGAAACACTGACAGAGGAAAAGTGCACGTGCACACACACGCACACACACACACACACACCTATATGTATGAAATTTTTATCACTGTGATTTATATACAATCATGAAGCTACAAATCTCATTTAATATCCAATTCACGCTAATTGAGGAGTAACCCCAATGGGGAATTATCACCGATGGATCGTGACTTGGTCTCGTTAAACGACATTGTTAGCTTCATGATTTCCAGTTGACGGTCTATATATACCGAGCCATCAAGATAGGCAATAAGTTAATGCTGAATCTGCTGTACTTGTGTACCCGTATAATATGTATACATAGCTTCAGCATTACCCACCTCCACCATGATAGCTCATTCCAAACACCAATGAGCTATCATGGTACATTACATATATATATATATATATTCCCCGCTATCGATATAAACAATATATATTCGGCATTAATATACCTCTCTTGATGGCTCAGTGGTGTGTGTGTCGTGTGTGTGTGTGTGTGTGTCGTGGGATGAGACCATAGCAGTACTGATCCATTTATCAATACAAATTCCCTTTCGGTGATAATTCCCAATCATGAATATTCCCAAACTAGCGTGAGTTGGATATTAAACAACATTCCCAACTGTTTCACCTTAAATCACGGTGTGATCCGGGAATTTCATAACCAGCTGTGTTTTCCAAAACCAATTAGCTATCATGGTGGAGGTGGATTAACGCATTTGAGTTAAATCAAATTTCCCCACTAAAACCTAAACAAGTACAAAAGATTTGGCATTAACTTATTAACTCTCCTGATGGCTCAGTGATATAAACCATCGACTGGAGTCGTTGGATAGGTTCTACAGAAAGGGATTAGACCCAGTCTAAATGGATCCATTTATCACATATAAATTCCCTTCGATGATAATTTCATGATTGGGGATAAAAGTAGGGTGAATTGATATTAAACGACATTTGTGTATGTTATATGTTTATATATATATATATATATATATATATATTTATATTATATTTATATCGATATATATATATGTTTATATACATATATATATTATATATACATATACACATATATAAAAATTCTCTAACATCTTTACTAATGGCATTGTTTCTCTGATCAGTAGCGATACTATACTTATATGCAATCCGTTTTGTCAACAGCTTTTCCTGATTGTCAATATAAAATTTATTGCAGGCACAAGGAATTTTTTGTACACTACCTCGTTGTCGTATATAGGGTTGTTTCTTATTAAAGTTCTGCCAATGATTGCGAAAGGAAACTGCAACAGCTAAATTTAGTAATCTAAGTGGTGGATATGATCGAAGGCTGGCAAGTATCGCAAACACAGAATATTGTATTAACAATCGTATTTCCACCAGTGGAGTAAAAAGATTTTTTGACTACCGAGAAACACTCATCTATATCATGTAAAGTAAAACTGAGCTCAAGACCCACTCCTTATATATAATCTATCTCGTCATCAAGGAATTCAGGGCCGAGTAGATACAGAGCTCTTAATAGCACAGATCTTTTCCTGACTACTTGTTTATTAAGGAAAGATCTCGCATAGATAATCAGATTATTGTTGCTACCTTTTCGATGTACTTTAAACTTTAAAGTATTGTTATTACAATGACTTTAGCATCCAAGAAAGCTATATTCGTACTTCCTTCCTTCTCAACAGTAAATTGGACGGAAGGTACCAATCCATTCAAAAGTGTTAATGTAAGATCTCTGTCCAAGTGAATTTTCCAAATACTATATAGCCTATGTCGTCAACATAACGGGATCAAAGTATAATGTCGGGTAAAATGGAATTAACCAGCCTACTCTCATAAAATTCCATGTAAATGTTAGAAAGAACAGGTGAAAGGCAATTTCCCATCTGCATCTCAAATTTCTGTCTTAAAATATTTACCATAAAAAAACAAAGCAAGTATCTACTACGCAAAGTTTAATTAACTATAAAGTGACATTAACCGGTAAAGTAAAAACATATTTATCTAGTTCACATTTCAAAAAATCTAGAACATCATTAACAGGTGCACAAGTGAACAAGCTAGTTATATCGAAACTAACCATAATTTCATCGCCCGTAAGCTTACATTTTTGCAGTTCATTAACAAAATCGACAGAATTAATGATAGATGACTTGGAAACTGTGCCAACTAAAGGCTGTAACAATGAGACAAGGACTAAAGACAAAGCATATGTGACACTACCAACTGTACTGATTACAGGTCTCACAGGATAATTGGGTTTATGAGTCTTTACATTACCGTACAAATAGGGTACACTTGGACTGTATGAGCGACACCTGCCAATCATATCCTGATTTTTATCAAAGATTACTTTCATTTGTCTGTGAAATTCACTACTAATTCTCTCTAATGGGTTAGATAACAAAGGTTCATATGTACTGGCATCGCTTAACAAATCTGAACTGGCATCGCTTAACAAACCATTCATCTTATCTAAATACAGTGCATTTCTTTATCAAGAATGACAATAAAACTTGCTTTGTCAGCTTTGGTGATATACAGATTATAATCATCTTTTAAAGATTTCAGATAAGAGCTGCGTGTTCCAAACGTACCAACGAACTATCATGGAGGAGGTGGGTCATTGCCGAGGCTAAAAGTACAATTTCCCCGCTCACGACGGGAAAAACAGTACAGCAGACTCGGTAATGACTTATACCTCTTGATGGCGCAGTGGTAACGTCAATGGAGTCGCTGAATAGGTCCGTGTCGAGGGTTAGTGTCCCGGCGGTACCAGTCCATTTATCACTTATATAAATTCCCCTTCGGTGATAATTCTCCATCGGAGATATTCCGAGGTGAGTGTGAATTTGATATCCCGAGGTAGCTTCATGATTATATATATAATATATATATATATATATATATATATATATATATATATATATATATATATATATATATGTACCATATATATACATATATATATATATATATATATATATATATATATATATATACATATATATATATATATATATATATATATATATATATATATATATATATATATATATATATATATATATATATGATTATTATAATAGTGTAGAGATTAATAGTGGATCCAGGCTTGTAAGTTTTTGATGTTGTATCACTATTCACAAGGTGCAATAGATGATCTGATGGCGTTTTTATCTGAATTGTTAGAGAACACACAGCTGGATATCCCATTTTCTAAAAAGTACTTTAATTGAACTGATTAAATTATGTGTAAAAGATTGTAAATTTGAATTTAATGGTAAATTTTACTCACAAAATTTTGTATGGCAATGGGAAACCCTCTATCAGTGGTAACGGAATTTTTTTGAAAAGAAGATATTAAACAAATATAATCACGTAATGTAACATGGTTTAGGTATGTTGACGACATAATTTGTGTATGGCCAGGAACCAAGATGTAAAAACTTTTTTGCTAAGTTAAATCAATTAGTACCATCAATTAAATTCACGATGGAAATGGAAATGATGGGTGCTTACCGTTTCTGGATGTCCTCATACGAAGAAATAGTAGTGGGTTTAAATATAGTGTATAGAAAAACCCACTAATATTTCTTCCTATGTGCATTTCTATTCTGGACAAAGCAATAAGGTTAAAAAGTCAGTGTTTTCATCTATGTTTTTTTAAGAGCATTACGGGTATGTAGCCCTGAATATATTGATGATGAAATAGATAAGATTAGGAATGCAGGCAAAAAAATTGAAATATCCTGATAGTGTATTAAACAGTGCATTTGAAGCGGCAAAAAAGACTATGTATCAAAACCAGAAAGAACCTTACAACACAAAAAATTTGCTTGTTCTGCCTTATAATAATAGTATGAAAGATATCCCTCATCTTCTTAAGAATTTTGGTGTTAATGTCGTATTTAAGAACAATACAACAATGAAAAATGTACTTATCAAGAACTCCCCAGACAATATTAAAGGATGTGTATATAAAATTCCGTGTAAGTCTTGTGACAACTTTTATATTGGCCAAACCGGGAAAGCACTGGAAAAAAGAATTGAACAACATAAGAAATGTGTGAGATATGCACAAGGGAACAGTGGTATATTTGTACATGTTAGTGAGAACAATCATGCTATCAACTGGGAAGGGGCAAAAGGATTGTATATTCTAATAATGCACTGGAAAGGAACATCATTGAATCTAGCTTATAAAAGAAAGTTACAACCATAATATGAATATCAGTCAAGGGATGTATAAACTTGATCCTTTAATATCAAAAGAAATTTGTAAATTGTTTAAACTTTAAGGTAGGCAGTAGAGATATATGAAAATAGGATTATCATATTTGTAAACACAGTACGAGGGTAGTAATGTTAATGAGTTTCCAAACTCCGCCTCCATGACACCTGTCAGGTGTGGATCTGAGGTGGGGTATGGTCTGTTTATCAGCAATGTCCCCTGAGAGTCTATTGTGATTTTAGCCAAATGAGTTTTACTCCTACCTCGACACCGGCCTGAGTGGGGATATGGAGTCTCTAACGGTTGTGTATGTTCGTCAGTACTGTTCTTGTAGTATATATATTTGTGACTTCTCACACTCTGTATCAGTCCTTCGTCAATGGCTTGGAAATAAAGTCGAAATAGTCAGGACCTATACCCCGTTTCTTATTTTTCACCTGTAGTAATGTGTGATATATATATATATATACATATATATATATATATATATATATATATATATATATATATATATATATATATATATATATATATATATATTATATGAATATACACTTTTACAATGAGACGGGATGGTTTACATTCCAGATTCTTTCATTTACAAAGTAAAATTGATCAAGTACTAGGTTTCGAAGGCGTACAGTCTTCTTCATCAGGTATCAATGCACTCAGAAGAAAACAGCTATACTCGGGTATAGACGTGCTTCTCCCAACGTCTATAATAATTTTCCTTTTTCTAATCCCTAGGATGAACTGCCCGTTGGTCTTAAGCTCCTGCCCTTGCCTGCAGTCTTCTTGATCTTGTTCGTTGCTTAATCTTTCATTGCTCATTATCCCCTTACTGTCCATCTGTTTGTTTATATTCTTCTTAAAACTCTGGTATATAATTTCAAGTGTTACCCTCAAAACTGTTCGCTGTGTTACCTTCCGTTGTTATACAACAAGAACGAAACATCGAAGATGATTGTAAAGAATGCCCTAATCAACTGCTATGACAAAATGATGGAAGGCAACACAGATGGGGCAGAAAGGATATATCGAACAATGAACGATAAGCATATCAGGGTCTAGAGAATATTCCCTAGGCCTTGAAGCATATGACCTAGAGATCAAAAAGACTGCAGGGAACGGCAGGAGGAACTGAAGACCAGTGTGCAGGTCATCCCAGGGTTATAAAAGGAAAATGAAACTTGTTATATTTTGAATTTAATATGCCATTCTTTTATGACAAGTATGCTGACAAATATATCCTTGCCTTCTTTATCATAATTATCACTCTTATTTAACAAGATCAAATTCGTGTAATTCTGCCAATCCTCTTTTTTTCTAAAATCAAATCATACCCTTTCACTTTTAATATTAAAGCGCATAATCCAAATTTTACATATCTTTGTATTTGGGAGGCCCTATTTCACAATTTATGTGAAAGACAAGCACCACTACTAGGGAGAATACAATTAAAATCATAGACGATGATTTTAAAAAAAAAAAGTTACCCTTATAGGAATTAAATTTTCTTTCTAGCCGTTCTTCATCAAATAACTTTCCAGAAAACAATTGTCAGTGAAATGACTCTTCTCAAAAAATACACCACAAAGATTTCTAGCTCTAGAAATTGTAAAGAACCATAACATATACTGCGAAAGTTCTGTATTTACCTTTACCCTAAAAACAGTACCAGGTGGTGAAAGGTGATCTGTGGAAAAAATGGAAACAATTGTTAAACAGACAATACGTACTGTACAGGTTATGTAAGATGAATAAAATTCCAATGATTTTATAATACGCTACTTCCTAAAATCGACTTTAAAAAAAGTCTTCAACAACTATAAATGCATTGTAAAGAAGAGCCAAGACAAATGTGAGCGGGAAGACTTTCTTGGGTGGATAGCATGTTTTTGATGGAATAAGGGGTTTTACAGTGTTGTGTGATGTTTATAACTGATTGTGAATGCTTCCATATATTCACGTGATGGTGTAGTCATGAGCATATTTAAGAAAGATGCTAAGGACAGCTGAAATTATTCACAAAAGACACATTTGTACCATACCCATACCCATATCCTTACGATAGTTTGCATTACCCATATCCATATCCATTTACCATACCATTCCCCATATGGTCTATACAAACATCAAAAAACATGGAAAAAGGAAAAGGGAAGGGGAAGGGGAAGAGGGGAGGGAAAGGGATAGGAGAGGAGGAGGAGTGGAGGCGGAAGGGGGGGGGAGGGGATTATCGTTTTACCATGAGGGAGTTGAGGTCCCAGGGAATGATGTCCTTACATATCTATAAACATTTAAACATGGAAAAAAGAGATGAGGAAGGGGGTAGGGGGAGGGAAGGTTGAAGAGAAAAGAGGAGGGAGGGGAAGAGAAAGGGGGATTATTGATTTTACATGCTTTTATTTAACTTGACTTTGCATCTGTCTGTCTGTCCTCAAATCTTGTAACTCAATTTTCGACCTGTTCCCTTCGTGCGATGGACTTGAAATTTTGCATGCTTACTCAATCCCGGTGACAATACAACCTTACAAGATCAGTAGGTCAGCAGTGACCTCTAGTGACCCTACAGTGACCTCTCCCAGTATCTTCGGATTTTTCACAACTTCTGTGATTTGGTAAATAATTAATTCTTGGGATTTTTCAAACCTTCTTTGGCTCAACAGGATATCAATTTCGTTGGCTACAATCATAAATAAAACTAAGAAGTAAAAAATAAAAAATGTAACAAAAAATTTTTAAACACGCTTTTACTAAAATGTACTAAAAAGTGAACCATAAATCTTTTGAGACACACCAGGGTTTTCTTACAATTAATCATGTCTACAAAAATAAAAGCGTGGGCGCCAAACATAATTAATCATGTCTACGAAAATAAAAGCGTGGGCGCCAAACATGGAAGGAATATGCTACAACAAATGAAAAAAAACTATAATTCTTTTCTTGTAGCGCTTCTTTCCATGTTTGGCGCCAAGCTTTTATTTTTGTCTCAAAGGATTTATTTTTCACATTTTAGTGCATTTTAGCATGTTTTAAAAAATTTTTTATATTTTTTTATTCCATGAGGGAGTTGAGGTCCCGGGGAGAGGGGGTGTTTAGGGATCACACTGCTTAAACCAGTTTTTTGGGGAAGGGGGGGGGAGAGGAGTGGGAAGTGGGAGGCGAGGTTCCGGGGAGAGGAGGGGTGTTTGGGGACTATCCTGCTTATACCTGTTTTTGGAGGGGAGAGGGAAGGGGGAGGAACGGGGGCACACACATGCAAAAACAAAGCCAAGGAAATTAATATAACAAATAGTCATTTTTCCAAGGAAATACGAGCATACTAAGTAAAACTAAGAGAATTAATAAACTGGCGGGGTAAAAACAAATCCATAAATTCTTTGAAATCACGGGATCCCGGTGCAACCTTCAAGTAGTTCCTAACCTAGATTTTTTTTTTTTTCTTTTTTGTCAAAATTAATGTCTTGATAAAAATGTCAAAGTTTACACAACATCGGGATCTGTAAGCTCTTCATATATCAAAACACTTCTGAGAATCATTTAAACAAAGAGAGAAGCCTCTATCCTCCAACATTTGAAAATGCATATACAAATTATCAGTTTTATCATCCCGGTAAAATCTGATCGCATAGCGTTTAGAAAAGTATTTTTAGTACAAACAAGACGACTAAAAAACCATATCAAGGTCGTTTTAGTATATCACACGTCCTAATCAAACCCACACCACTAATGGATATCAGCACAACGACACTATGTGTTCAAATGCACATTTTTAAACATTCAAAAAAAAAATTAAACTGAAATTTTGGATATTTAAAAATCTCTTTTAACAATATGTCCGCCATTTTGATAGCGATCATAAACCATTCCATAAATGTTCTCTCATCATCATCATCAAATTTCGTTACATTTTTTTTTTTTTTTTTGTTCCTTATATTTCAGTAACTAATTTACAACACACTGAATGAGAGAGCAAAAAGCTCTATGCAAGATTTTAGTTATTAATTATGTAAGAAAGCACTCAGGAGGGAACAGTGAAAACACGAATGTGCTCTATCGTCATTCACGAAAGAAATGGTTAAATCCAGTAATAGGACATGCAGTCAGCCGAGCAGAAACTTATGATTCCAGCCGTGCTCCAAGTTTTAGAATAAATTCACTTAAAACTTAGTCTTCCCTTTGTACGTAAAAGAAAGAGTAAAAGTTATAAGAATAAGTAAAAGAATAAGAAACGAAGGAGCGCGGAATACCAAAATATGACACGGAATATGCTTTAAAGCCGAAACTGGTCGGAGAGCTTGATCTCTTGACACTTGAATAAAAGAAATGCTGAGCGTTAACTTTTCCAGCATGCATTAGACGCAACGCAGACCTCTGAAGATGAAGCGCCTCGGCGGAATTCTGTCACTCCCATCCCTTCAACTCACAATTATCATTTTCTTCAATAACTTACGTTATAATAAACCTCTTCCTAATTGGCCGTGAATGCCTTGATGGACAGCGTAATTAGAAGTGCCAGTCAGAATCATCACAGCAAAATAATATATAATACGTGGCCACTTGACGTTATTACTGACAGTTTTTATTTAGCATACAAGGCGTCAGTGGGAGCTGTTCAGTTTTAGATAAAAAAAAAAAAAAATACTAACTATATACCACTGATCATAACAAGGTAAAAAAAAAAAAAAGTCATAATCTCACTCTGTCAGAATGTCTTTCTTTAATCAATTTTTCAGGAATAGGTTCGGTAAACAAAAAGTCAAATACACAAAGGGAATGTCTTCTGAAAAAGACATTAGTCACTGTTATATGCATCCTAGCCACTGAATTAAGGATAGGACTTAGGGCAAAAATGCTTACACATTTTCACAACCGGTTCATTCATAGAAACGTCATGTATGATTATCGCCACTGGTATAGCCTATTCTATTATGAAACTTTTCCGCCACATTAATTTGACCATTTCGAATTATTTAATTCATGGACGGCCCTAACCTTACTTTTTTCAGTTATACAAAAGGTCTCAGCAAAAAACATATCCTTTTTTTTTTAAACAGACACAAACGTTCGAAATTCCAATGATACCCTTTTTTATGCAATATTATTGTAGGGTATAATGCTACCAATATATTCCCGACTACTTGGTGCACACTACACATAGGTGAAAATACAAATATACAATTCAAGGCATTCTACCAAGCAGCTTTACATGAAATGTCCTTTTTCGTTTTATGGTTGTTTTCTCCCGATTTTCAATAAAGCTTTTTTATATTTGAGATTTCTAATTAACCAGAGCTCATAATTCAGAGCCAAAGTTATTGATGCTGGGAAAATCATAATAGCACAAAAGGAAGCTCCTCTTTTATACAAAAAGAGAATGATAAGTAAAAAACAACAATGAAAAAGAAATTATATACAACGTAACACCAAGGGAGAGATGCCGAAGGAGAGGGTTATTTTTATAATAAGCTGACATATGCTACTTCAAGCACTGGTTTAGTGAGCAACTGATTGTGAACAGGAAGTTTTGTGCGTAATGTGAAAGCTGTTTTCTCAAGCAAACGACAGTTTTCCATACTGAAAAATTTAATAGAATAGCCTGGACAACCTTTTTCTTCCTGCCCTTTATGAAGTGAATATCTACCCACCTCACAGAGCAACATGGAAAGTGGTCTTAGCTGTCCCTCCAACCAGTGACCTGGAGTCCTTCCTATCAAATTCACGCTTTTCCTTCTTAGCTATTGTTATTAGATGCGCAACTTTGCTTTGTAAATTTAAAAAAATATATAAATTATTAATACATAAATACTTTCTCTTCACTTTTTCAGCGAGGATTACGTGTTGTCAGTCATGAATTCTTGGGTAATGAAGTGAACAATATTAACAAATATGAAGGAAATTGTCTTTTCGGCTCATATCTTGAGATACCAGCTACAGTAAAGCAGTAAAGACACTATAAAGGTGACAGTAAGGAAGAATTACCTCTTACCTAAGGACGCCCATTTGTTCGTTGTACCTCATAGGCTTTGAATTCATCAAATAAATTTTGTGAATACCATCGGACAATGAAAATTTAAATTATAAAATTAATTATTTGCATAATTACCTACAGATAAAATTAACATGTCTTCGCGCCATTAGGTGCGATAGGCTTTAAAAACAAATAAATAAATAAAAAATAACGCTTGACTAACCCACACTAGGACTGTCCCAGTAATCGCCTATTTCCCACCAGGTGGCGATGGAATGTTTACGTTCATGTCAGAATTCTTCATAACCATCCACTAAGATATGGGGAGGCTGGGTGGGTTTCCACTTTAACAGTAAGTATTCAAATAATTTCATCATAAAAATTTCATTATTTGAATGAATCTGACTGTTAAAGTTAGCTGACTACAACACTGAATGAGGATGGTGGGTAACTGCAGCCAGAGAAACAACTGTTCAGCCAAGAGAAAAAGCATTTTTAATGATGGGAAAAGGCTTCTCAACATCCCTGCTTGTTGTGTGATCCTTACTGGTAAGTACTGTTGCCAGACGATGGAACCACAGGGAAGGGATCCTTACAGGGAAAAAAAACTCTATCTTGTAGAGTACTAGTGACTCCTGTGCCTGAGTCAAAAGCCCATAATCGACAGTCCAAAATTAAAATCAACAATTATCTTCAGATATGAAGGTGTGCTCCTATACACCTTCCATGCTCCCAAATTTCAATAGCGGAGTTTCCTAATAACTAACGATAAGAGAGAAAGCAAGGTTATTCTCATTTGGTTCAGGAGAAGGCTTCCCTGACACAACGATAGGACTAAAGGCTTTACACATCTCATCGAAATTTGAACGTTTCACAAATAACGTGAGGCAAAAACATATTTACATCTCCACTGAGGGCATGGCTTGTCATAAAAATTTCCCCTTGCTCGACCACGTCGGGTACTCTAGTTTTACGAGTGGACCGGCATGCCGTCCAACTTCACCCTTTATCAAGTTAAAGGGCAGGAGGAGGAGTAAAAGAATTATAGGTCACAATGTTTAGTTGAATCCACAGCAGAGAGCGTAGGCGTAAAAGAGCATACTCTAACTGCAGTGGAGCCCTAATCGCCCCCCCCCCCTCTTCAAGGGGTTGGGATCAAGGGGATCACCAGGCTAGCTTACTCTAGATAAATAAGCGACGGATGAGGAAGAGCCGCTATTACAAATAGGAACAACTGTCATAAAGTAACGAATCTGAGGCGATAGAGGGGGAAAGTAAGTAAGGATAAAGTCGGCCAGATACTGCTAAAGGTCACTAGCAGACGGGAACACCAACACATACAGTAAGTACTACAGAACGTATCCTAGACTCAACCTTATTCCTGCATCTCGTATTTTATGTCAACAGTTTCCACTATACTGAAAAATCTTGCACATCAGTACATATTTTAATATTAAATTACAGAACATTTTATCTGGCAATTGAATGACCAATGCTTATCTATTGTGGATTGTTATTTTTGTTTTCTGATTTGGGATTGCTCTATGAAAATAAAATTCATTACGTCATTAACTGCATGTAAGACAATACCTTTCCATCAGGCATAATAGTGATTTGTACTGACACTACTCATACGTTTCATTAGTTATTTAATCTCAATCTCGTTAAAAAAGAGAGAAGGGTTGTGCACGGAATACTTTCAGATAAATCTCTACATCTTTGCGTTTTCTGTCAATGATGCAAACTCATCGTCACTCAGCAGCGAAGCATAGGAAAATTACACGTAATATAAAATGGTATTTCAAAAAAATTGTGTAAAATCATGTTAATACCTGATATAATTTTACCACAGTAAACAAATACTTAATTCCTTCAATTCACTGGAAATTGACAGAAAACAAAAAACTGTAATGCCAAACATGAAGTAAGGTAAGGGTACACTATCCTTCAAATTGTTACACTGATTAATGCTGAAGAAAGACTTTCCGCGTGACAGTTGAACATACTGCTGGAAACCACATAAAATTTACCGATGCTAATGGTGTATTAAGATATTCGGGAACGGTGCGTTAAAATGAGACTTTCTAGAAGTTAGGGAATTACATAAGGAAAAAATTACGGGAGAATCGTCATTTACCTTTTAAATCGTGTCTATGACTGAACACAAAATACATTTGCTTTTACTAAATTCCCGTATTTTTTTGCTCAACACAGCTATAATTCTACATTACTGTCTCTGATAAAATTCGATAAAGAAAAGGCGGAAAAAGGACGAAACCCGTTATGGAATTGCCACGTCACAAAGTGTGTTATGGACGTTCTGAAAACCAATGGTGCGAAAAAATGCCACTATTCCGCATTTTGCTTTTCCATTGTACAAAAGAAAAAATGTGGTTTCTTTTCCTTTCGACGCTCCACTGTTGGGGAGATATGAAATACCCCATAATCGCTCGAGCCTCCCAAAAAATGGACTATTACACAAGGGGTCATCCAGTTATGTTAAGCCTCAGTGCAGAATCGAGGGAAAATTCTCTTATTTTTTTCGTTCTCCCTTTGTCAGTCTGGTGTATCTCGGCAGATTTAGCAAAACAAAAATTTGCGTTTACTCCCGTTGTCTTGGAAATATCATATTACCAGTTTTGTTATTCGTTCAGCAATTTCATGACTATTTCAGATAGGTTTAAAAATTTGGTCTTTCTTAATCTCTGAACATTTTCCATAATTATAGAACCTCATTGATCCTTCACAATATTTCTCATGTCTTCCGAACATATTTCTCGCAACCAGAGCACTAGTTAGTCACTTGAACTCACCTTCAAACTTGGCATCCAACTATTTACAAAAAAAAAAAAAAAAGTACTAACGCTTACTACAGAAATCTCTATGTGACATCTTATTGTTGTCACATAATTTTATATTCACCAGCTGTTCGCTATACGTCTTTGAAAAAAATAACTCTTTTTGCAGTCTTTCATTTTCTCATTTTACTTTGTGGAAACTTTCTCTACAAGTTAATGGTGCTTCTGACTTGGTCTACAGAAATTCTAGAGGAGGTTAAATAAAAATAATAAGCAGATTCATCTATCACCAGCATTACATAATTCTATGGACATTTAGTGTTATCATTGCAGCATACGACTAACCAAGAGCTTTTTAGTGTTACAGATGAATATAAATTTAATTTTTGTATACAGCACACGATAATTGAGAATAAAGAATTGGAATCGTTAACGAGAAATGGGTGTTCAGCAAAGTCTACGGGGTAAAATCAAGACCAGTGAGAAACACAAGGCCTGTTGGATCTGACGTCATGATGCGATAACATCGACCCTGATGGTTCCAAGCTGGCGACTCTCTCTCTCTCGAGCTTCCTCCCCAAACACCACTTACGCACGGGGATTTTTCGCGGTTCCGTTGTTTTGTTTTTGAACTGGACCATAAAACGTATATGACATACTGAAGTAGCGTGCCATGGATACATCTTGCGCCTTTTATTGGACGAACTTCCTATGGTAAGTAGATAAACTTGACAGGATACCATTAGGATAACTTTCGACTGCAATATAGTCTGCATTCATTACACTGGAACCAGAGCTATGCCTCGTCGGAAGCGCAAACAAACATACAGTTAGGTTTGTCCAATAAGGTAACAAGTCAGGCCTGTATAAGTATAGCTTACACCCAGGTATAGCCTAAGAAAGCTGTAGTCTGAAAAAGGGAGTTTGGTAGTTGTGAGTAACAAGGTAAGGTGCAATATAAAGAAAGACTGGTTTAGCCTTGATTGAATTTTTGTAGAAATTCATATAAACTAGACTTAACAGAATGTAATATGGGCTAACCTATGTCAAACAACTCCCAGTGTAGCCTATGTCAAACCTATGTCAAACAACTAGTTCAGGACTAAGCAAGTTTTGGAAATGGCAAATTACCAGTCAAATATCACAATAGGCAAGACTAACAATGGTAACAGTAGCCAGGTAAATCAAGTTGCATATAAAAAGTTAACAACATGCAAAGAAAGGGCAAATACATAAAACAAGTAAACATAACAGTGGTAAACCTACTGCAAGTGCAGAGAAAACCATAAAGAAATTTAGCTAAGCATGCTATAGATGTGGTAAAGAGGTTCATTATAGCAATGACTGGGACAAGTGCCCTGTGTCAGGTAAGACATGCAGCAACATTGCAAACACGATACCTAACTAAGTGATAAAACCTTCAGACAAGGTACTAAAGAGTTATAATGGCACAGACATAAAAGTTATAGGCTCACACAAGTGGAAGTGCAGTATAGTGCTCAGGAAATAGGCTAGTTACTGTAATGATATCTTGTGACTGTTTAAAGACTGCTGTCACCACTGTGTTTGCACCTTGGCGCACTTTCGGTACTTGATATAATATAACTGGAACGCCCCTCTTGGAAGATAATAAACACCAGCAAGCTTGAACCACGTTTACCTAAACCTCCATATATCACTTGGTGTCAGTTCCTTTCACTTGCTTCATAAGACCTACATATCTCAAGAACTTTATCCAGTGACACATCATCTTGTCTTAGTAGCCAACCACGAAGCTGTTCACTAGTTATTCCACAAATAGCCTTGTCTCTGATCATTTCCTCATACAAATCTCCAAAACTACAATTTTTAGCTTTAATCTTTAAGTCAGAAACATACTCATCATAGGCTCAAAATAAGAGCCTAACTCCTCAACCACAGCCTTATAATGTTTTTTCTCATCCTCATTCTCGAAGGATAATGTATCAAAAATGGTCCACCAAGCTATAAATGGTGTCCAGGAGGTAGAGTGCTTTTTCTTCCTTGATTGAAGCTGAAATTGGCTTGTTTATGCCAACACTGTTGCCAGAATTGCCACTGCTGCTGGACGAGGCTATGTAGGCTGGCAAGCCTGAACCACTTGACTGCTGATTCACTGCATAGGAACCAACTTTGCTTAATGAGATGACTTCCCAAGAAGAATGACCTCCAGGGCCATTGAATTTATCTGGCAACGAAGTGTCGACTCGAGGAGGTACCAGGAAGATTTCCAGATTTATCAGGTAAGCTCAGAGAAAGAAGAAAAACAAGACAGTATGAAAATCGCTCTCCTTTTGAACTATGGAGATTGGAGCTTGGTGGACATTTTTAATACATTATCCTTCAAGAATGAGGATGAGAAAAAATGTTATAAGGCTGTGGTTGAGAAGTTAGGCTCTTATTTTGAGCCTATGATGAGTATGTTTCAGACTTAAAGGTTAAAGCTAAAAATTGTAGTTTTGGAGATTTGTATAAGGAAATGATCAGAGATAAGGCTATTTGTGGAATAACTAGTGAGCAGCTTCGTGGTAGGCTACTAAGACAAGATGATGTATCACTGGATAAAGTTCTTGAGGTACGTAGGTCTCATAAAGCAAGTGAAAGGAATGGAAAGATCTAAACAGTATTATTACTAAGAGTAATGATATGTCAGCGTTGTAAATTCAAGGCCTGAGTATAAGAAAGGTAATTCTGTTTTAAGTGAATGTAAGTAATGTGGTTATAAACATGTATTTGGAAAAAGTAACTGTCCAGCAGCTAATAGGCATTGTGCTAAGTGTGGATCTCAAGGACATTTTAGAAAAAGGTGTCCAAATAAGGGCAGCAGAGCTAAGCACAAAGGTAAGTAAATACGATGTGCTCAGCATAGGCCATATAGTTGTGATGAAAATCCAGAGACTTCAGACGAGGATCAAAAGTTAGTTGGCCACCTTCAGATTATGAGAATTAAGAAACCTGGACGTAGCCTAAAGAAGGAACAGAAATGTGTTTCTAGTGATGATGTGATGTCTTTTAGCAACAAGGTGAAACTATAAAATTTCAAATGAATACTTGAGCAGAAGTGTGTTGTCAAAGAACATCCTTGATAAATTAAAGGTTAGCCAGCGTTAAGGCCTACTCGAAAGTATTTGGTTGCCTTTATTGGAATTAGAGTGTTCTGTTTTGTGTACTAATAATAAGAAGAAATATCAATGCACATTTTTGCCAAATATTGAGTAAGAATGCTTGTAAATTACTGGGTGTCATTAGGTTTTTGAATGAGATAAAGCAGGATTGTTCCTTAACACATAAGCCTAAGCCTAATAGTGAAGCTGAATGTTGATGTTTTTGAGGGCCTGGATTGCCTTGATGGTGAGGTTAGGTTTGAAATTGACAAGACTGTAAGTCCTGCAGCTCATCCTCCTCATAAGATACCAGTTACTTTAGAACAGCTAAGGGATGAATTGAACAGTATGGACAAAATGGAGTGATAGTTAGGGAAACAAGACCCACTGACTGGGTCAACAGTGTTGTAGTAGTGGACAAAGGTACTAAACTGCGCAATTGCTTATATCCATGTGATCTTAACAAAACTCTAAAAAGACAGCACTATCCACTGCCTACTATAGAGGACAGCACTATCCACTGCCTACTACAGAGGAAGTAACCACAAGATTATCAGGTTCTAAGATGTTTTCAGTCTCAGATGCGACTAATGGAATTTGGCAGTTGAAAGTAGATGAGGATTCTTCAAAGCTGTTTACATTCAATACATGTTTTGGTAGGTACAGCTTCAGGGAATCTTTGGTGTTCTGTGACATATCCCTCCAGACACTTGTCTAAGAATGCCATGGCATTTTTTCTGAGGAACCTGATTTCAGAAGCATTCCATGGTGAGCAAAGACTCTCCACTCACAAGGTAAAACCCCATGAAATAAGAGCAGTCGCTACGTCTTTGGCGTTTAAGCACAATTTATCGCCCACATCAATTGTGCAAGCGACGTTTTGGAAGTGCAAGTCGGTGTTTGCATCGCATTATTTAAGGGATATCAAGACTAATTATGATCAGTGCAGTACCTTGGGTCCGTTTTGCGCGGCTGGTGTGGTGTTGGGTGAAGAAACATAGAAAGCAATGTCCTTTCTTTAATCTCTTTGCCTTGCTTAGGGTGATGAGTTTTTGGGGAGCCTGGGAGTACTATGTACTTGGAGTACCCTCCAGTCTTTTGGTTTTTATGGTTAGGTATTGGTGTTTTTAATTTGGTTTTTGGTGGTTATGGTGACTATTTACTCTGGTTATGTTGTGTGGTACTGCACCCTGGGCAGGGGCATCTTGTTGTACTTTGCTAGCCCTCGGAAATTAGTCCATCGCTACAAGGCACCTGCTGCAGTAGTAGGCCCTCAAGGCTTTACCACCTTGCCTCTACTGGATAAGATGAGCACCAACCAGAGGCAGTATCTACCTGTAGCAGTTCTCTCATCAGGTAAGGTTCAACAACATTGATTCAATGTTAGCAAATTTCTATTCTCAAACTCATTACTATTAATAATGTTTTGGGGTAGATATTTCCAACATTCCCACCTCCATTCAATGTGGGAATCAGCTATGTAATTACTGGGTAAGTTACTTATATAAAAATGACATTTTTATAATAAAATAAAGTTTTATATATACTTACCCAGTAATTACATGATCGGAGCCCACCCGCCTCCCCTCACTTGGACATAAGGGCATACACAAATTGAAGCTCTTTGCTCTGTTGTACCTTCTCTTACACCCGAAAGTGGGTGGGCACGTCGCCATAAACAAACAAACAGCGTGACCTGCAATTTCAAAATTTTAAGCTGCTGGTTAAAAAACCAATAACTATGTAATTACTGGGTAAGTATATATAAAACTTTATTTTATTATAAAAATGTCATTTTTATATAAGTAACTTATCAAGTAATTACATAGCTATAGCTATAGTTTCCACTTTAACGGCAGCTTAGATTCAAAATTTCGCAGGTAGTGCTTCAATACAGTTTGTGTAGTTGATCACCCCATCCCCACTAACGGAATACTGAAACGACCTAGCAAACAATTCTCATTCGTTTCCTGCCATCCGTGGTGGCAACACCTGGTCTGGCGGTAGCTTTTTTCATTATTTTCCGGTTATTTTACCAGATTCCGATGGGGGATTCTTTAAATCAACCATCGGAATGCGTATATTGTATCCTTCAAGCTGAAACTTTTAAGGATGAGCTTTTTCTTAGTTTGTTTTCCGTTGATTCAGTCAACTACTAGCAAGCTGCCGATAATAGTTTTGTTTTTTAAAGTAATTCTCGAGTGTTGCAGCACTCCATTATAAAGTAGTTGGTCTACACACTCTATTATAAAATAATTGGTGTATGTTAGACTTTTCATTAGGCCATAACCTTTGCAATTTATGAAAACTGTTTCATGGCCTTAATATACTAGCGAGCTGTAGATAAAAGTTTTGCCTTAAAAGTAATTCTCGGATGTTATGGCATTTCATCATAAAGTATTCAGCGTATGTTATGCCTTTTCATTAGGCATTAGCTACAACCTGGTGCCAGCACATGCTCCAAGCACCCTGGAGCACTCACCAACTCTGAGGGGAAAGAGTGAATTCCCTGTCCAATTGGACTTTTTTAGGTATTTACCTGAACAGGACTTGATAATCTAGAGGGCTTTCTTGTCCTTTGATGTTTGGTCAAGAGCCCCTCTCCCTTGGATTAAGATTGCATTGTCCTTCATCCTTAAGAGAATTTCTGGAACACTCAGATTCAGAAGAGCAACTTTGCATTCTTTTAGTGAAAGCTAAGGTCATCTGAGCAGCCTCTACTTCTTTAGCTTTCAGCTTTCAGGCAAAAATGTCCCTTACTTCCATTGGGCACCAGCCTACTGGAAGTATATCGTCCTTCACGTCTCACAGACACATATGGCCATGGCCATTACTTCCATTCTGCATCGACCTACTGAAAGTATAATTGTCCTTCACATCTCACTAACTTAAGAAGTGAAACCTGAACTTCTAGCTCTGCTGGCACCCAGCTCTTCGGGCGCCAGCTACAGTCTGTCACCAGCTTTAGAGCTTCCACAGCCTCGAGCTGCTAGCTTGCCTGGCATACAGCTCACCTGGTGCCAGCTACAAGTCTGGCCCTGGCTATAGAACCCCCAGTTCCCAGAGCTTCGGGCTCCCCTGGTACTCAGCTTGCCTGGCACCAGCTACAGTCTGGCGCCAACTTTAGAGCTTAAGGCCTTCGTGATCTCCCAGCAGTGCGCCTGGCGTCCAGCTCACCAGCTCACTTGGCGCCTGCTACAGTCTGGCACCAGCGATATTTATACCAATCCACGAGCTTCCACGCCTCGCCAGGCGCCAACTCCAGAGTGCCGAGTTACTCTACCATCTGGAGTGTGTGTTCCAAACAGTTCAGCCCAGTATCAGAACAAAATGACTCAAATTTTCTGATGTACATTAAGAATAAATGTATATCATTACTATCCAATAACAAAATAGATACTGATGGTGGATGAAATTTACTTGAAATAATGTTTTGATTATAATGCGGAAATATTGTCGGTTCAGCCTTTGACAGTAGTGAAGCTGCAACAAGTGCATTTGTTTTTATGATGAGTAGTGTAAAGCCCAAATTCAAAGAAGTTGTACGTATCATTCCCACTAAAAGCATGAGCTGATGTTCCGCACTGTTCACTGAAGAAAGCAATTATAGGCATAGAAAAAATAGGTTTCACGGTGTTTTGCGTTGTAACAGATAACAATGCTATTAGTGGGAAAGCAATGTCCTATTTTGCCAGTCCTCCACAACTGTCTATAGTGTATGCCCACCCATTTCAGAGTAACAGGCCCCTTTTTTTCCTTGTATGATTCAATACATTTGTTGCAATGTATCAGGAGTAATTGTCTTGCTCAGAAAGATATAAATAAAACAATGAAGTTTCCTCGGTTCTCCTTTGATGGAAATATAATATTTCAAAAATGAAATTCATTATGCACCATTCAGCTCTTTGAAAAAACTTCATGAGACAGAAGATGGTTTGAGAAACAAAATGTTCATTTAGTTTTAGAAATGTTCAATGAGTATCTCATTCAAGCTTTATTAACTCTGGGAAAAAATCACTGTGTGCCTTCTTATTCAGAAGTTGCAGAATATGTCAAATTTTTTACATGTGGCGGCAATAATGAATGCAAAATCCCAACATAAAGGTCAATTGTTAAATAATAAATATGCTACTCCAATAAGTAATGACGCTCATGACATGAAATGTCAATTTCTCAACTATTTCTACGGATGGCTAAAAAATTGGGATGACGTAAAAGAGCTTGGTGGAACGCTAACAAAAGGAACATTCACAGCACTGAAACATACAACTTATGCAATATTAGAAATAACGGAGTACTGTATATCTAAATTGAAAATGAGTTATGTGTTGACAAGAAAATTTCAAAAAGATAATCTAGATGCAAGGTTTGGTCAGTATCGTCAACTTGCAGGCGGTCAGTACAATATTTCCGTGTTGAATGTGAAAAGAAACTTAGGATGACGTCTGCATTAAAGCAAGAATTACCTTTCCAAAATAAAAATGTAAGGCTGAGAAGTTTTGATGACTTGAAATGGAACGATTTAGAGAGTACCAGTTATAGACAGCAGGAGTTTTGTATATAATTATCTCTGAAAGTAACAGGAAGTTGTTGACAATTACATGGCGATTTTTCCTATAATAATTTATTTGGCAGGCTATTGCTGTTGCGTAGTTTTCAAAAACGAAAAATGCATCCCTTGTACAGATTTGATAACATGTCCAGACAATGAGGAGAATTTATCAGAGAACCACAATTACCCTGGTATAGTACGGGTTCGTTATTACGCCAAGATGATGTTACAGCAAATATGGTGATGTACAATAATATCATCATTAATAAATTAACACAAACACCTAAATTCAAACCATCAAGTAGTCATCGACGGTGATATAAATTATAATGCTCTTGCTGATGACAAAGCCTTATTTCAAAATGCTTTTTGCGGTGATGGTCATAGTACAGAAAAATAGCAAAATTAATAATATGGTCTTCTACTAACGTTTTATTGAATAATTATTGTTCGAAAGAAAATAACTCCATTGTAGTCGACAAAACCTTGACTAAAAAGAGATAGCTAAAAACTTTAACTACCAAATAATGTCTGTATGTAATTCATTTCATTCACATATAGCAGAATAAAACATCTTTTTTGTCACGTATGTAACCAAATGCAATGTAATTTGACGTTAACAATATTTATGTATAAACATTTTTTTAATACATGTTTGTACTGTACTTCGATATATACTGTATTGTAACTGTAAATATATTTTTTTGGTTCAGTACTTTATATTAATCTCATAACCTGCGTTTCGAATTAGTATTATTTGGTGTACACAAATTACTGCAGACGGGAAAAATAGGCCGATTGACTTATTATCATAACTGGCAAACAACAAATGGTCTATTTTAGTGAAAAAACAAATTGTCTACTTTAGTGAAGTTTTGTTTACATTTCTTTCGTCTGGCAGCGTAGTCAGCGCTAGCCACTCTGACCACCCTTGTCTACGCCACAATAAATCGAACAGGCCTTCTATTTCGGTGGTCTCGGTAAAATGCCCTTCAAAATCTACATTTCACCCTTAGAACAAACGCTATAGGTTCTGACAAAGATTTGAAGGCCAGAGACCTCTATATGCCTTAGTTTCTGATATCCAGAACAAAAACGGTAAACCATGGGTTTTGACTGATCAGTAAAAAAAAATGTCAAATTAGAGAAAAAAAATCTGGTAAAATAATCACCATACCCCATGGTACCAAATTGCCAGATACCATCAAATTAGAAGGGGAACGGAGATAAGAATGACATTAATAATCATATGCATCGTGAGCGTGTTGTTGAAGCTGTATCCCATAAAAGCATTGCAACTGATCAAATACTGAATTAAACTCCATTAAGGTTCTGGCATAATTAGATAATGCCAACAATTTCTTTGGCCAATATGTTTGGGAAGGAATGGCCCCATGGAAGTAATTTCTAGTAGGAGATTAAGGTTACAAACACACTGATGGACAGAGAGACAGTAAACAAACAATAATGAAAAACTTCACTGAGTATCATGCTCAGTATGACTTCTGGAGACCATACATCTCTAAATATAGTTTGGGCCAACTTGTGAAGACCATTCCTAAATGTTGGTAACTGCTGGGATATCAAAATGAATCTGTATGAGTGTATGGTAATAATTGATCAGCATATTTATTCCATATCAAATTTTGTAGCTGATTTTTGGTCGATGACTAAGTTCCTTTTCTTTCGTATTTTCATGCTGGTTCAATAACTTGAACTTCAGTTTGATACTCGAGATTTATTTTTTAAAAATCCTTATATTTGGCGATATAAAAAGACCGAGAGACATTTCCCATGATATGAAATACATACTTTCTTAAAGACAATATTGCCAGAAATGTCAAGAATGATTAATCTACAAACAGAAATCTTGCACATTTTTCTTACCTATGTACTTTTCCTATATTTCGAACATTTTTATAGGGTCCACTTGTCATAGAAGCGGGTCCCATTTAAATATATGGATACAAAGGTACAATCTATTACAAAAATTATTCTTATGATGTCAAAAAGGATCTGTACAGTAATATAACAAGAAGGTGAGAAGGGAATGCCCCGACGTTCGCGATGCCGCATCCCAGCCTCAAGCTCTGACTAAATTACCTTCATTCTCTAAACGTACGGATCCAGTGGCGAGAGATGCTAGCCCCTTAAACGACAGTTATTATACACTGAAAAAATTGGACACACATATCACCTACTAATGTTGAGAACAAAGTTCATATTGTGAAAAAAAAAGTATAAATGTTAATTTTGATTTCAAACTCTTGATTCTGATATTATATCACTGTTTACTAGTGTCTGTGCATGATTTTTTACTCGCCTTTTTTAAATGAACTAAATCAGTCTGATTTGCCTCTTCCTCCAGAAATGGTATCAGAATTCATTACATTATGTATTGTGGACAGTAACTTTGTACTTCATGATAAATGTTACACTCAAAAGTTTGGAATGGCAATGGGAAATCCTCTTTAACTGTCCTAGTTGATATGTTTATGACCATTATCTGAAGATGTACAAGTACTTCTTTAAAAACTTAATTGATTAGTGCCTTCTATTAAACTTGACTTTGAAGAAAATAAAGATGGAGTTACATCATTTATGGATGTTACCATCTCATGATTATTAGTGAGAATAAATTTTCAATATAGAGACAACCGTCAATGTTTTCTACTATGCTCATTACTACTTAATCACAGCGATCAAGTAGAAGCTTCTATATTTTTATCATTGTTTCTCGATGCTCTGAAAAATCACAAGATTTATAGCATAACTATTGTTTGAAATATTCAAATTCTGTTACGGACAAATCTTTTAAGTTGGCTGGAAAATTTTTCCTTGGTCAAAAGGAAAAGTACTCTATAGGGCAGACAACTTTTTAGTTTTGTAATTTGTTGAGCAATTTCAAGGTGGAGCAAAATATTTTAACACTTTTACGGTAAAAGTTGCCATAGTAACGAAAGCAGAGTGAGAAGCATATTTCCCAAAAATACAGATGGATGTTTATTTGAAGTTCCATGTAAGGATCGCTAAAAGAAATGTACTGGTCAAACTGGTAAAAATCTAAACGCAGAACTGAAACAATATCAATATTGTGTAAGAACTTTCTGGTCTTGAGATGGTAGATATTTACATAAAATTAATATGACCAAACACCGTGAAAATTTTTATACACAAACATTAAGCTACAATGTCGTTTAATATCCACTTCGCTCTAACTCGGGAACATCACCGAATGGGGAACTATAACTGATAAACCATTCGGCACCTGGGAGATTCGAACACTCGTCACGTAATTTTTACTTCTGTTTCTTATCATTTATTTGTATTTTTTTTTTTTTTTTTTTGACTGTCAAAATACTTTTTTATCATTCGGTATACGTTTTCAATCTTTTATATATCATGTTTCAGCACTGGACCAATAAAGTTAGCTGATTTTATTATGCTTAGTATTTTATCGTTATATGGTTTGAATAATTTCCGACTTAACTTCGTGGTAAAAATGTATTTGTAATGTTGTTTTCATATTTATTCTAACAGTTAACCAAAGTTTGAACGATTTTCCTCTACTTATGTAAACTTTTCTTATATTATACAACACAGGAGCTTACTGTGTTCAAGTGCACCTTGAAAATGTGTAACAATTAAGCGAAAGTACTCTGTAACGAGTGTTCCACTTTATCCTCATTGTGGCGTACTTGCACTTGTGATATCACGTGAAAGGTTGGGATTCTTCCGTGTATGTACAGTATGTATAGTATGTATATATGTGTTTATATATATGTGTATATATACATATATATATATATATATATATATATATATATATATATATATATATATATATATATATATGTATATATATATATATATATATATATATATATATTATATATATATATATATGAGACCTGTTTCTAAATTAGATGTGCCTACGCAATCACACGATTATTCCCAACAACGTAATGGTACTTTCCATGCAAATGTTCACCGAACAATAAAACCATCAGAGGATGCAACTGCAAAATGTGCTCTGCAGCGCCCACGTCCTCGCACTGTCGAGCAAATATAGACAAGGCATAACCTTCTTTTTTCTCTAAACGCATCGGGTATATTTGAAAATTATTAGCGAAATAGGCAATTGGAATTGTCACTAAAACCTGATAAATAGTAGTTTATTACTGGCGTTCGCTAGGGAATGGGCCGCGCTAATCACTTTAGCTGCTTGGCACCACACTTTTTTGCCAATTCCGTTTTTTTTTTTTTTTTTTTTTTTGCTCTATTCTCTCTCTCTCTCTCTCTCTCTCTCTCTCTCTCTCTCTCTCTCTCTCTCTCTCTCTCTCTCTCTCGATGGTCAAACGTCCAATTGCTGCTCCCTTTCCCAGGTATCAAATGAAATTTCGGTTCTTTTGCTGTTTCTCCCTTCATTCCTGTTTTCACTTTTACGCGAGTCCCTGACACATTTGTTTTCGCCCTGTCTCTTTCCCTTTCCCTCCCATTAACAGCGTTACCCCTCCTCTAATCTATTCTGCTCAGGCAGGCCCTCTTACCTCTTATCATTACTATCACCATCACTGTGATACTCCTACTGCTGTCATCAGGAGGTTTTCAAGCTCCTCAGAGGTCAATACATCAATCACGTAGGGTATACACAGCAATATGCCTTAGTAAGTACCGCCCTTTTCTATAACCAAGAGGAAGAATATCAATAAAAATGGAATGCACAGCCTATACAAGCAAAGATTTACAAATACATTAATCTATAAAGAGATCTCAACATCTTACTCTCCCACAACATTTATGAAGTGTCCAAAAAGCAGGATTCTAAAAAGTTTTGTAGCATAATATTATTATAAAATAATTGTAGGCACTGCTCTCGTAAATGGTACTTCCATGCTATGTTGTGTGTATGTATGTACTGCACCGCGTAATCATTGCATTCTGTACTTACTCCATGCCATGCACCATCCATACATATTATACATGAATTCTTAAGTCTCTATAAAGTGATGAAAATACAATGTGTTCTCGTTCTTGTAAGTATCATCAATTACCTCATGATTCTATATTGGACTGTCTTAGGTTATCATACTTCTTGATCAATTACATTTTCTAGTTACAAAATGAGGGAGAAGAGACGCAATCTAAAAATCTTCAGTCCAGTGCATGTTCTGCATGATGGCGACACCTTAATGTCCAGACTATGACAAAGAAATAATATCCTATGCAGATCGGAAAAATGTGGATAAAAAGCTCATCCAGTCAGTATTTCAGATACTAAGTATTATCTATACCCGCCAGACACCAAATGGTGAGAAAATATAATGAAGAACAATAACACTACCAAACAAGATTTAGCTGAAAATAACACAAAAATCAAAATATAACCACATTCTCGCCAATGTTTGTAAAAGCACACGATACAGATTTTATTTCCTAATATAACCACATTCTTGCCAATGTTTGTGCAAAACGTGACAAAG
>NC_089746.1:36564011-36586511 GCF_040412425.1 Macrobrachium rosenbergii
GGCCAAGGTAAAGTAAGGGCATATAAGCTTACATTACGGCTAGAAATAAATGTTTCTTTATTTTGAGATGGCGCACAACAAATAGTCCCGACATTCTGAACTTGGGTACTCGTATTTCAGAATTAGCATAGAAATATTTGTATTCGGTGGTATGAGAAAAGGGCTCTCCAATGCCTGCAGGGTCAAGTATTTTAGAATTCCAAGCCAGAGAAATGTACCTTTCAATAAGATATATATCGCACACATAACATTCGGAGTATTGAGAATACAGAGTAGCGGACATTCTCATATATGAATATATATATATATATATATATATATATATATATATATCACCAACATTTAGTGAATGCCCTGACAAGGCTCCATCAACATTAACTTCTGCATCGGCTTTATTCACACGCACACAGACAGGCAGACAGACAGACACACACACACACACACATATATATATATATATATATATATTATATATATATATATATATATATATATATATATTTATATATATATATATATATATATATATATATATATATATATATATATATATATGTTGCGTGTGTGTGTAACTGAATCACGAAAATTTGGAAATGAAGAAAGAATCCATTTTGTCTATATATATATTTTGTATATATATATATATATATATATATATATATATATATATATATATATATATATATATATATATATATATATATATATATACATATATACATATACATACACTACACATATATGTGTTTGTACTAGTAATAATATATTATATATATATTTCAGTCGAGAAACATGCCAAGCGCCATCCTGGGCCGAAGCATTTTAATTTAATTTATTATATTTTAAAAACGGCACTTGGCATGTTTCTCGACTGAAAAGCTCATATATGTGTATGTATATATATATATATATATATATATATATATATATATATATATATATATATATATATATATATATATATATATATATATATATATATATATATATATATATATATAATATACATATGTACATAAGAGAGAGAGAGCGAGAGAGAGATACATATATGTGTGTGTGTGTGTGTGTGGATAAAGCATATGCAAAGTAAAGTGTTGATGGAGCCTTGTCAGGTGGATCTGCAGTAAACAGTGGGGGTACAACAAGGAAATGCTGTCACCTGCTGTTTGCTTTTCTTAGGGCTATCATAATGAAAAAGTGATTCAGGTGGAAGAGAATGATTAGACTGGAGTATCCATACAAAGATGATGTCTTAATTAGCAAAACGACTCAAGATTTACAAGGCACGCCTAACACAAAGCAACATGTGTCTCGAGATATGGGCCTCGAGATAAATCTTGAGAAGACAGAAATAAAAAGGACAGAGTTTGCTCAAAGGGATCATGAAACTCCACAAGGAAAAAGGATAGTGAAGCTGAGGCTTTCAAATATTTACGAACTATGATATTCAAAATTTGGTCTTGCGACTTAGAGTTTAATGAAAGACTAAAAGAATGGTCAGGCTGAATAAGAAGTGGAATTCAAAAACACTAAAACTGAATAATTTTAGTACGATCTGTACTGTTTTACATACATCAATAACTTCTGATAAAGAATGAGAGATGGACATGGCTCTGACGTGTACTTCACTTCATCCCTTGGAGAATATTTCGTGATGGTGTCACTTGGGCTCCTGTGGGCACAAGAAGAGTCTGAAGACCCAAAGCTACTTGGACGACAACTTCAAGACTAGAGGCTGGAAATAAGTGGAGATTGTGGAAGTCAAAGCACAAGAAAGACTTTAGTTGTGAATTCCACACTACCCTTTTTCATTGAAGAATATATATATATATATATATATATATATATATATATATATATATATATATATATATATATATATATGAATATAAAAAGGCCCATAAAAATGCTTTATACACGTTGCAACCATATATTGTAGATACTTCTGTAAACCTGTTTACTCATGAAATATGGAAATATGGGTCTTTTTATCTTCATAGTGTACTGTTGGATTACAGTAAAAGACATTCACACACAGGATATATATATATATATATATATATATATATATATATATATATATATATATATATATATATATATATATATATATATATATATATATGCTGACTCACATCAGGATCGAACCCAAGTCTTTCAATTGAAAGACAAAACAAAAACTGCTGCCAACCAAGCCACACAAGTCATAAAAGAACTTGGACCCTGAGTACCACTGTACCTAAGGCATTACCTGGGCAGACTAACTGCTTGCAAACCAGCGTGTTTTCCCCAACTTCCCGACTCAGCAGCGACCCAATTGACAGCATTTCATTCGAATTATCCTTTCTGAGTTAATATGATAGAAATAATCAACACACAATCACGTGTGGAACAGAAATAAATTTCTGACCCACATCAGGATCGAACCCAAGTCTTTCAATTGAAAGACGAGACCGCTGCCAACCAAGCCACACACGTCATAAAAGAAGTTGGAATCTGAGTAAAACTGTGCTTAAGACTTTACCTGGGCAGGCTAACTGCTTGCATACCACCGTGTTTTCCCCAACTTCCCGACTCAGCAGTGACCCAATTGAAAGACTTGGGTTCGATCCTGATGTAAGCCAGAAATTTATATATATATTTATATGTATAATGGGAGTGTGTTTGCGCATGCGTGTGTTATTGTGCACTACATACATACGTAAGCCTGTGTGTACCCGATGAAATTATGAACTTTTTACACAGAACACAGACAATGCATGAAAAAGTGGGAGTTTAAGTCTCGTTGACAAAAAGAAATTCAAATAAGCATCCCTCTCTCTCTCTCTCTCTCTCTCTCTCTCTCTCTCTCTCTCTCTCTCTCTCTCTCTCTCTCTCTCTCTCTCTCTCTCTCTCTCTCTCCAGGCAGAAAAGTGTTTCTCAACTTCCATCCATATGTCGACCTGCCTGTGAAATAACAGTAAATTTTGTATTTTTCTTTCCTTCGCATCTTTTATCCATTTTATCCTTTGTGCTCTCAACGAGATTGCATGCACTTGCATTGCATGATGGCCCCTCGTATCTTGTGCTTATGGATATTGCCTGCGCGTAGTTCCAGTTACGCCCACCCATTGTGAGAGAGTATTGTTTATCCGTGGACGCTGATAACAATTTCTCCTTTCTAACAATTTCTCCTATCATAAGACCTTCAAATTACGTCAAGAATCGGTATTAGTGGACCAGCCTAAATCTTCCTCTAATGGAATAAAAAAAATCGTTTCATTATGGCTATTTCCTACAATTTTCTCATTTTACGACAGTTTTCACTTCTTTTTCATTTTTGCTGGTCTATTTATTCGAAATATTACCCCCTTTTCGATGCTATACCTTACGCGAGAAAAATCAGAAAAGAGCAAGAGTTTTTAATAAGGTGAGCACTGTCATGACTAAATTATTTCCCGTAAGGGTAACAACTCCTAGATTTAAAAAATACCCTTAATGCTAATAACGAAATATGTCACACTTCTACTGGAAAATATAATGCAAAGACACTCTGTTCACCATTTTTCTAGTTACATTTAACGGGACATCTTCAGAGCATGATGGACCTTCAACGGCCAGATATGTGAGGTACGCTTACCTAAAGACACGAATAATTAGTGTATTCCTCGTCAATGAGGAGGCATCACTGGAATAAGGGAGTCAGTCTTGCAACTTCATCCTATATTAAACTACGCTATACAAAAACCCGCTTTTAAGGGAGGCAGGTGTTACCTAACTAATTTTACTCTATATATTTCACATTCTGGACAAGTAATTTTGTGTAGATTTCCAAAAGTTACAAAAATGACAAAATAAGAGGGATGGACAAACAGACAAGCGTTGCATATCTCACTGAAAATTGGGATAAAAAATAGCTTTCTTATCGAATATGCTTCTCATAGGAAAACATTTAGGTATTTTCAAATTAAATTCTTAATTTTGAGGAGCATTCTTCGTCACTAATCCAAAAAATAAATGTCGGATAATAAAGTCTACGAAATACTACCCACAGAACAGAACAATTATACATAGGTTTATCAATAATATCAAAATGCGGGCAGCAAAGGACCATATCAACAGTTGTAAGAACTGAGTATGCAGGAACTGACGGCCAGTGAAAGAGCGTGTGATCACTTCAATACAGATTTTAGAGAAAATTCAAGTATGGGGCTGTCTCTGGGATACTAGAATACTTTAGAATCATCTTTGCTTAGTAACTTCATGATCGTTAAGTTCACAAAAAAGGAAGAGAATTTTAAAAAAATAGAACGATTTCAGACGGGGTATTTTGAAACCAGGGATATTTACCTAAACTAAGCAATTATTCACATAAACTAAAAAAGGTCAGTGTCCTTACTGCTAACACAGATATATATTATTAATGACAATTTCAGCATATTTAAATATAACGTAGCGCTTTCCGTAAAGGGCATGAAAATTTAATATCAAAGTGAAAATGCTGAGTTTTTATTACTGATGCAATTTTCCCGTATATAAAATTAAAAACCAAATAATGAATACCATATACGTCTTCATTATCTCTATTTTTGATAAAACAGAGATAAAAGAGAGAGAGAGAGAGAGAGAGAGAGAGAAGAGAGAAAACTCAAAATGTTAAACTAAACGACAGATTAAGCAATAATTGACTATTCGACCATTTTAAATTTACGTCAACATCCATTATCACTCTCCTGTCAACATTCATAAGCAACTAGTAATCTTTGTTGAGTAAAAAATAAAGTTGGTAATGCAATAAATCATAAGAATTGCAATAAGGGTGTGTATGTATGTATGTATTTATGTGTGTGTGTATATATATATATATATATATATATATATATATATATATATATATATATATATATATATATATATATATATATATATATATATATATATATATATATATACCGGGGTCTAAGCGATGTCAGGCAGGGCAGCCGATCGAGACCACAGGTCTACCCCAAAGCCAAATCAAAAAGTCCTTCAAAGAAGGCATCGTGCTTACCCCATACAAAAATGGGAATAAAAGCACGTTAAAAAAGAAGAAGAAGAAGATACCCCTCGACAGGTGAGTGGTTAGCACGTTGACTGGAAGTCGTTGATGGATACTGTCGGGCGTTCGAGTCTCTCAGGTACCGAATCATTTATCAGTTATAATTCCACTTCGTTAATATTCCCGAAGTAGGACGAACTAGATATTAAACGACATTACTAGCTTGATGTTTGTGTGTATGTGTGTGTGTGTGTTTATATATGTATGTATATGTATATATATATATATATATATATATATATATATATATATATATATACATATACATATACATACATATATAAACACACACACATATATAAATATATATATATATATATATATATATATATATATATATATATATATATATAAACAAAAGTCGAGATAAATATGAGTTTCAGCTGGAGAGTGAGGCGTAAATATTTAACTGCAAAGGTAATCAACAAAAGTTTCATACACTGACTTTTTTTATGTTCGCAGACATTAGCTACAATGGTCGTTCAATATCCAATTCGCTCTACCTCAAGAATATCACCGAAGAGGATTATAACTGATAAACGACTCGGCACCCCGGAGATTCGAACGCCCGACAATATGGATCAACAACTGTCACACGCGAATGGTTACCGTTCCAGAAAGTCGTCGATCCGTATTATCAGGCGTTCGAATCTCCCAGCTGCTGAATAGTCTATCAATTATAATTCCTCTTCGGTGATATTACTGAGATAAAACACATTGAATATCAAACATTTGTAGCTTAGTATTTGTGAATAAAAAAATGTTATGGTGTGTGATAAATATCCAAGCCGATAAGTCATTTGTCTTACACGGGAGTAATGTGATTACATGTACAAGCAACACGATTAAACTGTTATAATTTTTGAAGGTCGTGTTCATTACATATCAGCATGAGCTGCAAACATTACTGGAAAACAACAAATCTGCCATTCGCAACTGCAATAATTCAATGTTACAAATAATTAATGGTGCCAGTACTTGTAATTAATAAAATGCATGGCTATTTATACTCCAAAATACAACTGTAACAATTAGTTTTTCACTCATGTGAAAATCACTTGACACAATGCCCTTGGACAGACAAGACACCTATGAACAGAAAAGTCACACGACTGAATTGAAAATGAACGTTGCTGTAAATTACGAGAAGGTCATAAAGACCCTGATCATAAAGAAAAGCCCGTTTCAATCATGTAAATGCAATAACCATGAATCCAGATCTCGCAGAGAAAACTGTAGATTTTTATTCATTACCAAATTATTTTCTTCCAGACCATGAAAATGAAACAGCAAGGAAGGTACTTTACCAAGAGTATTCTTCTCACCCCACCACCCATCTCTTCTTAGAGAGTTCAGTTACGAATTCAACACTATCCTCTAACGTATTTCAAGATATCATAAATAATGGAATCAACGCTTTATAACGGTTTAATGTCTCATTATCAGCCGTGTGTAATCTCTGTCCCCATAGTTATGATACTTGGGGATAGTTCAAATGAATAAAGGACTACAGGCTGCTTTCTGTAAGTAATAGGTTACTTCGTGCAACAGTAATTAGCCAGTTTGCTGAAATATTACTGATAAGAACTCCAAAGCCTATCGACCAAAAATAAAGCGAAGTGTCTCGTCAAAAATGGAAAATGCATACACATTTATATATAAGAAACTCAAATACCAAACCAATCCAGAAGGTTCTAACGTGTTCCGATAAATCCCATTGTAGCACTGTTTGCCTAGGCACTGATAGGTTTAATTTGAACTTAGTCGACTGTTGTTCGCAACCAGGAGGAAATGCATGGGGTTAGCACGTTTTTTCCAAAAGATATCCTGTGAGCCGGAAGGCTGGTACCTTTTGGAGAGAGAGAGAGAGAGAGAGAGAGAGAGAGAGAGAGAGAGAGAGAGAGAGAGAGAGAGAGAGAGAGAGAGAGAAAAAAAATATATATATATATATATATATATATATATATATATATATATATATATATATAATATACTTTATTAATTAATTCGGTAAAAGCAAAGTTTTTACAACAACAATACTCATCATTACCGGAGGGTAAACCAGACTAATTTGTTTTGACGAAGGTTATTCAGTATAAAATACAGGAAGTAAGTTTGAATCTCACAATATGGAGACCAATTATTTTCTTATTTGGGATCTTTATTCAACATATATGGTTTCTACAGTTTCATAATTATGAAGGCACGTAGATTTCTGCTAATAAACCTTGGTTTCCAATCCAGTCTTGAATAATGATTACTTATGCATCTTCAATCCACCTGGTTACCCTCGCAGTATTCTATTTAACTTACCCAGGATTAATCTCACGAAAAGTATGGATGTGAGCATACCTGCGTTTTAAGTTACGCTGAAGCCATTCCATGTATTGAGTTATGCACTGTATATTTCCAAAATACTTTTTCTTTACTTTTGATAAGCATATTGTCTCTGGAAACGAAGAAAATCAACATATAGCTTAGTCAAAATATGTGGGATCACAGCAATAACAACTAGAGAATTAAGCACACGCAAAAGAACAGCAAAAACACTGGGTCTTTAAATTGGCAGTGATCTAATACGAAGTTACGTCCTCTCAATAGAGAAAAAACTTCATTTGTTACTTGTGAAAGCTACAAACATCCTTGTAGCTTATAAAGAGTACAGACTATGAGATGAAATATGAAAGTTTTTTACATATATAATATATATATATATATATATATATATATATATATATATATATATATATATATATATATATATATATATATATATATATATATATATATATATATATATATATATATATATATATATATATATAAATAATGCACTGGACATGAATTAGAAAATTTCCAATGTGACCAATTAATTATAGGAGATAGCGAGTATTTGGCGTTTAATACTCTTTCACTAAGCGCTTTTAGCATGTTATGAAAATGAATAATAACGGCCCTGCATAGTAATGACAAAATTATACGCTGGTAAAACCAATAAATACTTGGGTAATAATCACCGGCGATTAGGGGGCCACTGTCGCCCCTGCGGTGTATCCGAAACCGGGGAATTACGATGATAATTTCATCTAATTATATCTTTGGATAAGAGTATTGCAATTATTCTCACAAAAGGCCTTTGTGTGTGTTCTCATTCGAATTGATAATATTAAAAGATATGCTAATGACGAGAGGCAATAACAGCAGGCGCTTGGCGCCTATTAATTGCCACGGCGTGCGTCTGATATCCTACTTAATTAGGTAATACACTAAAGCGATTATACGGGGCGCTCTCCTCTCCTGTCTCCCTTGCCTTGTCACCGATACGCATTCTTTGCGGGCCCCCCACACCCCGCGGACATTCAGGTGAATGCTTGTTGATATTTTACTCAGGTGCATACAACATATAAATATTTGACAAAATGAGCCTGATGAAAACGAATGGATTTGCATATATATATATATATATATATATATATATATATATATATATATATATATATATATATATATATATATATATATATATATATATATATATATATATATATATATATATATATATATATATAGTTTATAATAAGTAAATGCATTTATGCATTCATATATTACTAATGTATGCATTTATATATCACACTGCTTACAGATATTCTGTGGAAGAGCAATGAGCTGAGCTGGAAATCACAACGTTTGGGATTCGATTCAGGCGTTGGCTTGCCCTGTCTGCCGACTGAGCTGTAAATGGGAAGTGTCGACGAGTAATAAACGGTATATAAATAATGCCTCTTTTTGAGACGTGCCTAACGCCGTTCGATAATGTGGGGCTGACTGTAGTTTAATTAAAAGGCATGTGTTTGTGGCTGCATGGTTACTTAAATATACATATCAAACATTTAAATAAGAAGAGCATTTATGCATGCATAGTTTTATGCATGTCGGTATTTCAGTATCCAAGTATATTTATATGCATTTTTAATTCGTGTGAAGTATATGTGCATGAGAGAATGAACACATATACACATACATTTATGAACAGGAATATGACTGATTATACATGCTAGCATATGCATGCACAGTTTTGTGAATACCGATGGGTATATCTCAACGCAGGCATTTATGAGTGCAGAGAGAGACAGACTGACAGAAATATTCATTTTCCAAACGCACATACACTTCTGCGCAAGATTTAAACGGTCACCAAAGATAAATTGAGTTTAAGACCATCATTCAAGATAGAAACACAAACACAATTGTCGAACCTTGATGACTGAGTCCTCGGTAAAACAATCATTCCGCAGGTGGACCTTTAATTTAGTAATCTGAGCATCTTTCTAATAGACAGGTAACACGCCCATTTTTTAGATTTAAGCCATTACTCCCATTTGCGAGTCTGTATATCTGTGATCTTAACGAATCGGCGGATTCAAACGTGCCAAAAAAAAAAAAAAATTCGGAGACCTATTGTCCACCTACATTGCACAGCAGCATCAAGAAAATGTATTCGTATTTTGCATTTCAAAAAGGAAAAATCATTCGTGTTACTCATCGAGGTCGTTTATCTTCTGCTTCGTGAACGTCGACATGGCCCGTGATCATCATCAAAAACTGTCGTCAGTGCTGAGATTCGCGGACGAAGCGAATCGCGCAGGGAAAAGACTTACGGTAACGGCGGCTTAATATCCTCGTATTTTGCCTCGTGCATATGCCAACGCTCACCCATAAAACAAAAAACTCCACTTAAAAGAGAGATAAAGTGCTAGAATAAGCGACTCGTTAAGCGACAAATAACGCAGTAAAATGAGATTTGTGGTTGTGCGAAATACAGTTTTAAAATCCGGGCGGTGCAATGGAAAGAGGAGAGCGGTATGGATGGGAGTAAATGGGGGTTGGAGGTGGAGGACAGAGAAAAAAGGATGGAGGGAAGGGAGGAAGGAGGGCTGTAAAACCATTATTCAGGCAGATTTTACTAGGGCCCTTAAACTTGCAAACTTGAATGCCCCCCTTGGATGATGCGATTTGGCTACACTTCCGTCGACGTTCATAGCGACACATCATTTCATCTTATGATCTTGCAAAGGCGATACTGTAAACAATTTTAGATTGAGTTTGAGTGCATGTGTGTAGGTATGCATAAGTGTGTACACATATATATCTATCTATCTATCTATCTATCTATCTATCTATCTATATATATATATATATATATATATATATATATATATATATATATATATATATATATATATATATATACATATAGTGCCAAACTAAAGTGGATTTACTTTATTTGAGGACTGGTTCAATAAGCTTTTCAGTGACGGGTTTTAAAAGGGTTTCGTCCGTTAAATAATGTTGGCACCGTCCTTCAGAGATACCCTCGTTTGTTTATGATGTACTGGAATCGTCATACCGAACGGAAATTACCATCAAGCGGTACAAACTGCTCATTATGTGAACTGCAAAGACTAGAATCCATTAAGACATAAAAATGCCAGGTTCTCAAACTGACCTCTGGAACACAAACTGACATTTTGTACGTTATTTGCACTATCAGCGTTTCCTATAACCATGCACAACGTTCCACTAAAGCTTCCGGCATGTAAGTCGCACGGCCAAGTAAACGCCGTCAACAGTTATTACGAGACGAATTCCATTCAGTAATCCCACATGTCTCTAAACTCTTGAATAGCAGACATCAAGTTTCTTCAAAAGACCATCGAGTCACTAACAGAGGCTGTTCAGAGGCAGACTATCACCCATCTTTTACAGCTCCACTCTGAGCAAAATTATTCGCTAATCCCTGCTAAGGTAGCAAAAGCGAAAATTTAAGGGAAAGTTTTTTTTTTTTTTAAATACAGTCACGACATCAAATGTCAACGAAGCCCACCATCAATAAAAATAAAAAAGAGAATACATTAAAAAAGCTAAAAGATAATAAACATCTTGTGATTACTTATGCAAGCATGAATATAAAATCTATATCACCTCAACAGAATCACGAAATGGTGTAATCCCTATCATTATCTTGGTTCTCTGAGAGACACCTCAAATATCCACCGACAAAAACATTCAGCACGCAAATGCCCGCAAGTCAGGCATACTAGCAGCCATCAAAAAATGGGCAAGGTTAACTAGTTATTAGAAAGATGAGTCATATTATATTTTTATAATCAATTCTAAAGTTGCCCAATTCTAAGGTTACTGGTCATCTCCGTTTTTACCAAAGCCCATCTAGGAAGCTCGTTAAGATATTTAATTTTCTGCTTCTTGCTTACCAGACTTCCATCAAACAAACGACTTTTCATTTACTTTATTTCCAATACAGACGGAGAAATTTTCATTTAAGAAATGAATCGAACCAGCTGTACAAATGAAACAATCAGCATTGCAAGATCATCTGCGCTAAGATAACTTTTTTTTATATTGAGGACAAAAATGTAAAACAGCATCCCCTCGTATGGCAACACCATCCTAAATTAAATCAATTACCAGATATCAGATATACATACATACATACATACATACATACATACATACATATATATATACACATTTTATATATATATAATATATATATATATATATATATATAATATATATATATATATATATATATATATATATATATATATATATATATATATATATATATATATATATATATATATAATATCTGGTAATCACTGATTTAATCTAAGAGTGTGGCCATAGAGGGGGATGCTACTCTTTTGTGCATATTACATTTTTATCCTCAGTATAAAAAAATTAATTCATCTTAGGCTGCGTTTACAACCAACGAGTCGAGTCACGATTTGTCTTGACTCTCCTTGAAATGCCCAACACGCTTTATATTAATTTGAATTGAATGGATTTTTTCAAAAACCGTTACACCGGACGAGTCGAGTCAAAGCTAATCACGATGAATCAGAGTCAAAGCGCTTGACCTATTTTTTCATTAGTCATAACGAGTCAGCAGCGCTCAATCTGCATCATGCAATCAAGTCCTTGATGTTTGGTTGGAGAGAGGACTTCTCTACGTGGTCTGAGCGATCGTAACCAGCTTTTTAAAATTTTCTGTGGTTATCTTGCAGAAATTATGTATTTTTTAGAAAATTAATCAAGTCTGGGAACCGAATCCATAAAAAAATAGATCATTCAGAACGAAAATATCCATCCATACTCCACAAAATCAGATTGGGAACCAAGAGCTGATAAGACAATTTGACTCTGATTGACTCATTCAGTGTGAATGGGAATGAGACAGTCTGACTCGTGTTAATGATTCAACTCAACTCTTTCGGTGTAAATGCAACCTTGATAGTGCAGATGACCTTGAAAAGTTGGACCTTTCATTTATACAGCGGGATCAAATCCTTTCTTATGAGAATAAGTTCATCTGTATTAGAAATGGAGTAAATGAAAAGTCTATATATATATATATATATATATATATATATATATATATATATATATATATATATATATATATATATATATATATATATATATATATATATATATATATATATATATATATATATATATATATATATATATAATATATATATATATATATATATATATATATATATATGTATATATATATATATATATTATATATATATATATGTGTATATATATATATATATGTATATATATATATATATATATACATATACATATGTATATACATACACACACATTTATATATACATGGACTGTACATACAGTGGTTACATATTCAAGTATTTATAATCACAGTTCTCCCCACTTTCCCCTGTTAAACCTATGATCATAAGATGCACAACACATTTTTAAAAATTATACACCAATGCAATGAAATCTATTATCATTAATCGGGACATATCCTAATTCTGGAAAACAAGACCTGCTCTTGTTCACAAAAAGCAAGTTAATAAAAATATGGTGTTGAAATACCTTAGACTTTCCTTGCACTGCCCCCTCTCAACTAGTAATCATATATATATATATATATATATATATATATATATATATATATATATATATATATATATATATATATATATATATGTATATATAGAGCTGTGTTGGACACAGGGTGGCTGCGGACCTGAAGTTCTTTCTGGACCTGGGGTATTCACAGTGTATTCTGGCCTAAGAAATTTCTTGATCATTTCACTGAAATAATTTCTGACTTTCGAATTATTTTTAATCGTTTTTGTGCAATTGACTTTATACATCATTTATGATTAAAATGTATTTGTCGTTCATTATTTTTGCCGCTCATGTTCGTTTATTTTTTGAGGACATATAATACCATTATTTGATACTTATAGTTAACATAACAATTATCTATAGATTTTTATATTCTGTGTACGTAAATGTATTTATACACATACACATATATATATATATATATATATATATATATATATATATATATATATATATATATATATATATATATATATATATATGTATATATATACATACAGTATATATACAAATATATTAGTGTATAAATACATTTATGTACACAGAATATAAAAATCTATAGATAACTGCTATGTTAACTATAAGTGCCAAATAATGGCATTCTACTGTATGTCCTCAAAAAATATGCGAACATGAGCGGCAAAAATAATGAGCGACAAATACATTTTAATCATAAATGATGTATAAAATCAATTACACAAAAACAATTAAAAATAATAATTAAAAAGTCAGAAATTGCTACAACATGAATAATGCTGAAATACTCTTTCGAATATTAACCTTAAAAATATTTTTTACATTTGTTAAGTCCTAACTTTAAGAGGGCAACACGAGTAACTATAAGCTGGAGGCTAATGCAGTTGATAGCATCAGGATTAATACTATAATTGAAACTTGAACGGTGAATACTTTTGCACTATATGAATAACATCATTCTAATTTCCGTTTGCCAAGGCAACGTATACGATTTAATATTCCACCTCCCCTTGTTTAAGAGTTATTTTGCTTTCATATGCAGTTTTCACAATACTAACTTGCTAACTTTTTGTTTATAGACTCCAAAGACAGTTTCACTTCTCAGAACACGTGCCATATTAGACTGAGCGGACAAACGGAAGCTCTCGGTGCAGTTCTGGATAGCAGCTCGAACTGGCTGAGACCTGTCTCGTGTTCCATGCCCCTTCAAATAATGTCTGTGAATTTATTTAGAAATTCACCAGCTCAGTTCTATTAATATTTTTTTTTTTACAAAAAAGAGTAATATCTCGGTAAGATCATAACAGGGCCTCATTCTGTGCCTAAAAACGCTAGGCCTGTCCCCTTCGCATTCCCCTAAAGCAACATTTCCTTACGTACAATCCTCCTTTTAAGATTTTTCCTAACAAAAATGAATCAAAATGTTTCGTTCGCCTTAATAATTAGTAGGTTTAGTTACAAAATGTGCATACTGTATCTCAGGTTGACGACTTATGGTATTTTTCCACAAATTTTCACAGACTATGTTCACAATATCACACCTTTAAGTATCTGTGAAGATATCAAGCGGACAAAGTAACAGAACTCAATAACAGCATGTAATAGAAGCCTTTAAATGGACATAACAAACCAAAATCTTCCCATAATGAATGAAATATACCAGTACAAATGAACATACATGCAATATCCTTTCCTCCAAAATACATTTCGCAAATGAAAGTAACTCCTGTTGGAAAACTATAATCATTGACGTATACACTCGTATTATTAAACAAAACATTCGGACCGTCCCTGGCAATCAGGAAAACAAAGACACAGAGATCGGAAAAAAAAAGTCTTTGTTGTTTAGTGGATTATTGTTTTCTAGTACAATAAACAATCATATTTGAACACACGCGGCCGGACAAATGTACAACTGGCCAACAAAGAGAGAATCTTTTTTTTTTTCTTTTTTGTCACCGTAATACACTTTCCAGCAATATCAACAATATTACCGTCAACAACAACAACAACAACAACATGCAAAATGTATCTGCTATGAATGCTGATGTAATGATCCCATATTTACCTCACTAATTGGCAACTACAATTAGCCTATGCTTTCATACCAAACATGGTTTTGCATTTCGTGACTTTGAGCAAAAATATGTTGGGATATGATGGGATGGATTTGTCACAGCAATACCCTGTCATAATCTACAACGCAGGTAGAAAAAGAGCCATCGCTAAATGGGCAATTATTTTTACCAGCAAATCGAAATAACTATACTTCTCAGCGTTGTTAGAAAAAAAGCCATCGCTAAATGAGCAATTACCTTTACCTGCAAATCGAAATCATTATACTTCTCAACGATAAGTGCAGCCCACTACAATAATCTAAAATATACAACCTCACCTTTAAAATAATAAAAGTTAACAAAACATTCTTCCTCCGTGCGCTAAAACTAATCCTCAGTTGCCATCAGGAAAGTCACTTCTTATGTTTGCCTATCCTTGCCTAGCACGAATCTATTATTTCTAAAATACAGATTGTCGGTTTGTAGAACACCTTTGAAACTTTTTGTAACACGCAAGTAATAATATTTCGTATTTCGTAGGCAATACGTTAAAGGATTGCCACATGCACATATCTCACGCCATGAAGTCTGACAAGACATTATGAAGAAAAACTTGCTTTTTCTGTCGTATGACATTTTGCAACTCGAGGGAAGGAATGCTAGACGGCAGCAATGCATTAACAATGAAATTAAATGGTGCCTGACTAATTTACTTTGGACCACTCGTTCAAGAACATAAAGGTCACTAAAACCCATAATTTATACCACAAATTTGGTCTTTTTTCTCAAATACCTTTCCCTCCTAATTTTAGTGATGTGCACAGAATATTGTTATGTACACAAGAAAACATAGCTTACAATCACCCTTACACTGTGGGAATTCTTAAGTGGTCATGACAGACCTAACTATTAGTACAGGCACTGAACACACCTCCGAAGAGGGTCAACTCTGCTGGCAACAGATTAACCTAATTGTTGACATATAATCAGATTCACTCAACTGTTGATAATTAATACGTGGGCTGTCATCTACACAAACTTCTTGTTAATATGGACAACAGTGGCAACACTTCATTTCTGGAAACATACATATAACCGTTACCGATATTTAATTGTTAATAATATACATAAGACTCTCACTGACAGTTCGTTTTTTTGATAACAAGGCTGTTGTAGCGAATATTTTTCACTACCTGACCGTACAATTTAATGGAAGAGGTGCGATTTATTCAATTTTCAATTTCGCACAGTCTTCGTAGACTACATTTTTTTTGTAACATGGACACAGATCGCAGTCTTTCTGAAAGTTTTAAAGAAATGTCCTAATTCAGTAACAAATAAAACTCAACAAACAAAATTATAACAAAATCAAACAACAAAAACCTATTCAAAATGGAGGGTTATTATCGAAAAATGTAATGTAGATAATAAATGAAACGATATTTAGATACTAAATACAATGAATGGTATTTTTGGAACGATTCCAAACTAATCCACTCAAACAGGCCTGCGCTCGAACCGATTATTCGTGGTTGTCAATCATGGGATGCCGTCCATAAAGCATAAATTAGGCTCCTTTTAAACCACACACAGGTGACATAAAGCTAATGTAATCTTTATGAATGAGTCGTTATTTAAGCAGAAATAAACTGAAATCAAGCACAGATAGTCCCTAATATCAATCAATTTATCAATGACTTTTCAAGCACCATTTTTACAGTACCTAATATTGATCAATATATCAATGGCTTTTTAGGCGCCATTTTTAATCCGGTGCTTCAAAGCATAATAGATTGTTATGATAAAGAGGGCATAACATACAGAAGCAGTTTTTTATTCCTGCCGCTGTCCTGCGGTATAATATAAATGAATCGAGACCTGCCATTCTTTAGAACAAACACTAAGCGATTAGCAGCGTCATACGAGTAGAGCCATACACGTGATACTATAATACGTGAACAAAAGAGTATATTTTTAGCATTTGTCAACAGGCATTGGTGATTGTCAATAATCATGAACATTAACTCCTTGAGGGGAAACTCGCCTTTTCTTAGGGATATTATTTTCTATTTGCAATGCCGGTGAAAATATACCAAAATACTGTCTGAAATAAATACTTTAATGACTTGATTACGAGTTTGCTCACCTCCTTCACTACACTAAGAAACCAAACACTGAACATTATATTCCAGTATATAAATTAAAATTTTGAGTTGGGGATTGTAATTAAAACAAGTTTCTGGTGAAATTCAAAATATTCAGTAACAGAGACAAATACGTTCACAACACTTCCCGCACTGACGTCTCTGAATATAAGGACTATCTGTGGAGCAAGGATAAAAAAAAAGATGCGAGGCTTCATTTACAAGATTACAAAGTAAACAGAAAATGGAGGATAAATACATAAATGTTTAAATACAGTATATATAACAAACAAAACATAAACACAAAAGTGACGGCAAATAAGTGAAATGCTGGAAATGGAATATGAAGACATTTTCAAAACCTAATAAAATATATGAAGGATAAGAGAATTATTCATAATCCCTGGAATATGCAATGTTACCTTTTAAAACTGTTTTCAGTGCTTGAAAAATGCATTCTGGTCATATTCAAAACATCTGACGAAAACAAAGCTGCCATCAATGCTCCTCCACTTAACACCTCATGGACAATTAGATACAATAAAGCGTTTATGTGGGCAGAGAGGGAGGATGACACTTAACCAAATTACGTGTTTGAAAAAAATTCCACATAATTGGGTATCATATTGTGGATAATTGGTACTACAATATAAGATTTAGGCCAAAACCCAACCGCTGCGACATTTTAGGTCATTCAGTGCTGAAGACAATCTTGAAACAATTGTTAGTAGAAGATGGAAAGTAAGATGGTAGAAAGAGAATATGAATGGAGGTACAGTAAAAGGAATAAAAGGGGTTTCAGCTAGGGGCCGAAGGGAAGCTGCAAAACACCTTAAGCAATGCCTACAGTGCACCGCGTGAGGTACACTGAGGGCACTACTTCCCGTACGGAGAATTCTTAGATAATTTCAGACAGAAAATTTTCCATTAAAAAAACGCCCACTTGCTGGATGATGCTTTACAATGACGCTAGGGAATCAAAATCTATAAGAAGTTCTTCAATACCATGAAAGCTTTTATAATGGACATGAATTCTAATTAGGGGGTTTTTCTTCCAGACATTTAATAATTCCCAAAAAACACATTGTCAATGTTTGTTATCTTAACAAGGTGATTAATTATATCAAAACATGTTTAAAGAATTTTTCTTAATCAGATTTCATTCATAAAACTTGCTTAATTTCACAATATGAAAACATTCCTAAACTGAAAGTCCGTTTCCTCTCTGTCCTTTACAACTCCTTCTTTCAGACTAATGAATTTTGACTCAATTTAACAAAAACAAACTTTAATGCCTTCAAATACTATGCCAAATATGCTCCTTTCTTTCGCACACACAAAGTCCAAGCATCGCAATGCACAATTTGCTTTTATGTGAAACACAAAGGGAAATTAAACAGCTCACATTCATAGAAATAACAGGAATTTTAGAGAAATAAATGAAAATGCAAAACTTAACGCTGTCAGCACATAACATCAATATGAATAACACACACACACACAGTATATATATATATATATATATATATATATATATATATATATATATATATATATATATATATATATATATATATATATATATATATATATATATATATATATATATATATATATATATATATATATTTATATATCACACACACACTCATGCATATATATATGTGTGTTTATTCATATTGATGTTATGTGTGAGTGTGAGCAAAACGTTATGTATTTTGAACATGTATATATTAATACAAAGTACGTTTACATTATACTGTACAATGTAAACGCACATGAACTGACTTTAATTTCGCCCACCAATCTAACGATTTCTTGCTACCCCTTACCCACAGCAATGTTAGATACATTAGCAAATTGCGGGTAATTGAAACATTGCATGACGGAGACGATAACGATAAAAAAATCTGTGTGTGAGAGAGAGAGAGAGAGAGAGAGAGAGAGAGAGAGAGAGAGAGAGAGAGAGAGAGAGAGAGAGAGACTTGACATCAGCAACGCATCGGCAACCCTCTTCAATGAATTCATATATTTATTCTGCTTATGGGATGTGAATGCAAGCGTGAATTCCGGCCTGTCAAATTCAATTGGATTACCGGGAATAAATACAATGAAAATATCGTATGTCTGACACGGCTCGCGTTCCCTCTATTTAGATCGACCACTGTCGCGTTAGCAATTACGCATAATTCTGACGGAATATATGATGATGCTGCCCGCCAATGAAAAGTTATTTACGTCCTGCCAGCACACAACGACTCAAGGACTAAAAAAGAAAAAAGTGAGCTCATGCATAAAATAAATACCAACTATATGGTGCAGACATACGCACTATATACATATATACATACAAACAAGAAATAGAGGGGACACATACATACATTTCATATGAGCAAGCTGTACAGCGAACATGTACATATGAGCGGGTCATATCCATAGACACACATTTTTTCCCAAGGTTATATTTCCACACTTATTTGCACGATTTCGATCATTCTTAATGGCCTCCCCGGAGCCATGATCAATAAATATCTGTGTAATTGTACAACCCAAGCCTGAAAAAAGAGGGAAATTGACAAAAGTGATGATATATATGTGATCATGGGAACGTTTATATATTGTTGTTTCTTGTTTGTTTTGTGTATTCAGAGTATTATTGTTCTTTTAGAAAAATATGTAACCCTAAATGTTGTTACAGTTCGGTTCTGATGAAACGGAGGTATAAGATTAATGAAAGGACTTTTCCTCACATTGTTAAGAAGTAATCACCCGTTTCCTGACCGAATGTACTGACTGCTTTACTGTGTATACGAGCTAAAAGAGGAGTCTGGTTTTTCATGAATGGACCTAAGTATACCTTAGTTTAACCAGACCACTGAGCTGATTGATAGCTCTCCTAGGGCTGGCCCGAAGGATTAGATTTATTTTACGTGGCTAAGAACCAATTGGTTACCTAGCAACAGGACCTACAGCTTATTGTGGAATCCCAACCACATTATAGCGAGAAATGAATTGACATCACCAGAAATAAATTTCTCTTATTCTTCATATGCCGGTCGGAGATTCAAACTCGCGGCCAGCAGAGTGCTAGCTGAGAACGGAACCCACTCTCCCAACGAGGAACTCATGAAAGGACCTGCATTTAACATTTCAACATAAGGCACATGGTAGTGTAAATAAAAACCCTTCTGATTATGCTTCTCAGTCACAAGAAGAAAGATTTTTTGGTCAAGTGTCATGCGTTTTCATACGGTAGGGATCTAGCAACTTTGTACGCACCGCAAATCTACGGAAGGACGCGTACGATATCTCAAGAGGAGAAAGAAGACAAGTATTAAATTCTAAAACATCACTGCGATCTAAGCATAAAACCTTCGTGAATTAGAAAAACCCCAACGGTATCCTCAATACATATATCAGTAATATGCTCCAAACATAAAATTCAACAAAGTTCTGAGAGAATGAGTAACGAATAAGCTAAGTATGCCCTTGCTTACAGTAAATATATACGAGAGAGAGAGAGAGAGAGAGAGAGAGAGAGAGAGAGAGAGAGAGAGAGAGAGAGAGAGAGAGAGATACAAAACTTTATGGAATAAGCAAGGGAATGCAATTCTACAGCTGGATACATTTCGAACGAATTAGGCTAATAAGCACGAGGAAAGGGATCAAGAGTAGTTTACACCTTCAGACTGTATGTTGGATAGTGACAGCAACTTTAGTTCACTAAAAATATTAAGGATTACGTAAAAACATTTCTTTTCATAGAACAGAAGCTTACAGAAAACCTTTCACTTTGTTATGTAGAGAAAATTTATGCCACTGTTTCCTGGTGCAATACCTATCAAGGGTTCTTCAACTGACATACCATTGATTAAGTTAACTATAAGGTACAATTCTTTCAGCTGCTTTTTAGCAACTACCCTCATCCTACATTTAGAGTAAAAAAAAATAATGAACATTCCATTTCGAAAGATATGTGCCCGCCTTCTCTCTCTCTCTCTCTCTCTCTCTCTCTCTCTCTCTCTCTCTCTCTCTCTCTCTCTCTCTCTCTCTCTCTCTCTCTCAATAGCCCTGCCAAGCAAAGCTTCCAGCCTCTCAACTTCCCATCAAAATATGTAGGAAAAATATTTTTCTGATCATCTGTGAGCAAGCAATCTTCTTATCTAAGACATCAAGTGAAAGATGTATGAAAACAGCCAAAGTCACAAGGAGTCACCAAACAATGATGTCTCGAATAATCACAAGAACACAATGACCACGTGTAGAGAGAGTTTCGTAATGACGTCGAATACAGCACAGTTGAGTAATACTTTCTCCTTTATTGTAACCCATACCCATTTCAGTTCTCAACCTAAGCTAAAACTGTCAGAAATATACATATTGTTACATGTGGGCTTTGGCTGATGAGTTTTTTAATTGATTAATGTATTGTATGTAGCCCTGCTTTGCTGAAGACACACTTAAACTGTCAATTGAAGCTAAAAGTTACCCATAAAAGACAGACAATTACCCAATTGGATTAGGTCACCAGTCGGAACTACATAGTGAATAATTGGATTAATTCTGCAACAAATAAATTACGTCAAACCCCTTCGTTACCCACCTAGCCCCAACAAAGAAAAAAGTGCTGTGATAATGAGGGAAATTACATGAACCACTTAATCGATGTCGGACACAGTTAATTTTCCCTGCTTCAGTAAAGAATAATGCAACGGTGTTCTTACTCTAGCGGCTACCACACGCAAGTTTAGTATTGGTAAAACTATTCTTCTTCCAAAACAATGGGGGTATCAGGATCTAAGGCTTGCCTGAAATTTTACTTATACTTAACTTTCCCTAATGCCTATATATTGCACAGGAATATCTTATGCATTTTCACTAGGCAATGATCATTATTCCTACACTAGACTTCATAAAAGAAATACGGTTATACCAGGTTCTCGTAAATGGTGGAGGAAGGGCAAAAAATTAAAAATAAGTACAGAGGAAGAGTTGCCAGCAACCAGCAATACTTGTCAATTCCAGGCTTACCGTTTACGTGGGTTGCTTGCGCAATGCAACTGACGATCGGAATTCTTGAACAACGCATATCGTCTATTCACTTAAGCAAAACAGACAGAATAAAGAACAAAGGACAGGGTTAATCAGCGCACAAACGCGTGTGCTTCATCCGACAGTGGATATCCCTCTCTGCCTTTCATGGGTTAGGTCAGGGCGCTGTTGTCTGCATCACCAATGCTGGTATGCAGCCTCCGGCAGTCAGAAAATTTGA
>NC_089746.1:36591511-36599011 GCF_040412425.1 Macrobrachium rosenbergii
ATTAGAGTAAATGATCTGTGCTGTCAAAAGTTCATCACAACACGGCGTTAATCCTTAATTATAATTAACTGACCTTCGGCAATCGACGCTCCCTGCAGATCAGCACACGAAGCTAATTATGTGTTCTCAACCTGTTTCAAGAGAGGATTCGGTACTGTTTTATTACAGCATACCCCATAGTTTTAATTTTTTTGACAGTTGACTTTTCTGTGGACAAATGTATTGATTTATTTATATACCTTTATTCTTTGTCATACCCTTTTGCATTTTGCAAGTTCTCTTTTCTTTGCCATAATTTCTTCTCTCCTTTTCAGATATGAGCGTTACATGATGAGGAAGATTGCTTTGCAATGCATGTCTTTTTTAGGCTGTTCCATAATAATTTCTTTACTTAATAATAATAATACTTATCGATGTAATCTTCGCCATCTAAGTTACCTGTGCACTGGATGCTTCTCTCTTTATCAGTTTCGCATAACGGTGACACTCGTGACTCTCTAAGCGGGTTTACCATAGGCTACTCTTCACATTTGCTAACCAACAACACTACTAAAGTACGCCAGATGATTCAGTTATAATTGCAGAATTCCACGTGCCACCGGCAACCGGTATTTACCAGTGGTCACCCATCCCAACACAGACCAAACCCGATGTTGTTAAACTTCAGGGTCAAGATATCAGATGTACAGTGAACCTGCACCGTCGGGCAATCACCAGCGCTCTTGGAATGTTATCAGAGTGACTTCTACCACAGCTTAGCAAAGAAAGCAAAAGGAAACAGCGAACATCTAACGAAAAACAAAGAGCAACTCATATATCCCAAAGCGAAGTGTTACCCATCCGGAAATACTGAACAAAAATCAAAATGTAGAAGAGAATCAGAATCTCTCATCTAAAAGGACAAATGAAAGAAAACGCATCTAAATTCTGAGCTAAAATTTACGTCGCCTCATCAAAATAGTTCTGTTGCTAAAATGCATAATATGTTGCATGAATATTCAACGCTGCATCCGTGTGACATTTTACATCATAGAGAACGCTGAGTTTTCTGATTATTACACACAGAAAATGCAAAGATTTTCAACTCCATAGAATGGTGTTAGTGCGCACTGCTGCAGGTCTGGGAATAAATAAATGTATATATTTATATATTTATATATATAATATATATATATATATATATATATATATATATATATATATATATATATATATATATATATATATACATGTATATATATATAATATATATATATATATATATATATATATATATATATATATATATATATTATAACAGAATCCTAGGTTGCGCTGGAGTTCACTTTACGTTACTCATAGGGCCTTCATAAAACACTCGAAAGCAAATAATGAGTGGCAGGTCGGCGTCGCCAAGTGAAAATCCTACTTCTTAACCTCACTTTATTCACACAAACACAATGGTAGCTTAAAGGTGGCAGTTCTCACTAAAAATGTAAATGTACAATAAATCACTAAATTGGAGATTAGCACAAACAAGGTGTGCATAAAGGGACCATATACAAATGCAGTTATGTCAGCCCGGGTAAGGTGGATTCCTCTGGCAAATCGGGTGGCAGGAAAACGTCTACTTGGTAAAAAGACTGACAACACTCCTGGAAGTGAAATAATTCCAGATGAGACTACTACGAAATTATATCTTTCTTAGAACAAGTTAACACATAAGTTAAATGGGTTGCATTACTCGAATCACTTCTAGCAAGGGTATCGAATTGATCTCATCACTTCTAGTAAGGGAATGGCGTTACTCTATGCACTTCTAGCAAGGAACACTGGCACAGATAAGTACACTGTTGCAAAGACAAAGAAAAAGTTATTGAATTAAATTGTGAATTGTGAGAGACAAATATCGAGTCAGAGAAAAAGAACACTGGCTTAGAACTAACCCTCGAATCCCAGGGAGTACTGTAATTTGCTTCTTTGTGATGCTTGGATAGAAAATTCTCCAGGTGAGGCAGATCTGAACTATCTTGTGGCGACGTCTGACTCAAAGATTAAAGTCCTCCAAGTGTGTGGGAAATGAGTGCCTGCTTGGCGCTAGGCTCGCTGCTCAGTTGGGCAACACCTTAGGCTGACCAACACAGACTGACTGACTATCTCTGTCGACTTGCCCTTTTTAAGGTGGGGAATGGCTTCGATACATGGCTAGCGCATATGTGGAGTTAACAAGAGAAGGTCTGCGCCAGTAAATTGAAAACAATAGGGGGGAAAAGTTAAGTATATCTTTAGTTTAACCAGACCACTGAGATGATTAACAGCTCTCCTAAGGCTGGCCCAAAGAATTAGATTTATTTTACGTGGCTAAGAAGCAGTTGGTTACCTAGCAACGGGACCTACAGCTTATTGTGGAATCCGAAACACATTATAGCGAGAAATGAATTTCTATCACCAGAAATAAATTTCTATAATTCTTCACTGGCCGGTCAGAGAATCGAACACGGGCCCAGCAGAGTGCTAGCCGAGAACGATACCAACCCGTCCAATAAGGAACTGCACGAGGGGTGTTAATTGGGTTTGGGGTTTAGCTAGAAGGAAATAGTAACTATCTTGCATGTGTTCTCCCCCGAGAGCAATAAATGCCCTTCCAACGTCTTAAGGTATGTGACACTTCCAGATCCTACCAACTCACTTCATATATTGTTGGTCTATCTAGTCCGTCCTCCCCTCTCTAAATAAGAACATTTCTGAATTATTAAAGAAATAAGCGATACGGTGGTGTTGAAAACCGTAAATATATATATATATATATATATATATATATATATATATATATATATATATATATATATATATATATATATATATATATATATATATATATATATAATCATGATGCTACAAATGTCATTTAATATCAATTCATTCACTACTCCGAAGTAGCGTGAATTGGATATTAAACGACATTTGTAGCTTAATGATTGTATATAAATCATGGCGTGATAACATTTTCCAAGTACTGATGACATGTGGCACCTACAACTCTCCGGTAACACTAATACAATTTAATTTCAAGTAGTTCTGTTTATCCGCAAAGCTATAGTTTTGAGGCTATATTACTCCTTTCTATGGGAGAGTACAGCTAGAAAACTGATTGAAAACGAGAACCCAAAATGAACATTTAACGCAAAAAATTATGATTAACAGATATTTGTCTGAATTCATTAGCTCTTAACAGAGTCCCAATAGTCTGCAGCCAATTTTGTGTCCAGCACAGTCCATACTGATAAGGTTTCACAGCCCCTCCAAATTAACACAGAGATCAATTGATTCTCGTCTATGAATCCTTCAGCTCTAGAGAGTGTCCGAATACCCTGTGCCCATTTTTGTTTCCAGCACAGTTCATATTGACAAGGTTTCACACTTCCTTCAATTTAACAATTTAACACACAAAAACTGATGATCAATTGAGACTTATCAATGAATCCTTCAGCTCTAGAGTCCCAGTACCCTGTAGCCATTTTTGTGTCCAGCACAGTTCATACTGACAGGGTTTCACACCCCCTCCAAATTTAAATCTACAAACTACCCTGGTCCCAGATTCTTTGGATCCCTAAATGAGGCAGAATTTCTCATAAAAAAGGCAGCTACCAGTGTCAAACATAGTTCATAGCAAAAGGCTTTCTCTAAAATCAAATTGGCAATATTTCTCATCACATAGGTGGCTGTCACTTTGGAGTGGCTGAAAGTTCTCAGTAGTCCTCTCTTGCGGATGTGGTTTAGCTTCCCCACGTCCATGAGCATGTCCATGCCTTTCCATTTTGATTATGTTTTTCTGAAACAGTTTTTCTTTTATTTTCACCAAGTGTAATTGCACTTGTGGCTCCCCACAATTCTCTTGCAACATTTCTACAATTCCTATTACTTCTACGTACCTTCAAAGGACAGATTTCACTACTACATTGTTGCCCCATTCATTTGTAAGCTGAAAGCTGTTTCAGCCAGAACCTGTTGGCGATTCAGGGTTACACTAGAGTTACAATGGAACTCCGATACGTAAGTGAGTACAGCCAAAAAATTGATTGTAAACAAGAATCCAAAATGAAAACTGAACATTTACATCGCAGCTCAGAAAAATTAATATTAATATAAATTTCACAGGCCTACAGCTATTTTTGTGCCCAGTGCAGTTCATATCAAGTGACTTCCATGCCCTATTTGCAATCACATTTGAAAACTAAGGTGGTCCCAGCCTGATAGCTGCCTTTGTGATGGGTAATACTGCTACTTTTAGGGATCCACGAAATCTAGGACCAGCACAGTTTGCAGGTTTGAATTTGGAGGGTGTGTGTAAGCCTCATGATATTAACTATGCTGGACACAAATACGACTGAAGACCACTGAGAATCCCTCTAAAGTCCAAAGATTCAAGGAGAAGCATCATGGCTGGCTTTGGAATTTATTGATATTAATTTTTCTGAACTTGAAACTTTTGTGTGTGTATATGTATATATATATATATATATATATATATATATATATATATATATATATATATATATATATATATATATACATACATACATACATACATACATACATACATACATACATACACGTGCATGTGTGCAAGCAGGTGAGGCCCAATGGAAAACATCAATGCAAGGACGGACGAGGGAAAACAGGCTAATTTCAAATTCCTTTATTCTGACGTTTCGTGATAACACTTTATTAGGTCTTCTGGGAATCTGTTAATAAATGCAATAGACAAAGAATCAATCTTAATGCCAAAACATTAGTAAAAAGACTAAAATACTTAAAACCTACGACCGCCAACCATTTACTGGAATTATCTAATGAGCTAGTACACCAGAATAACTAGTTCGTGAGGGTTTTGGGCTGGACCTATAATAAAAAACCATCAATTTCGATAGAAGTTTTACAGATTTCCGAACTGTTACTAATATTCGAATGTTCGAGGTTGGAGAACTCACTTCCTATGGGAAAACAAATTCCACGACGGGAGCCGATTCTGACCTTCAGGAACCTCTTCGTGTCCCAGAGTTACATTTTGGCTAAGTATATTTGAAGACCACATTTCAGATTAAGAAGGGATTGAACCGATCTTTATACTTAGAGAAGAAACCAACGGTTAAAGAACGCTTTGGTATTAATTTTATGTTTACAGTACCATACTGATTTTGTATAATTTGAAAAAATCCTTCTGAAAGAGCTACCATGCAGAAACAGAAATTCAGCATAAAAATTAATTTTGGTACCGCGGGAGACTTAGTTATATTAAGATAATTATTAAGAAAACCTCGAAGCTTTTTATATAATAACCTTTGTAGGGAACTATTACTTTTAAGATATTCTGAAAGCAAATCTATTTCCTGATGAAAAGAATGTCAGATGTAATATAAAAAAAAGGGGGGAGGGTTCTATGGAGGAGAGTAGATATCGAGTTTAGCTTAAAATTATAAAAACATGAGCTGTAATCATTAGATCCTAATCTGTAAAAGTTTTCTTTCTAAACATAGAGGTATTAAAAGATTCTTTCTGTCTCGTAACGAGTAAGTCTAAGGTGGTTTACTATTCTCTTCTTTTCAACTTTAAATTTAATATTGCCGTGTTGGGAATTTGCATATGCTTAGAAAAGTTTGTATCAAGAGTCTCTTCCGAATACAGATAATATTTAATGACCCGCCCCCACCCACACACACACCTCTTTGCTTCCAGAACATTGCATATGACCTGCTACCTTCCCTGCTTAAGCTATTATCTGGTTCATCCTTTCTAGACTGACCAAAATCTTTTGAGTTTATTTAAAATATAGTAAGCAATATATTCCACTATTCTTCCAACCGTATCAGCAATAATCGAACACCTTCCAGGATTCCACTTCGCTAACACAGGCTAGTTCATATTCCATTTGTTACTCTTTTTATCATAACATAACTTTGCATCTCCCTTGTCGCTTCCCTAATTCTCACATTTTTCGATTAAATAAATATTCAACAGCAACCTGTTTGAAATCAACTTTTTATATCACGTCAGTCCTTTTTAGGTCTAAATTGTCTGGCACAAATCACTTTTATCGTTAAGACTTCAGATCACTCCAAAAAAAGGACTTGACACGATACATTCTAAATGCCTTCCACCACACACACACATATATATAATGTCTTTTATTCCAAATATTCTTAGGCCATATTTAGTCGTTGCTGCTATATATATATATATATATATATATATATATATATATATATATATATATATATATATATATATATATATATATATATATATATATATATATATATATATAATATATATAAACGCAAGTATATATAATTTACATGCAGCGCATTAATGAATGAGAATGGCAGCGACTAAATATGGCCTAAGAATATTTGGAATAAAAGGCATTAAACTCAAAGACCGTTAACGATAGACTAAATTGTTCGGTAGGATTGTTTTTCGAAGTTTAACTTCAAGAAATACGTAGGTACACATTCTTGTCTTCAGTTCATTTTTCGGGAAAATACATGGCGATGGAAATATGGCAACAGAAGAGAACACTTTGAACCGAAAGCTATAATGGCCCAATATCGTTTAGAGGATGTCGGCATGAATTTTTAGAATTTTATTTGGGGTTTCAAATTTCATAATGTATTCTGTGGAAGCGATAGTTGAAAAGGACAAACGGATTGCTAAGCCAAAAACTGTCCCTGACACAGTAAAATGTGCATGCTGACTGCAAATAAAAGTGCAAGCAGTTGAGATGTTTGCATAGTATGTGGGGTATGAAATGTTGAAAAAGTGAGAAATGTGGAGATGGGTAGAAAGGCTAGCATAGGAGACAAGGTGAATTCTGGTATTCCTACATGGTTTAGCCATATGGCAAGAATGAAGTGAAATTTTTTTTTTTCGGAAGTCTATGGAGGTAAGAGTGAAAATCTAGTAAAGAGCTATTAGAGATGCATTCTTACTGTGATGGATGTACTGGAGGGTGAGGCCCCATGCCCACACAGTTAAGGTTAAGCTTGCTGCTGATAAAGCTTCTGCGTGGGTAAATTGTGTTACTGTGTATTTGGAATTTTTGCTCAAAATGGGTTATTCTACGATTCAGCAATTAATGTATGAAAGTGTTTTTTTTTTTTATTTACTGGATCCATCCATTTTAGAGAAAATGGCTTACTACTGAAATGCATACGTAAGTATGTACGTACGTATGTATGTATGTACATACACACACATGTATATATATATATGTGTATAATATATATATATACACGTGTGTGTATGCATGTAAGGCACATCTACGTGTGTATTTGTGTATATACTACTAAGATTTAACTACCATAATTTTGTGTGTTAACACGAAGCGTTTGACATGCAACTTTTTCCAGTAAATTTTTAAAAAAAACTTACATAAAAGATGAAAATCTTTACAGAAGAATGGCAGTGACCAAATAAAATTGGACGTTAATGGGAAATTATGACCTAAATTTTCTTCATAAT
>NC_089746.1:36604011-36616511 GCF_040412425.1 Macrobrachium rosenbergii
CAGAAACTAATCAGGAATAAAGAAAAAGAAAACTTTGTACCAAAAGTTTCGTTCAAAGAGTTGGAAGATTATTTATCTTGAAATTTTGATATACATTTCTGAGTTCACACTGTCTCTAGAACAAAGGCAAAAACCCTTGAAAAATATAAAAAAAATTAAAAATAAAAAAGCAACCGGCAGCTTCACTTTATTAAAATCTTGATTAGACTGGGCGAGTTAAAGCCGTACGTCATTCCTCAGGGCAATTAGTTCGGTAATTATGGGGAAATAATGTTCATGGTAATTCTCTCGTAATTAAAATGACACCATGAGAGCTCCAGAGATTTATCTATAAACAAGATATATTGTTTTAGCGAATCTGCCACATACAATGAATCAAAATTTAATGTTTGGTCATTCTAGCAAAAATATTAAATTTGAATAAAGAATGCCTTATTAATCAATAGAGCACAAACATTATATATATATATATATATATATATATATATATATATATATATATATATATATATATATATATATATATATATATATATATTATAATCAAAATTTAATGCTTGGTCATTCTAGCAAAAATATTAAATTTGAATAAAGAATGCCTTATTAATCATTAGAGCACACACATTATATATACTGTATATATATATATATATATATATATATATATATATATATATATATATAATCATATATATATATATATCCTTTAATATCAATTCAAACTCTACCTCGGAAATAATATATTTTCATTTTATATGTTACCGAAGGGGAATTTTTAGTTTGATAATAAGTTCGTCGGCCGCGTGGGTTAAAATGCGTCCACTGTAGCCCTGAGTTCTTGTCTTCGCTGGTTCGAGCCCACGAGACGACGAACTTATTATCAAACTAAAAAATTCCCCTTCGGTAACATATATGAAAATATATTATTTCCGAGGTAGAGCGAATTGGATATTAAAGGACGTTTGTAGCTTACTGATTGAATATGAATCACGGTGATGTGATAAAAAAAGTCATATATATTATATATATATACATACATATATATATATATATATATATATATATATATATATATATATATTATAATATAGATATATATATATATTATAATATAATATATATAGACATAATATAAATATATATACTATATATATATATATATATATATATATATATATATATATATATATATATATATATATATATATATATATATATATATATATTATATATATATTTAAAAGTGAATGTTTGTTTGTATGTTGGTGCGCTATACAAATCCGAACCGCCTGACCGACCTAGACAAAATTTGGCACGTGGCCATCATTTGACCCAACTCAGATAATATGGTAAGTTTCAAACCCGTACCCCCCTCCCCTTGCTATCGCCTTTTTCAGGAAACCACTTCTAGTTTTCTATGAAAGACAGTGTGAAATTTCCTTTCCGTATAAACATAAATGTCTAAAACCTTCAAGTTTGGTAGAAAAGATACTCTCAACTTCCCTAATTCTATTCCCTTACCGCAGGCACGAACCAAAATCTCCAGTAAAATGTAACCTAAACAAATTAGGAGCAAGTAGCGGGGATCTCGACGTGGCTTCAACATTAACGCTTCCTGCACAACCAAGCAATTCGTCTGAAAGTTTTTGTTGTTGCTCGGGAAGATTATATCTGGATATTCAGACGGGTCTGTTTTGTTTCCATCTTTCAAAGTGCGAAGTTTACTGGAGGAGATGTGGCATTTGCTCATCACATCTCACTTTTTATTTCCTCAAAGGATAATATTCGGGAACGGAAGTTATCAGATTAAATTCGATGTCATGCGTCGGAAAAAGATGGAAGGAGTTTGACACAGTTCTGTTTATATATATATATATATATATATATATATATATATATATATATATATATATATATATATATATATATATATATATATATATATAAAACACATATATATGTATGTATATATATGCATATTACATATATACATACATACATACATATATATCTACATATATAAAATGGATGTATTAGGACTTGATTTTGAATAGTTATGTAACCACTTTTTTCCTTATAGTAAGTTCCTTTTTCGTTTATTTTTATAATCTTATACGATTATGTTATTTGTACTTGATATTCTATTTTTCTTGTTAATAATTTTTTTTCTGTATAGGCAATGTACTTGCAAGAACAGAGATTACTGTTTACTTTGTATATTTTGTATTATGTCACGTTGTGGACAAATTTGTACTAATTATTGTATACTTTTGTCAATAAAATAACTAACTAACTATGTATGTATGTTCCAGCATAACTCTGAAATGCATTGAGAAATTTCAACCAAACTTGGTATACACATGACTTAATATCTCGAAAAGAATACTGTGGAGGTTAGACATCACTAGCAGCAAAGGGCACCAAAGGGGGTGGGGGTGGAAGAACTTCCCTGAAACGGGGCTGGTCTGCCAGTGAAACGGGCTGGTTATGGTTGTAGGCTTGAAACTTTATGCATTTATCATACCTAATTTTGGTATACATATGACTTTACGTATTTATCATAACTAATTTTGGTATACATATCTGGAAAAGAATACTGTGGGGGTAAGACATCAGTGACACCAAAGAGGGTGGGGGTTGGGAAGGGTGTGCCAGAGAGAGAGAGAGAGAGAGAGAGAGAGAGAGAGAGAGAGTTTAGAGGTTGTCATTCAGATTTAGAGAGAGCAGAGCAGAGAGTTTGTCATCATGTCAGATTTATATATATATATATATATATATATATATATATATATATATATATATATATATATATATATATATATATATATACATATATACATTTAACTTACAAATGCACATGTGGCACTTCATCCAATCCTCAAGGCTGAAGTCTTGAAGAACTAAACATAAACCGCTACTACGCTTAGACATTTATTCATTCCCAAGTTGACATCTGTTTCAGCTAATGTCCCATTGACTTTCACAGGGCTACACCTGATTTACAATAGAATTAGAGTACAGAAGACACTTTGTAGAAAAGAGTAATTCAAAAGAAAAACCCAAGACAAAATTCTCAGTGGAGAAAAGGTAAAGCCACCAAATCAACAGACCAGGATGCTCCAAAAAAAATCCACTGGCTCCAGAGAGAGCACCATAAGTCTGCAACCACTTGTGTTCATTTTGATTGACTTTCACCACATCTACGAACATAAAACTGGCCACAGACTCCCTAGATCTAGCGTAATTTGCAGATTTAAACTTAGAGGTAGTGTAAAATCATTTGGCAAAGGCTGCAAAATTTGGGTCTATCTGGAGCTGGGGGAGGGGGGGGTCTGGCCCGTTGATATTCCTATTTCTGAATGGTTAAGTTTGAGCTGAATGTTCATTTCGAATCACTGGATTTCAATTAAGCTTTGGCTGTATGCTTCTACATATCGGAACTTAGTTCCACAGCAAACCTACTGCAGCCCCGAAGAAGTCCATTGGTTAATGGCTGAAGCAGCTGTCCACTTGGGAAATAACGACAGAAGACAGCAGCACAGTAATAGCTTTTGTTTCAAACCTTGAATAGTTCAGCCTTATGGGCTAGAAAAAGTCCTGGAGATCTTAGAAATGTTGCCAGGAAGTTATACGTGCCACATGTGCATTAGCAATTCAGGTATGTGTGATTATATATTATATATATATATATATATATATATATATATATATATATATATATATATGTATATATATATATATATATATATATATATATATATATATATATATATATATATTCTATAACACAGGAGTATATCTTGAACACAGATACACTGACAACCACAGGTTCGGATTTCTCAGTACTTCTCGTTAAGTCATGTTATTTAAGGTTTTTCCACAAGCCTAAAACATGCTTCTCCATCTCAAATGGCGAACCTCAAAACCTTAAAAGATATATACGAGCTACTGAGAGATCCCGGGGGCATCTTTCAAAAGAAGAGGCATACTGTTCTTTAAAAAAATTCTTAAAACATTTCAGAAATCATCTATACTTTTATATAGCCTATGTAATATAAAATAATAATTGTGTGTATGTATTTGTGTATGTATTTATATAATATATATATATATATATATATATATATATATATATATATATATATATATATATATATATATATATATATATATATATATATATACGAGGGTAAGTCAAAAAGTTCCAGGAAAAATTGTTGAATGATGTATTTACACAGGAATGAAACAACCCAAATACTTGGTAAACAATTATCTGTGATGTAGTGATCATATAGACTTGTTACCTCAGTCATCCTCTTGCTACCGTGGTGTTAACATCTGCTTCAGAAAAGTAACTTCTTGAACCCATGGAAAATAAAAATTTTGAGATGAGAGCTAACATCAAGTTCCTGACCAAGCTTGATTGGAAACCAGGAAAAATTATTGAAGCTTTGCAACAAGTTTATGGAGATTCTTCTCCATCTAAATCAGTTGTTTATGATTGGATAAAGCGATTTAAGGATGGTCGGGAGGACCTCAAAGACAACCCAAGAGAAGGAAGACCATCGACTGCAAAAAATGAAAGAATTGTGGCTTTGGTGCAGAATCTAGTGGATGAAGATCGTCGGATTACTATCGATATGATAGCTAATGAAACTGGGATCTCCCATGGTTCCGCATTTTCAATTTTAAATGAAAATCTTGGTTTGAGTAAACTTTCAGCACGTTGGGTCCCAAAAGCGTTGCGCGAAGACCAACTGCATCAAAGAGCTGAACTTTCTCTTGCAGTTTTAACGAAGATTGAATCAAATGAATCAGAGTTTTTGACCGGATTGTTACTGGAGATGAAACTTGGATCCATCAATATGACCCAGAAAGTAAAATTCAATCAAAGCAATGGTTACCAAGAGGTTCAGCTGCACCAGTGAAGTTCAAAGTGGCGAGATCTGCCCAGAAGGTTATGGCAACAGTGTTTTGGGACTCAAAGGAGTGATTTTGATTGATTTCCTTGAAGGACAAAAAACAATCACCGGGAACAGCTACAAAGGTGTTTTGCAAAAACTGAAGACTGCATTGGCTAAGAAACGTCGAGGAAAGTTGCATCGCAGAATTTTGTTCCATCATGATAACGCTCCAGCACATTCATCAAGGGTTGCAAGAGAAGTCCTACGGAAATTTAGGTGGGAAACTCTTCCACATCCTCCTTATAGTCCTGATCTTGCTCCTTCAGATTTTTTCCTCTTCCCAAAACTCAAGGAACACTTAAGAGGAGTCCGGTTTGAATCTTTGGATGCTGCTAAACATGCAGTTTCAACATGGTTTAATAGAAAGGCCCCAAATTTCTACAAAGAAGGGTTGCAGAGGTGGAAACAGCGCCTTGAAAAGTGTATAGAGTTAGATGGTAGATATGTAGAAAAATGATGTTTGAATTTCCTTAAATAAAGAGTATATTGAATTTTTCCTGGAACTTTTGACTTACCCTCGTATATATATATATATATATATATATATATATATATATATATATATATATATATATATATATATATATATATATATATGTGTGTGTGTGTGTGTGTGTGTGTGTGTGTGTATATATATATATATGTATGCATTTTCTTACAAATATTTATACTGTTCGACCTCTCTTCCCTGATTTAGTAGAAATATAAAAACACTAAGAAAAGAAAGCACCAAAGCTCTCTCTGGGTAAAGCAGTTGAGGGGGGAAAGCCAGAGAGCTGGCTGTTGTGTTTCAAAACACCAACTGTTGTCAACGGATTTGAAGTTTAGTTTAGGGACCTATTCAACAGGGTAAGTTTTACTAGGGCCGCCTTTAGTTAGGGTATACCTTAAGCTCACTTTATTATGACCCTCGTACTGGCGAGTTTTTTGTCATTTTTCAGGCTACCCGCAGGCCATTAAGTGGGAGGAGTCTTCTAAGCAAGCGCCCATGCATTTGACCCAGCTCATCAGTCCATCGTTAACCTGGAGTGAGAGCACAAGTACAGTCTCTCTCTCTCTCTCTCGGCCTTCTCCCTTTGTTCTTTACCCCTCTTGTGGAACAGCTGGGGAAATTGCCCTTCAACGGAACCAGGGCGTCTGATGCAATTGATCACTGCATTGTCTACTCTAAGGTAAGTCTGAAGATGACAATTACTCCCAGTTCCTCCCTTTAGACCTCCCCCTTATTTCCTGTTTCATGTGTCTCTCCTAAACAGTCACTGACTAAGGAAATCCTAGTAAAACCATATCCCATATGAAGTCAATGAGTGTTGCCTAGTGAGATTGCATAAAGTATCCTCCATGGTGTTAACGTAATATCCTTGATTTAAGATACATCTCTTGCAGTCAATTAATAATAAGTGAAAGGTCCTGGAATTCAAGCGTTATCTGGATACGTCTCTTCCAGAATCGGGCACGCCTTGGAACCTGGTCATAATCTTGTTTGGAGAAGGACTAGCAACAATATACTCGAGTCTGGCGCTTAGAATTGTTTATTTGAGCGTCACAAGAGTTTTTTCAGCTGTTGCGTCATCCACTAACTATGTTGAAATATCGTGTGTCCGAAGTGGGATGAAGTTGGAGCTGTTATCAGCTCCCGTAAGATTTTTTTACTTCATTCACTTTTTTTGTTGAACTAGACGGTTGAGTAATTTGGTCTATTTAATTCATGTGTTCAGAATAAATCAATACATTCAGTAACCTACTTTCAACTGACGACCGAATCTAATTAAGTTAATTATCTGTCTTTTTTGGTAACTTTTAGTCTTAATTGACAAGATTACATGGGTCTTGGGCAAAGCAAGGCTATATAAATCACAGTAATTAATAATTAAACTCATCAGCCGAATGACCTATGTAACAACTTATATAGAACGCATCTATATGTGTGTTTGTTTGTAGGTGTGTGTGTGTGTATATATATATATATATAGTATATATATATATATATATATATTCTATACGTATATATACTATACATATAATGTATATACACATTTATATGCATATATGTGTGTGAGTATGTATGTATGTATGTATGTATGTATATATATATATATATATATATATATATATATATATATATATATATATATATATATATATATATATATATATATATATTAATTAGTGGGGATATGCTATGGTACTTGTCACTAATTTGACAAAAATATTCATAACCGCAAGCCAGATATCACGAGACTGTTTACAGAATCTAATTCATCCAAGCAAAGGAGTAATAAATCCAGGAAAGAAGAGGATAGCGAACACTTGTAGTCATGTTAATATTAGCAGACCTACACTCTTAATTGGACAGAGGCATGTTAAAACTTGCCAGAAACCCCTAAGCAGTTAAAGTTACGGAATACAAGGTTAGAATTTTAGTGTTCATGTAAATTTCACTCATCTCCAAAATAAAAATAGCTTCAGTTAGATTTCAACTGTCAATTTCACGATAAAAAAAACCTTAAATGAATATCATCACACAATGTTGAAAAATAAGGCAACCAAGGATTATATTAACCAGTAAACTATCAATGATAAAGTACCTGTAAGAATTAATCTTCGTTCAATCTTTCCTCACTAGAGGTCGATTGCCAGGCAGCGGTGTCGTTTGGTATGTAGGTCGATTAAAATCCGTTTCCAGAAGAATCCATTACGCTTCTGTTGAAGCACTAGGTCTTTATTCGACTGTTGGTGTACATTTTACCCATTCGAAGAGATTAATAGGTAGAATGAGGGTGAAACCTATGCCCTTAAGCACCCTGGCTGCAACCACCTACAGTCGAATAAAGACCTAGTGCTTCAACAGAAGCGTAATGGATTCTTCTGGAAACGGATTTTAATCGACCTACATACCAAACGACACCGCTGCCTGGCAATCGACCTCTAGTGAGGAAAGATTGAACGAAGATTAATTCTTACAGGTACTTTATCATTGATAGTTTACTGGTTAATATCACCTCTCTCTCTCTCTCTCTCTCTCTCTCTCTCTCTCTCTCTCTCTCTCTCTCTCTTTAACCTCGACCAAAGAGGATAAGATTAGCGTGTTTGATTATCGGTCTATCTTTCTGTTAGAAAGGGTTAAGGTAAAACTGAGTAACCGATTTTGATAAAACTTAGTTGAAAAATGCCCGACTAATCGTCAAGGACATGGGATTTAAACGGAATTACCAGCAAAAAAACTTTAAAACGAATCAACCGTCTTCGAAGTCTTGCGAAGGACAGGAAATGAATAAAATATCATATTGTGATTACATAATCATTGCTAGAAAAGCCTCTCAATAAAGTCACGGTAGTATTGAATCAAATTACTTGGATTTCAATCTTTTCCAACGGGAAGAGGCAAGAAGCAATTTTCAAAAAATATAAAACGGAATCGAGACAATTCAGTCTCACGCTGCCATAAACACTGACACAAACGTGTGTGTGTGTGTGTTAATGGCGGCATGAAATTGAATTATTTTTTTTTTTTTACATTTCTATTTAATTTTCTAAAATTGCTCCTTGCCTCCGTCGTTGGAAAAGAATGAATGTGCTTGCGTGCATATAAAGAGCGAAAGAACTTCAAGTTTTAGTAAATATGTTCTATCTTTCAAGTATTCATGTACAGCCTGAATGATATGCTACCGTGGAAACGCAAATAGAACAATGAATGAAGACGGCGAGGCGACGCGAATTCCAGCTTCCAAATTCCTCGAACTCATTAACAGCCAAAATTAGGTCGTGTTCGATGTCAGTGCCGAGGATAATAAAACCCTTATCTGGCAAAGACTCTTCATACAATTTACTGTCAGGAGTGTAATCCTGCTTGTCTGATATGTGCTTATGAAGTATGTTTGCATGAATAATGGGGTGCAAGGAAGTAATGAATATTGTCCATACTCAAAAAGTAACAGTCGAATTTTCTTATTTTGGAAAAGCAAATTTTCTTCATAAAACTTTGTTTCTAAAAGATAAACACTCCTTTTCCTTTTGTAATTAGGCCGGCCAACCGGCAATCAAAGGCATTCACTATTCCAGGCCTCAAGTTAAGTCTAGAAGCAGAGCGGGAGGAAAAACACCAAAGAGCTCTCCATTACACACCTCAAGAAACAAGTAAAGTTGAACGAATCCGGAAAAACGGAAGGAAGATCCGGAAAAACAGAAGCAAGAAGAAAATTCCAAAGCTCAGCGTCAGAAGTACATGGATCCAGAACCGACCTAAAACCATTCATATAAAGAATGTCTGATCTTAAAAAATATCACTAAAGAGGCATTTGTCCCTCGTTAATCCTTGTAAAAATGGATGTTTTAGTTAAAAACAATTTTTTTTATCATAAAATCTTTCTTTGTGAGTAAGCTCCAAGTCATGAAATTACGGCTTAGGGACAATACTTCAATATTCTCATATATCGTATTTATGCTGACAAGAAATGTATTTACGTATGAATCGTACTCTGTATAAAAAAGCCCTTGTTCAAGACACTGTATGGAATCGACCATATAGCGCAAAATCCATTAAAAGACTGCAACGTCCTTTTGGCTTTAAGCCAATTCGGTGGTAACCGACATTAATTTCAGCAATTAAATTTCTAATTATTTCCCGCTGCTATATTGAAAGTCAATGGCTCCTGTCAGGTTATATTATACAGAAAGCCGATTAAAACTGTCGACTGCAGGGTCTGAAAATTATGAGAGAAGCCATGTTTTACGGGGAGAGAGCGTGAGATAAAAAAATGAGCACATGAATGCTAACCAACACAAGCACATGATTTTTTGTCATCTTCCATCTTACAAATGACGGATCTACCCTCCGGAACTAAGGCTCAACTTTTGTTTCCTTCCCTGCTTCTTCTTCTCTTTTCTAAGGTGCTGGCCTAGGTAGAGTCTCTGATCCACAAAATGCGCATTTTAACTTTGCATTCATATAAGTTAGCGGTATCCATGCAAGTATGGAGACTGACCATTCATGAAAGACTATTTCCCCTTACAGACACAGAATTACCTGCAGGTTTTTTCTGATTTTTTGAGCTATAATTATTGATTCTGGCCTTGGGCCATAAACTGAAATATCCCTTCCAAATGGAACAATGCACACTTGCATTATGAGCAGTGCTGATCTAATGTCCATTAGCTGTAATATTTTCCTTTTTCCATTTTTTGGACGAGGGAGAGTGGAATGATTATGCCAAGCCTTCCAATTTATAGACCTTATTGATAGTCGGGGATTCATTGCCAATTAAAAATGGAATCGGGAACAACCATTCATTATCACCCGGCAGATGTGTTTATAAGTTCATTAGCTGGTATTGTTGGGGAAATTGTAGCATTGCTGAAGCTTCCCTTAAAGTTGAAGTGCGGCTAACGTGATTTTAGTGGTGGACGTCAGAGGGAGATGGGGGAGAGGGTTCTACTAACCCTGCAGCTGGAATTACAGCTGACAGACTGGCAATAGGTTAATTATGGCAACTGCCAAGAGCAATTAGACGGGCAGACGATAAATCAACCTGGCTAGAGAAACGGCGAGATAGGATGCGGACTTCACATGCCATCACAAAACCATCTCCGACTGAATTACAAGAAATTACTTTGATATCCAGATGTATTAAAAGAACACCGAGATTAACTATTCCTTTCACCTAACTACATTTGCTCTCACTTATATTTCACTTTAATAGCATGCACCCGATTCAACTCTGTTAATCATATTCATCTACAGAACCGCAGCCTTACAACCAGTTGTAAACGAATTTTACCAGGCAAGCATGATGAACTCTTGATTGCAGTTTTACTGGACAAGTCGAAGACTAACGTCCCAATTCAAAACAAAAATTATTCGGAATGAAAGAAATACTCTCTATAAAACATGAACATTCTTGAGCTCATATTGTGGATCACAGCACAGAAAATCGATTTTGCTTGCAAATTCTACGAATGTGTCACATCATTACCAGCAATGGATGCGGATGATCGCTGTCCTGCACTACCCTGACATCACGCATTAACTGTAAAGAGGATCTGAGTTTTGAGAGGATTTGAGGTTAGCTTTATTTTTCATAAGACTTTTTTCAAAACCTAAAATATTGCAAAACTGGAATCTTTAACATTCTCAAAATGGTAAGGCACAAAAAACCATCCATGCTTGAAGCAACCAAATTTGACAACTATGTCATGAATTTATGAACTTTGTTGGTGAGATGGTTCCCAAATGGTGTTCGCCAATGAACATCTCGAACCGTTCATCCGTTCTCGAGATATTTTGTTCAAACGACCATAAAGACGGGCATACATAACAACATTAGTTTTTCTTTTTCATGGCGGAGGTAAATATAACAATATCATTATGTTTTTTTCACTGCTTAACTTGAGAAGAAACTCACTGTCCCATCTGGTACACATGGAACTATGTTCGAATTACCCACAGTGGATCTGCAAAACGTGTATCTAAGGGCATCGCAAGAACTAATTACTAGTACACAGAGGTGATCACATGCGCTAATCATCCTTGTAATAAGTGTCACATTCCTATGTTTGGCCTTTATCAGTAATTCACTGTGCATCCCAACTTATAAATTCGCGAAGGATACTTCCATAGGTAACAATTCCTTCTGATGTAATGTCTACGATGCAATGACAGGCACATGCAATGTAGGATAACACTGCAATTTCTGCAATATGTTTCTCATTGGCTGGCATGGCAATTACTAGTAATAACTGCGATTCGTAATTCCTGATTAACGTTGGCTGCGTGTCTATAACGTTTGTTTTTGGGAAGCACAAGGCCAAACAATACTACAACGTTGAAGTTTTCAGTTTTTACTGGAACAATATTAACGAAATTGTTCCATTACAAGAAATTCGAAAAGTTCATCTCCACTTCAACAACAACAAAAATTAGTCAATGAAATGGATGTGTTTTTACCAAATTACTCTTTAGGACAACTATTCCACAGGAAGAATGATAAAAGTATGAGGTCTGGCAACATATATCATCGGCTTTTGATACAGAATAAACAAAAGAAAGAATAACTTACACCCAACCACACATCCGTGTTTGTGTGGGATGACATAAAAAAAACAAGGGAAATTTGAATAACAATAATTCTCCTGCTGGTACCAAATCTCATACAGATTTGCCATTCATGCAAAAAAAGTAGTTTTTATGCAGACAAAAAAAAAAGGAAAAAATCCCAGCTAGGAACTGTCCAAAATGTGACGAAAATACTTCCATTCTCTCTCTCTCTCTCACAGACACACACACACAAACCCAGAGCAGATAATCGGCCGGCAAAAAGAACCGTCTTCCAAAAAGCTTTCCCGCTGCCAGGCTCCTCTCTTTACCTTGGCTGGAACCCATCCCATAAAACATTATTAGGGCAAACATTCGCTCTCTTAACAGCAGCCATTTTGCAGTAGAACTTACTGATATGCCGTGAGACACGGCATCAACAACGTCATTACGCCGCCTTTGATGTCTGACGCCTGCTGGTTGGTGTCGTTAATACTTCGTGTTAT
>NC_089746.1:36621511-36629011 GCF_040412425.1 Macrobrachium rosenbergii
TGCAGAAATAGCTACAGCTATGCTAGAATATCAGAAACCTTTGAACATTCTCTCTCTCTCTCTCTCTCTCTCTCTCTCTCTCTCTCTCTCTCTCTCTCTCTCTCTCTCTCTCTCTGAAGTCTCTTTCATTGGCAGCGCACACTGTTCAATACACCCTTTCTCTTTTATCCCGACATTTCCCATTCTCTAGACCTCATACCCACGGACAATGGTGGAAAATTAAAGTTATTTTGCAATATGATGAGCGCAGTGCCTCTTTTAAGCCAGCAAAATGCTCCCTTTCTGGCTCAAGCGAGCCACCCGTATGGAAAGTTATAAGAGACCACACGGGTCTACTGAGATAAAAATATTTAATCAAAATGGTTCGCATTTTGAAATTCAGTAGACATAGTTATGAGATAAATATACAACGTATCACAACATCTGTAGTTCATATGAAATTATGAAAACGACGTTGGATCAGACAAGACGTTTGGTTGACATAATGAGTTAGTCTGTAATGGAGTTAAACTATAGGTATCACAGATTATTCTCACTTACAATGATATCAATACTTAGCATTTCAAAACAGTACATTAACTGTGAGTAGCCAGTCAAGTAAACAAAAAATGAATAACAAAAGGGACAAAATAATATTTCTTTTACCATACATGACACTACTGCTTATCCCAACACAAAGATACTTGGGGGGGGGTCGCTGACCTTTCAAGTGGAGACGCAATTACCAGGTAAATAAAAAAAAATGTTTTTATGGATAACAAAATATTTGACAGTAACTGCACTATTAGTTTTTTTTTTTTCTCGTAATTAAGTCAAATGCCCAAAACCTTTACCGAAAAATCGTTTGGAAGGTTACGGAGTATCTTAACGGAAATGACTGTCAAAATTTCGTTCCCTAATGTTCCAAATTCTCAGTCACCCATGAAAAATATAAACTTTACTGTTACTTCGTCAGCACACTAATCAACTGGTAGATACTAATATGATCCATGAGGCCGTGAAACAGATCTCGGTCATTTCCCCAATTTGCTAGTTGTTTCCAATCCCCCTTCCCCAACATTAAAGGAAGACAAAAAAAGGGAAGTCCTGCTGGCAGGTGTTCTCATTAACGAGCTCTACTACTGAAGCAATTACCCACGAACGTCATTAAAAGGTCTTTGGATCTGCGCAGTTCGTTACAGTAACAGGCAAAGTGACGTGTCAAGGCAAAATCCACTTTTCAGTATCTATGCTGCTCTGGTTCCGATTTCTTCATAAACTCGCGTTACTTTCTCTCTCACCTTTATTTTCGTTCACAATTATATCTAAATCAAAAGTAATAACGGAATGTGCGATGGCCCCGTCACATTAAAAAGCTCTTTTTAAAATAAAAAAATAAAAAAAAAGGAAATATAATTAAAAATATTCGTCATGCAGACTCCTGATGGTAGTCTTCATGCCAAATATTGCAAATCAAATACTCAATCAATTATAGTCCAATCTTAAAAAACTCTGTCCTATAATGAACCACAAGCAGGATCAAATTAATGATTTTAAAGTAATAAATTTGCTGATAAAGGTATTTTTAACAAAATTATAAAAGCTTATTGGAATATACAAACATTAAAAGAACCAAGAAAGTTAATGTTGCCGCAGAAAACAACGTTAGCCAGGGTCAGTACCAGGATGGGTGACCACTGGGAAACAACGGGAAAACCAGCAAAGCCAGAGAATGTAAAAAAAAAAAACAATAAAAAAAAAAGAGGCAAATCAGAGGCTGCTAAAGGTGACGACTTCCTACGCGCAGTGTGCCTCACGATCGTCTAGCAGAAGTAGAACTGCGAAAATGAAATTACACCAATGGATATCACTGAAGAAACTCCGTATAGCTGCGGGGAATTGATGGTCGTGAACAAATTACCTACCCAGGTGTGTGATGAGCAGGCACCACCGCAACTGATGACCGCCAACAATCAGAAACAACCTCAACGGCAAACAGCAAGAAGGATACGGGACAAAGAGGAGAACTGAATTTTGAAAGTGCTGGGTACTTAGTAAACCACAGCATAGAGGAAATACAAAAAGAATGGTATACTTGAGGCAACAACCAGGAAACACAGAATACAGAGCAATAACTTGAATACCCACAAAGAGCCGTAATTAAAAGTGAATAGTTCATAGCACTAGCGACAGAAAAAATTAAATGAAAAAATAGTACCAGAGGACATTCGGGACGATCATGCAAAACATCCAAAACGCTCATTCGGCATACTCAGAAGCAACGCAGTAAATGGCAGGTGGCAATGGTTGAATAAGGAAGAACTCATGAAAGACACTGAAGGCATGTCGTTGACAGAGTATGACCAAGCACTACATACGATATAAAAAAAATAATGTCAATATCAACAACTATGAAAAGAAAATCAAAACCACCAACCACATAAGTGAATGTCCAGCATAAGCTCAAATGAATAACAGATAAAGCGTGACACCGCGCCAAGTTATTGCACTGGAAGATGTACAGAGAAAATAGCCTACCATTCCAGACAAAAAGTACAGCCATATCCAGAAGTGCTAAAAAAAATATCAAAATCCTCGGGGACTATGGTGTATGTTTGGCCAAGTGATATTCGCTCAAATACTAGACGCAATTCTGGACACAAGAATAAAAGACAAAAGCAGAGAAAAGAAAGAAAGGTAACCAATATCTAAAGGTGGAGCTAAGGAGACTATCGAAAACTAAGTAGTGGTACAGTACCTATTAACCATAAACAATACAACAAAGGACCCCAGGAGAAACCTGGAGGGCATTTGATGCACAAACCTAGAGCCTGCTTTGCTCCAGAAAAGTGTACTTCTGGCCACAGCAGGGATAATTAGGGTGATTACATACCTACGAAAATAGGGTAGCGGAGTCAGAACCTACAAGGCAAGTTACAGCCCGGTTCGAAACACTGATATACCTACGTAGAAAAGGATGTGAGGGAAAAAATGGTAATGATGCTGAATTAAACATTTTGCGACGAAAGATTCAAAAGCGTTTGGAGTTATACCTGCCTCTCAACAAACGTATACATACATATGCAAATGAAAAGACATACAAGTAATAAGTTAAACATATCTTCACACAAAAATAACATTATATGAGCTGTGTTTAAACATACATTAAACTGGAAAATCAATGATCTGATCAAAATGACTAGAATTTTCTTTTATCAATTAAAAAAACACTAGTATACACACCAGTTAGCACTTTGCATTTCAACATTCAAACAGAAATTCTTTTATTTTCCTCTCCATTCAAACTAAACCCTATTTCTAAAAACAGACACTTGAACAAAGACACACCAGTACTATTTGCTTTGGGTGTAGATGGATGGCATAACTTACACATTATACATATATATATATATATATATATATATATATATATATATATATATATATATATATATATATATATATATATACTGTATATATTTACATTATATATATGCACATATACTGTATAAATGTATATATAATATATATACGTGTGTATTAAAAGGAATCTGAGTATGCAGAGAGGAATAAATTTTCCTGTGTTAACCCCAAACTTTCCAGGTTAGTCAAGGGAGTTACATTACAGCCAGCCTTTTATCTTTGTATGTCTGAATGCTCGAATAAATATGTCGCACAGATGGATACTCAAAACAAGGCCTCTCTTTTTCTACTCATCACTGAAAATATAATCTCAGATTCATGAGAAAATTCAGCAAATTTCCGTTTTAAAACTATCATAAGCTTCACATATACAACAATATCCCAATTTTCTCCATTTCTCTCTGTATAGTACATGCAAACTATACACACACAAATATATATATATATATATATATATATATATATATATATATATATATATATATATATATATATATATATATATATATATATGTATATATAAATTATATATATATATATTGTTTGTGTGTGTAGTTTGCATGTACTATATATTATATATATATATATATATATATATATATATATATATATATATATATATATATATATATATATATATATATATATATATATATATACTGTATATATATATATATATATATATATATATATATATTATAAAATAAGCAGTTTTGCCCAACAGGGTGGGGCTCTAAAGAAAAAACATACCACAACAGCCACTGACTTTGTCATACAGCCTCTTCCTACACATATACAGGAGCCTTGGCAGTACTTTGAACCCCTCCAACGCTCACAGCTTTCTTGGTTTTCCCCACCTCCTTCCTCCAAGCACTTTTCACAGATCTATCGTTCACACTGTATCCCACATAACCACACATTCTCATAACAATCTGATCCTTCCTCTTACATTACAAAGTCCTTTTGCTACTCCTACTTACTCCCACGCTTCCAACTCTTTCAGTTCTTCTTGATGTATACTATGAAACCCGTTTATCACATCAGCTTCCTCCTTTTTTTTTATTAGAATTCTACATCCACACTTCACTTCCATGAAGGAGAGTTGGCTCAACAATCCTTCCCAACATTTCTACTCTGGCTTCCATACTTCAGAGAATGCTCCCACCTTACCATCATCCATTATATTCTTTCTCAAATGCCTATAGGATTAACCTACTTCCACTCTTCCACCATCCATATTAGCATTCATGGATCTATATTCTTGATTTCCATTTACCCACATAACCGTACTCTTGTTCATTGTTACTCAAATTTATCTTCTACCAAACGATTACAACCCCTTTCAATAGGTTCTACAGTTTTACACTATCCCATATCATTATTGTATAATTTGCATTACAACCATTGAGCAATCCACTCATAACCCATCTGGTTATCTCGTACTTTGCACCTGTATCTACTATCCTTCCTCTGAGTTCTAACATTACTCAATCTGTAAATATTAAACAGTCTAGGGTCTGAGACAAAGGTGTGATTTGTTTCAGATCCACTTTTACAGTCACTCTCCCAGCTACATACTCTAGCATATGGCTTTTCCATAATAAAAACTTTTAACTGACCTCAGCATTTCTGCCCAAGATATACCAGTCTATCCCCACGCCTTTCTATCGATTTTTCCAAACCTTTTCTGGGCCCATGTGTACTTTCATAATGTTCTGTTCCTTAAACTTTCAAAAATCTCACATAAAAACTTTAACCACACGCCCTATTCCATGCTTAAACTCATACTGGCCTTCTCCTATCAATCTTTCTATCGTCTGTATTACTTTCTCAATCAAAATCCACCATACACACCCCCACCCTCTGGTATACTATGTAATGTTTTGACCATTCATTTCTTAAGTTACCTCTATCCATCCATTCTTTTAAAGCCTCTCCATCATCCATACTTTACAAACCATGTTCATCCATTCACTCACGCTATTACTCCTGTACCACAGCCTCTAACTTGTAATATCAACTCTGCAGTTTGTGCTCCATCTGCCATTCTTACACTACGTATACTATACAAATATCTCTTCTCTAGTTTCCATTATGTACCTTTAACTTGTAATCAGTATTCACACTTTACTGTCATGAAGGGCAGCAGGTCAAACAACCTTCCTGTACAATCCGACTCTTAATTCCTAAGAAAATCCTCTTCCTATCCAAAACCTTTCACAGGGATCCTAAACCTACATTGGCTTCACCATTTCACCTTACCTCACTTTTATCTTTTAAATTCATTCGCAAATACAAAAAAAAACTATTATTTCATCATCCATACTAAAACTGTTTAAAAGCACCTACAAATCATCTCCCAGACCTACCTAGTTTCTCTTCATTATTACCAATGAATTTTATATTATAGGCAAATATCAACCACTTCACATCATATTTACAATCACATTTCATGCCTCACACATTTGTGCCCACATGTGTGTTGAACACCTTACCAGACTTTGGGCAAAGGCCCGTGCTAGCATAAAGCTACCTAAATCTAAAGTTTTAAGCCAACCACTTTTCATGTATATACATATCCACATACTGTGTACACATTGATGGAACTAAACGGTATATATATATATATATATATATATATATATATATATATATATATATATATATATATATATATATATATATATATATATATATATATATATATATATATAATATAAACGTGTGATATATGACACTTGCCTGAGCGCATGCACAGTACACTAGTGTCAATTAAGCCAAATAACACTGCTCCTCTCCATCTTTTTCTTTCATTTTCAGTCATGCATGATATATCAAAGAGAATTTTTCACTTACCATTTAGAGCATCAATTACCACAGCCAGGAGGTGCAATTGCGTGTGCCTTTGATTTCCGGTCGCACGTGAACAAGCACTTTATCACCACGTCATTCCGACATCGACGAGATTCCTATTTAGTATTTTCGCTTCGTATAGCATTCTTGACCAAGTGAATCAAATGGCCTCTGCCCTGCTTATTAACGCCGCTTACGGATGGCAGATTTGCGTGAGGGAACCTCGTGGGTGGCTGCGTGTGTGTGCGGGAGTTTTCAGAATGTTTGCATTCCAAAAAATAATTTAATGTTGTCGCGGCGAAAAGCGAGGGGGCGGGGAGCTTGTCGGAAACTAATGGAGCAAAAACACACACTCATTGATATGTAGTAATCGCAAGGTAAATTAATTCATCGCGGTTCTGCCTTCTTATTATTCGCTTATTTTTACAGTAGGAGGGCTGACATAGCAGGCATGCTGCAGAATAGATTAATTTCAGCTAGAAATAGAAATAATTGGATAATCAAGGCAAGCTCATATGTTCAAAATGGATATGCGCAGTCATGTGCACAAACAGTAGAGTTTACATATGCTAACTGTATATAACTTTAGGAAGATTGGACTAGTGCAAAACAACTTTGCAGTCCAGGATACACACACGTTTTAAATTTATTTAGTTTAGAGCTACTTAAAGATGCTCATCAAGGGCGTGAACCTCAGCAATATACACACGAACTGTCTTCTTAGGCACTACAAATTAATGTCATTTATCATCCTTCCCGGGAATTCACGATATCAACTTTTCTGAGCTCGCCTTTATAAACGTGGTGGCCTATTATAACTATCATTACTTCCATGAGATTTCAAACTGAGTGAAGAAAATCCGCACTTAAAAGAATGTATGTATATTCTCTCTGATATGGTAGCTTTCGCCAACTTGATGATTTGGCAAGGCTAGTGTTACTGAGGAATGTATCTTTACTTTCTGGGATCGTAACAATTACTTTTTTTCTTTAGAAAGAGCTTTGGTGGCAAAATGTTTCGGGTCACCCAATTTAAGGATACTGATGCCGTGTGTTTAAAATCAAGGGTCACAAATTTTAAGGGTTCGAGTAACTAGAGTCATTACTACATTTGATTTTACGTTGGAACCACGATCAGAAAAATAATGAATGTACATTTCTGATTTAATCGGCTTACGATATACAGTAAATGAGAACGAAAGGGAATCTAGTTACACGGCCCCTTAGAAACTGTGACCCTTATTA
>NC_089746.1:36634011-36656511 GCF_040412425.1 Macrobrachium rosenbergii
GAAGATGTCATCACCTGTCAGTTACTGTTGTCAACGCTTCGTAGACAATTAGCGATTCGATGAAAACCCTTCCTACGGAAAGGAAAGCACGTGGTTCCATACCTTTGTGAGATGGCGTAATGTTGGTGGGTCCAGACTGCATCAGAATATTTCTTCTTGAAGCTTCTATGACGTGACCGAAATGGGCGTTTTCGAGGAGCCAATCAGCATGCAGAAATTCAAAAAAACTCCTTACATGGGAATGGCGACTGCCTGTCGGCATTAGCTCCGCCCATACATTGGTATACTGTATAAGCTTCCAGAAGAGACTGCCCAGGACAGATAGAGACAGAGAGCCGTTAATAGAATCAGGTCGGATAAAGCAAAGTTCCGACGGGAGTCTCCCCTTCATACGACAAACACTTATCTCCATAAAATCTTGTCCTGCCCGTGACGAAGAGAAGCAGCCAGCCTTTCCTGCTTGTGATGAGGTCTCGAAGCCCTTCATGCCCGAGACGAGGTGAAGTAGAGGGCCCTACATACCAATGAAGAAGAGAAGTCAGCCCTTCCTACCTGAGACGGGAAGCAGTCGGCTCTTCCTGCCTGTGGGGAGGAGAAATCGCCAAGCCCTTCCTTCCTGTTACGAGGGGGAGTGGCCAGGCCTTCCTGCCCTCCATTTGCAGAGTCTCCGAATTCTTCGAGAAACAACATTGCTGCCCCATCCTGAAGACAACCCCTTTTTGGGATGTCTTATAACCAGTGGTCATCGTGCCAGCAACATCTCTGCCGAATTCGCAGCCACGTTTCTGTGACATGGAGCCCGAAGCCACCGTGCCAGCTGAAACTCCAGCCTCCCTTTTGTGACGTCTTCAAGCCCAAGTCATTGTGCCAGTTCATCCTGTCAGCTGTAACCCCACCCACGAAGGATAACTCACCAACTCGCAATTTAGGTATTAAAATTGTAATACCTTCCAACCTGCTCTCCCTATATATAACTCTGATTTGTTTTGTCACATTGAATGAAAGCAAAGGAGAAGCAAAATCTCGTTTTCTTTGTGAATAAGGTTGTGAATAAACGTGTAGTAGTGTTGAGTGTCTTTTTATATCAATTTCCCATATTTCAACTGCTGGTGTTGAATTCTTATTCTTTAGTTTGAAAGAACCTGCAACAATTCTTTGAGTCGTACCAATGGTGGACTCAAGTGGCTTTGAAGCTGCCAAATACACAGGTAAGAAAACCTGCCTGCAAAAAGGACTTTTGCCACGGATTATACTTATCCTAATTTGAAAAGTACCGTACAACGTTAATATTTAATTTTAATCGTCCACTCAGTTATACCAGCGGTTGGGATGAAGTACTCCTATATAATTTTTTTGTATACTACATATGTATCACACTGAATACCATCCCACTTTCGCAGGTGTCGGAGTACTGCATTACTAAGCTTAAGCAGTATTAGTTTCTTTGATAAGTACAGGTACAAAATCTATCATGACGGCATTCTAAAATTCCTGATTACAGCCGCTTCAACTGATTTTAAAGGAATTTAATTGACATTCATATAGCTCTTTTCGGTTTTAATAGCGGATAGTAAAATAGTTTTAAGTGCATGCAGACGCTGTTATGTCCAGCTTTGTCAGAGGAACCTGGGTGTGAGCCTCTTTCGATCGAGACGATCGTTTTAATTCCTCTGTATTTCAGCAGCTGAAAATTTTTCCATTACTCGTGAAATCGAGTGTTTTGTTTCACTGGCACAACCATAAACACAAAGATTTTTTCGTATTCATATCCGTACCTTCCCTTTCCACTTACGGGCTGCTCCATGAGCAAGACCCCGTGCTGGCATAACTAAATCTTAACGACGAGTGTTTTGTTTCTTGTCCGCCTTCTTAAGCCAATTTAATCGCAAAAACCTAACATCTGAACATGCCTTTTACTTATGTATGCGACTGAAATGAAATACAGTTGCTTTAACAAGCTCAAGAACAATGACCAATACATGACGTACTACGTTTGCTAAACCAATTTATTGTCTTCCATTTGAGGCAGGCAACAATTGTGTCATTGCTTGCTGCTACTACCTATACTGAAATATGTTAACAATTCATGAATATTATTTTTTTTAGTTTTAACGTTATTGGAAGTTGAAATCATGGCAATCATAAATCATTTGACAGTAAGCCTAGTGAAATTCCCAATTGAGCTACTTTTGGAGATTTCGAAGTTTTTTTTTAATACCCATTTGTATGCATGTACAGGACATTGTGAAAATTGTTCCCGGTTTGGGGTAATTATCATCAACGTGAATTATTCGCTTTGAAAAATAAAAGTAGGAAAACATTTTTTCTTTTTACCTTCGAGCAAATACTGATATAAACAAACCCTTTCGTGGAGGTTTAACAAAATACAGCCACAGCCCAGGGGCATTGCTACTACCTTAAACACGAGTTGATTACTTCGTTAGAATGATTCACACCTGCAAAATTGACCCAGGAGACCCAGGTACTTGCAATCCCTCGCTGATACAGATCAAGACATAGATGATTCAAGCTCAAAATACATTAAAAGACGACACAAGAGTACTCCCTTAAGAACATCAGAATCTACCAAGCTGTTCTGGGCGAGGTATGATATGGGAGTACCACTGGGTGACCTTATAGACAGTAGCAGCAGTTTCACTTGCGGCCAGGTTGGGGCGTGAAGATCCTGCTAAGACAAACAGAGGTCAGGCGTTGGAGATTTTACCAAGAAAATACAAAAAATTGGTTCGATAATTAGTTTAAAGTTCCTCTCTCGAGTTTTATGTTAGTTAACCACAATAGTTTTCACCCGCTTTCCATCATCCCACTGAATATTAAAACAATTATCAAATCATTAATTTACTTTCATCCCTTTCCTTTGCAGACAAAACCTTAGTTCTAATTTTTCGAGTGATGTTACGCCATATCTAACATCTTAAAAGTTAAAAAAAAACTATTGTTTTTAAATGATAGGTGTATTTTAAATTTAGGTTATAATGAATTAATCCAATACTGCGCATTTTTGATTCGTTAAAATATTTAACCAAAAGGATTGCCAACACTTTTAATTTTCTGATCTACTAGCGGATCTACATCACGATATGTAGTAGACGTCTGGGTTCTGGGGTAGTGACTGCTGACTTAGCAAGCTGACCAGCTTGCTCGCTCCAAACCGCCCCACCATGGGAAGGCACCCAGCAAAAATCTATTTTTTCACTTCTTCTTTACACTAAAAGCAGCCATTCCAATATTTCTAAAATCAAAGGGTTCAAAGAGTTAAAAGATTCCGACGACTGACGAACACTTCTATATACAGTAAAACTGTATATTGACCGCATTGCCGCATTTGACATTTCTGCCTTGGTAAAATGAAAATATTTACAATATCTTACTTCTGGAAGGTTCCAGGGGGCTAACTGAATACCTTACAAGTAAAATCTCCATCCTTGACATGTTTAATTGCCTGCTTATACATTTCACTCTAAAAGCAAATAGTTGAAGTTGCTTGGGGTGATTTCCATAAAACTGCCAATGCCTTTCATTTCTGATACAAATGATGGTTAGACTTAGGAAGCCTCTGAAATCTGTATCAGCTCCGAACCACCAGACGCTGGTAATGAAGATCCAGAGGCATCTCACCAGCATCTACAAGCATGCTCTAAGTGGGAGATGATTTAAATGCTCCTGTACACAATCTTAATCCTTCATGATGAACTGAACTGAACATTTTAAGGCTATGAGGCTTCGCTGAAGTGTACACTTCACACCCATAATTTAATTTTGTAAAGACCAAGGCTTTGTATAGTCTCAACATCTTAGGTATATATTCATCCCGTGAAGTGTGAGACAGAACTTTCAGCACATTCATTGCTTTCAAGCATTTTGTCTAATTATACTTCAGATGTGAAGTCCAAGTCAGCTTGCTATCAAAAATCAACCCAAGAAAACTTTTTTCACCAACACATGGGATTCTCTGCCCATGTATGAATAGGACATATAGCTGTTGTTACACATTTATGAAAAATTGAGTGCTTGTGCAACAGTGTTGGTTAGTCTGATAAAAATGGTTAATTAGTATGTTAATGGATAACTTTATTACAATCGCACTTCAGTACTAACTTCACAAACAAATTTGTTAAATCACTAGATATGATTTAGTACTAATTTTTTAATTGTATTATGGCAAACTTCAACTGAAAACTTTAATATCAACATTCCCAATGCACAGTACTTGCAAGAAAGTATGGAATAACTTTACTTGAGAATCAAGCTATAATGACGGTCCTAATTTTGTGGTGAAATTTTGACAGTTTTTCTGTTTGTTAAAAATTACAGTCAAAATAACCTGTAAGTTAACGTTAAGTATTACTGAGTTTTCTCTTTGATAAATAAACAGCTTACAAAGCAGATTTCGTGGGGTTCCCCAAACATCTGAACAAAAATTCCAGACAAATTAAACTGGTTCCACATTTGAAGAAAAACGTTAAAGACACCTGGCCCAAAGACGAAATTTCAGGTTATATATAACGAGACTCAAACTGTCAAAAAGTACATAGCAGAAGTACTCTCAATAATTTGTTAAAAATAAAAAAACACCATTCTGAGAAGTTTGGATGCCGGTATGATATTAAAGGTGTATGATTATTCTTTTTATTATTTTTAAGCTTCAATTTCATAACACATGGAGAAATTGGAAAAATCCCTTTTTATTCTACTCTTGATATTTAATGCAATGGTGAACTTACAAAAGTAAACAAAACTAAGCAATCAACGTACCACCCAAAAAATCTTCGAAGTTTATGGGAATGCTTGCTTAACTGATGGGGATAAAACAGAGTCAGATCACGGACTAAAGGAGAAAAGCCCAGTTAAATAGCTCTAAAAAGAAAAATCAAGCACAATCAAATAACAAGGAATAAAGAGAAAGAGTGAGCGGGGAGAATCACGCCCACTCGCTACTTTTCTGCCCATATGCGTTATTCAAACATGTTATTACATTAGTATTTTACCCATAAGGGTAAATCCGACATCTGACTTTAAACCTCATTCGCCAAAAAATAAAACGAGCAAAAGGATAACAGCCAAATGGTGAGGAACTGAGAAGTGTTTCAGCAACTCTCCCCTTCTCTTCCGCACCACTGAGCAACTACAGGCTGTGTCCCGCCAATCACAACTAAGGGTCAAATCAAACCAATTTCTAATTCGTTACGCTTCACTTGCTTCCCAGAGATAAGGGGCCCCTCCCATCACACACGAACTGTTTGTTAGGCCACGGTGCTAAAGCACACAAATCCAGGGCCGAAGAGGCCATTTCTGTGTTACGATTTCCTGTTCGAAGGACATCAAGTTCACTTGTTAAATTTAATCAAAAGAGGGGAAGCGCCGTATGCGAAGGTCAGGAGGAATTTTTTGGCCCTAATGCGAGGTGTGTGTGTGTGTGTGTGTGTGTGTGTGTGTGTGTGTGTGTGTGTGTGTGTGTGTGTGTGTGTGTGTGCGTATGCGCATGCATGCATGAAAACATAACAAAGCATCTATTTTTCAATTTATTCTCAAATATCACTGATGCAAATGCTGGCTCTTGTTTGATTGAATGTGGATGTTCAAACAGAGCAAAACCTTTGGGATTTATGCAGTTGAAAAAATAGGAATGCAATAGAGAAATACAGCAAAGTCAAAACGAAAATTGCTTTCGTGCAACTATGCCTATTACGTCCTTCTCTTACAGAGGTAGTTTAGGAGTTAAAGGCATCTATTCAAAGTCTCCTTGTCCAACATTTTGCAACAGTGCAGTGGCGCAAGAACAGAATCCTCGCATAATAGTGGAAATTTTCTTTTGAGCTCTCTCTCTCTCTCTCTCTCTCTCTCTCTCTCTCTCTCTCTCTCAGAGTATTTCCTAGTAATATAAAGAGTTCAATTTCCAAAGCTGGAATAATCAGGCAAAAATCTTTTTGGTTAAAATAATTAAATTTTTACTTGTGCAACATTTGAAAGATTTCATCATAGAGCAGAGGGCAAGTAAAACGCGAAAAAGACATTTCCATACAAGAATAAGTACTGTATCTAGAAAAATAAATTATTCCTAATATATCAGGCTTAGCAGATTAAGATCAATAACGTTTATTACTAGATTGGCTAAAATAATAATACCCACTGGCAATAAACTCTAAAAAACGACTTTCCTCAAATGAAAAAGGGAAGAAAATACTAGGAAAAAGTACACATCTTCCTTGAAGAATGTTTACTCAGCTACCGAATTTAGTTAAAAAATATCTTTTGTTTGGATCTAGCTGCCTTCAGATCTTTATTTCAATCAGTATCAAAACAATTCCTTTATCAGGACAGAAATGTTAGAATGGCAAGTATACTGGAAAATAAAGACCAAAGTAATAAAATTCTTTGGGGCATCCAATCTAACGGATCAGTTACTAGATTGAGGTTACCATTTTGCAAGTCACAAATTGAATGTCTCTACTTACAGAAAATCCATTTAAAAATAATTAACTTTTATAGGTAAAAGTATCTTTGACTAGATATCATCATGTTCTTTGCTGAGTACTTTACCTATGGCCCTGTATGCCAAAATTATAGTCTATTATCAGATGTTATGAAAAGACACTTATTAACCTAAAGATTCAATATTATCGACTCTGTTTTCCAGACTAACCAAGTGGACGTTTACTACCTAAGGAGAGATATGACTCCATCGGTAATTAGATGAATGATTTGGTAATGCTAAGGAAGATTTCTCAAGGTAAGAACTATTTGGATACAACATCAAATCTCTACAGCAGATCAAGCAAAACCTGACATAACTCCACCAGTGGGTTGCCTTCTTAGTGGCAAACGAGTACAACCATGCATTACCACCCTATTTATTTCTCTAGGTATTCATAACAAGATAATAACTCGCTGCTATATTTTAATCATGTAAAAGTTCATGTTAGTTTCAATTTTCATCACACTTATTGAATATCTTGGTATAGAGGAAAAAGATTGACTTGATTTTGCAACGGATCCGTATCGTAACGCAGGTCTTTTCAATTTTAATTTTTAGTATTTATATATATACCGTAGAATGTTATAAAGGAAGTACCACGAAAAATATGAGAATTACTGGGAACCACAGAGGAACAGATGCTAACTGTGATCATCAACTTATCAATGCTATTAAAAGCACACAGCAAAACGTAGAGAGAATCTAGGTTCGATCCAGCAAAGATACAGTAAAGCGTCTTGAAGACGAACATTATGGGGCTTTTGCAACAAAGAGTCGAAATAGAATTGTTGACCAAAAACCCTACCAGAGGAGTAGACAATCGATATGCCTCCGGCCAAGCGACTTGCGCAGGCGCACTTAAACGTTAATGTGGGGAGGCAACTTTTCTGGCTCAGTTCGCTTTCCGTCGGGACCAAGGAGGTCCTTGGTCGGGACAGACATTAGGCAGCAGTCAAGAACAGTGTTGAGATTTATTAAATTAAGTATTTATACCTAAATTAATGATGTATCGGATTTACTTGTTTTTAATAATTGATACGGATGTCTGAATAATATATATTTATAATTTTACAATTTTTCCACAGGAAAAATAATTGTGTATAATGAAGGCTAAAAGTGGCAGCATCATTCTTGAATGTCTTGTAACAGATTATGCCTGTATAGCCTATGTTTATTCGTGGTTAAAAACCATATATGCAAGTCAATTTTTAAATCAGAATAACTACTCATTATGGCGAAATAATGTAAGAGAATAGGCCTTTATTCATCCTCAAATCCCATGTAAGCATGTTTTGAAATTAGTTTAATCTCCAGAAAATTGAAACAAAGAAACAGTAGTAAACTATGGCTGTTCACTCGTTGTAACATATCATAAGAAAGTCATTCTTAAAAAGAAAACAAATCAGTATTAAGCATGCCAATGAAACAGAGAGACACAATATTTGGCCTATATATGTCAACTTTGAAATGAAAAACAATTACTAATTATCTTGCTATGGAACTGTTCCTTCATTCATAAAATATTCGGTAAACATAATGAAAGTTCTTGGGGCCAAATTTCAACTCCTTTAACAAATTCGCATGGGAGCATTGAATTCGTTTTTTTCAACCACTCTTTCACTGGGCGTCTTACTTGACGTTTATGAATTTTTTTATGCTATCAGCAAGCTAATTACAGCCATGGCTGCTACGGAGGACTGAGGAAAAAGACTATCGTTAGTGGTGAAGGTTTGCCTGCACAGACCGACTGTGCAGGCATAACTACTGTACGTTAGAGGCAGCCCTTACAGCTGTAAAAAGACGTAGCTGTAAGTAACGTTAACAATGGCTTCCTATTTTTAGATATTTTTTAATAAAATCGTACCACCACTTCAAACTCTTATTCTTGTTCAATACTGCAAAGCGGAATGAGAGATACATCTCAAATTTATGCTAAGTAAACGACACAACTTTATCTGAGAATAAGTGATCACCACTTTATCTGAAAATAAAGTAAAAGATAATTCGCGAGGTAAAGCCTACATGCTAAGAACATCTAATGCTGAAAAACAAATTTCCCATCAGCGCAAACACACTACACCCAGAATTTTATTCATTATGTAATATATACATATATTACATAATATATATATATATATATATATATATATATATATATATATATATATATATATATATATATATATATATACATATACATACATACATATATATAGCCTACACACACAAGAGGCTGAAAACAGGCTCCTTACGTCGGTAATAATGGAATATTAATTTTTATTAACAAAGAAATATCATTCTTTTATAGGCTCGAGCCAAATATGAATTCAGTTTTCGAGAGATTGCAAAGAAATAACAGAACTGCAACCCACCATATACAGTACATATAATCTGCTCTTAACAGGTCATGAAAATACATTATAAAGAATTACGAATATCATTAAAAGGTTACTAATAACAAAAATTAGGATAACTAGTTAAAGGCCACATGTACTGTGTCTAAAACCACCTAACATACTCTTAACCTAACGATGAAATGGATGGATAATTGGCAAAAAGCCTCAGTTCAAGAGAACTAAAGCACCAGAATATTAAACTAGTCGTCTGGATCTGGATGTACTGATGGATGATGCATATGTATGTACGTAAATAAATATATATATACAGTATATATATATATATAAATATATATATATATATATATATATATATATATATATATATATATATATATATATATATAGCCTATGTGTGTGTGTGTATTGTATACATAGAAACAGATCATATAGCTGTAGGCTTCATAGTAACTATGAAGGGGGCATACAGGAAAAGGCATACCTATATCAAAACTGTTTATTCCTGCCGACGGCGTTGGGCAATATCACATTGCTGCAATTTACAAAATAACTCAAAATCTTATTAAGAAAATGTAAAAAAGTAAAAGAATTTAAAATATCACTAAAAAGGCAATATAATTATATATATATATATATATATATATATATATATATATATATATATATATATATATATATATATATATAAATTACATTTATAATATATTTTATATATAGGCTATTTATAATATATTATATATATATATATACATACATATATATATATATATATATATATATATATATATATATATATATATATATATATATATATATATATATATATAATATATAATATATAATTTATATATCATCATAGATCAGTACTGTCCATATCCTTGAATGAAGTATGAATTACTGTATCATAAACACAACAACACGAAACTAAACAAACTTCAGGAAGTTCAGGACGCCACCGAATGAGTGCCTATATACGTAAGCATTTTTGGGGGGAAGGGATTTATTTACTGCACTGTATTTCATTACATGTTTATCTGGGTCTTGGTATGATTATCACACATATCATAACATTACACAAGAGAATATTTTATCACTGTTGATATTCCATCTCAACTGTTGTTCTCTCTCTCTCTCTCTCTCTCTCTCTCTCTCTCTAACCATACGCACATGTATGCGTTTATCTTTAGGTTTGAAAAAATAAAAAAATGAGAAAACACAGTAAAAATATAAATGAGAATACTGTAGCATAAAATATAAATACAGAAGTAAAAATATAAATGAGAATGCTGTGGCATAAAATATAAATACAAAAGTAAAGGAGTGTGTGTGTGCTACTGTACTTAGGCTTTATATAAACATATCTCAGTTATTGTTCTCTCTCCTCTCTCCACACTGTCCCTCCTCTGCCATGGTACCCAGCCATCTGACCGCCTCCCCAAAAATTTGAAAATTGCCCATAGACTCCCCTACCCCCAAAACCCTTTCTCAGTCTGTTTGAGTGTAAGCAGTATTGCCAACATTTTCTTGAAGCCGCACAGCATTGCCAACCAATGAAATTTATATATACATATATCTTTGGGGTCTTGTTCCGGGTGTGTCGGACAATGTCGAATGTTGGACAATGACGATTTGGATAACTGAGATTACTCTGTTGAGAGAGAGAGAGAGAGAGAGAGAGAGAGAGAGAGAGAGAGAGAGAGAGAGAGAGAGAGAGAGAGAGAGAGAGACCCTGGTTGGTTATTACAACAAAAAATATCTCTATGCAAAATTCAAATAATAGTTGTATTAAGAATGATAATTTTAATAAAACTGTTGTTCTATATTCTGTATGCAATTATATTTCATGCATTATTGTCACATTGTTATCATATTATAATTTATGAACATAGCGTTCAGGGGCCATTTGCATTCTGATAATGTTTACATTCTTGAAATCATCAGCTGATTGCATTTTAAGCACATCATCACGGCCATTAGTTGCTAAATGAAATGCAATTCAGAGATTCGTTTTTTTTCGTAAATTATCAAAGCTGGGTTTAAAAATGCTTGTTACTTTATTTATAAATGAAGTACATTAACTCAAGTAAAGGTGTGATTTCGCCAGTGTCGAATGTTGCTTCTGCCTCTTCCAAAAAGTTTTGTGGCCTGCACATTACTGTTTCTTCTGCCACAGCTACTTCATCAAAGAAAGAGTTAAATCAGGAAGTTACAAACAAGTTACATGGAGTTACAAGGATTAGGATGTCTCAAAGACTTATTGGTCCATCCGAGGAGACATCATGTGCCACTTATCTCTAGGAACAGGTTCTACTGTTCCCTCACAGTGTTTCAATGATTTTGTCTAGCTTTCTTTTAAACTCTTCCACACTGTTACTGTTTACAACTTCTCGTGGCAGTTTGTTCCATGTGTCACACCTCTTGTATGTGAAGAAGTTCCCACTATGAGATGTGTCGTATCTCTTCATCTCTAATTTCCATCCATTATTTCTTGTCTGGTTTTCATTCAATGTGAAGAGGTTACTGTCTACTTTTGTTATGCCTTTCAGTATTTTGAATGTTTCTATTAGTTGTCCTCGCAATCGTCGTGTGAGAATATTTTACTGGCATGAGCGAGTATTATCCTGATTGTAAGAAGAATACAAGGTAGTTAATCACGAGAATACTCGGGATAATCAGGAAAGATATTCTTCTGTTCTTACTAGGCATAATAAGGGTGTAGGCTAGAGGACAATTTGAACTTATGGGTGGCCAAGGAGAGAGCTTCGAACACAATTTTAACTTGAGACCGTTTGTTTGTATCTCTGAATGTTCATAATATTAATGTTGGCACTGTCTTCTTTGTTTTGGTTCTGGTTGGTGTTGTTCCTCATTACAAGGGAAGCAGTCAAACTGGGTTTGCAATTGATGCGAACTTGGGCCCGTTCGAAGGGGGCTTTGAGCGTTATCCCTCTGTTGATTATACTGGTAATCGCCGCCTTCTCTTCTTCAAATCTTTCGCTATATTCAGTCCGATGGCAAATTGTGATGTTTTTATCATCGTCACCAGTTGTTCTGGTTTTACTGCTGTAGGATTGTTCAATTCTCCTTCTTGTTACACCTTGTATGAGTTTATCCTGAAATCCGTTGTTGGTCAGGGGTTGCTGGACTCGCTCGATTTCCCGGTGTGTCTTCCGCCACGTGGAGCAGTAGGTTATAGCTCTCTTGATATAGGCCTAAGCATCAACCACTGACCGCTTGTAGGCTAATGGGCACTCCCCACGTGTATTTAGACACCGCCCAGCGTTTTTCGTCTTCCTGTAGACTTTGGTGTCACGCTTTTCCCATTTTGGGTTACGAGGATGTCCAAGAAGGCAGAATTTTTTCTCTGCTGAATTCGACCGTAAAATTTAAGGAGTAATTGTTCACAAGTTCTTGGGCTAATTTTACGGCTTCATTTTTGTCTGTCATTGTGATAAAAATATCATCAATATATCTCGTGTATATGTGTGGTTTTTGATGAATGGTAAAGGTCAAGGTTTCGACGTTTTCCATATAAATATTATATAGCAAAAAGGACTCCCAGCGGAGACCCCATTGCTATACCGTCACACTGCCTGAATAAGTCACCCTTGTATGAGAGGAAAGGGGCCTCTTTGGTGCAAGCTACCAACATTCATTGTAGTGTCCTCTCTGGTACTGGTATTATAGTGGTTCTCGATTGGAGTGGTATATGCGGTCAAGTATCAGGTAAATGGTTTCGTCCGCTGGTACGTTTGTAAACACACTCTCAACATCAAGAGAGGCGATGTCTTCTTCCGGTTCTGCGTTATGAAGTAAATCGATGACTTCTGTGCTCGATTTTACCGAGTACTTTGATGGAAAGTACCGTAATATAATCTCGTTCAGTTTCTTTGCTAATTGGTAGGTGGTCGATGTTACTTGCGAAATTATGGGCCTGATGGGGTTCCCTGGCTTACGGGTTTTTATTGTTCCGTAGCAACATCCCGGTTTAAAATCACCGATTATTTAGGGGAACTCTATCTCATTTCGCATTTTGTTGGCATACTCGGTAAGGCGCAGTACTTTGGTCTTCAGTTCGTTTGTAGGGTCGTTAGTAAGGCGTTGAAACTTGCATGTGTCGTGCAAAATATTGTCTAGCTTTTCGTCGTATTCACTTCTATCAATGATGACATGGATAGCGGCTTAATCTCCTTTACGTATGATGATGTCGGTGTTTTTTTTCGAGTTCTTTCGCTGCCTGACGTAATTCCGGGGTGAGGGTTTTGCTGTGATATTTCCCACGTGCTCGGCTGGCTTCTCCTATGAGTTCCGGTATACACCCAGGCTTAATTTCTATTTTATTTTTATTGTGCAGTTGTTCTAAATTGCTTATCAAACATTCTTTGTTTATACGTTTGGCCACTTGGTTAGGTTTCTTGATATAATGACATTAAAGGCCAAGATTTAATAATTTCTTTTGGTTGTCTCTGAGGGAGTACTGCGATAAATTGACATACCCGCCTTTATTTTCACTTTTCCGGACTGGCCCTCCATCTAATATGATTAATTTTTTGCTGTGGCGGGCACTGGTTCTTCTTGTATGTTTTTCTATCCCAATCTCACAAACTTGTCTGGCCGTGTGTTGGGTCTCTAAATCGGTGACTGCACAAAAGTGGTTCCATGTTTTCACTAATTCTTACTTTAAATTTCGGATTTTTACCGTTGATTCTTTTACACGTTGTCGGAGTGTGTTTTCGACCTTCCTCCACGTTGTCCATGCCCTGCCAGTTCTGTTAATGCTTTTGGGACAAAGTTTTTCTTGTATGTAAATTTCATTGAATTCAATGGTTTTTTGGTTGTCAATCAACTTTTTATTAGTTTCATAGTACTTTCTAAATTTTCTACGTTCTTCAAGGTGTAACTGATGGTAAAGAAACACAACACCACGGCTGTTCCGTCACTTGGCGTTACTCTTCAAAGTGTACAACATTTTCTGTTGTTGTTTTTGATTAAGCTGGCCTTATGCCAGCACGGGCTCTTGCTCATAGAGCAGCCCGTAAGTCATTTTTTGATGTGCAGGTGAAATTAAGAATATGTAGGTGATCGCTTTATTTGTGATTGATGGGCATGCCAGTGAAATGGTGTGAAATAAAAGGTTAACAGGGGAGGTTGCAAACCTCTTTGAGCCCTAAGGCACACGTCAGCTGGAGAGAAAGAGCGATAGTAGCGAGTCCTGGCAAGTGGTAGATAACCAGCAAGGAAGAAAAATCGGAAAAACAAAACAATCTAAGGATATTTAATACCATATTTAACTTACTTTGAAAGATAGAAAATAATATCTTTTTAGTGGTAGGGATCGATGGAGGAAAATGAAGAATTTTAAGCTTTAGAGAAAGCAACGCAAATAGAAGTAATAGCTTAAGTGGTAGTTAGAGCGACAGTTGAAAAGTTTCGGTCGTTAGACGCGAGGCGGCCGAAAAGAGGAGAAAAGAAAGGATTTTAGGGGGAGATAGGAGTTAGTCGCCAATCAATGGATTGACTACTATCAGAGGGATCGTAACGGAGTTGTTGTCTGAGGACACCGTCGAGCATGGAAATGCCATATTGTTTGTGGATCTCTTTCAGATAACCATTTAGGCTAAATGTTCCCAATCGTTTTTGGGTTGTATCCCCATTTATGCCTCGCATTGAAAGCGGTTTTGGTTAAGATGTCAAAGAGGATTGTTGTAGTTAAAAGCAACTTTGGTGTTTGTTCTTCAGGGTTGTCAAGCGATTCGATGACGGGGTGTGGAGTAGGTTGACGAGGAAGGGGAGAGGTTTGAGTTGATTGAGGAGTTGGGGGTGCTGGTTGCTCAGTTTGAGTCTCTTTTTCGTGACACAAAACGGGTTCAAGGTTTGAAGTGGGTTGGGGAGGAGGGGTTAGGGGTATTGGCTGCTCAGCCTGAGTCCTTTTCTCGTGACACAAAACAGGCGCTGCTTCCACCACTTATTTGGTAGTTATAGCTCTTTGCTCTGGGGTTGTCGTTGGTCTGGGTGCCAGTGCTGGTGTAGGAGTTGGTCTTGATGGACTGGCTCTTGCTTTCAACTGGGCAATGCGGGATAGTCGGGCACTGCAACGTTTGAACCACGCATGATTTTTTCAGAACAGTTGGGGCACTTGGGTGTTGTAGGTTCCCCTTTTTTCAATGGAAGCAGTCGAACTGGGTTTGCAATAGATGCGAACTTGGGCCCGTTCGAAGGGGGCTTTGGGCGTTATCCCTCTGTTGATTATACTGGTAATCGCCTTCTTCTCTTCTTCAAATCTTTCGCTATATTCAGTCCGATGACAAATTATGATGTTTTTATCACCGTCACCTGTTGTTCTGGTTTCACTGTCGTAGAATTGGTCAATTCTCCTTCTTGTTACATCTTTTATGAGTTTATCCTGAAATCCGTTGTTGGTCAGGAGTTGCTGGACTCGCTCGATTTCCAGGTGTGTCTTCCGCCACGTGGAGTAGTAGGTTATAGCTCTCTTGATATAACCATCAACCACTGACCGCTTGTAGGCTAATGGGCACTCCCCACGTGTATTTAGACACCGCCCAGCGTTTGTCGTCTTCCTGTAGACTTTGGTGTCAAACTGTTCCCCATTTTGGGTTACAAGGATGTCCAAGAAAGGCAGAGTTTTTTCTCTGCTGAATTCGACCGTAAATTTAAGAAGGAATTGTTCACAAGTTCTTGGGCTAATTTTACGGCTTCATTTTTGTCTTTCATGGTGATAAAAATATCATCAATGTACCTCGTGTATATGTGTGGTTTTTGATGATTGGTAAAGGTCGTGGTTTCGACGTGGTCCACATAAATATTAGCAAAAAGGACTCCCAGCGGAGACCCCACTGCTATACCGTCACACTGCCTAAATAAGTCACCCTCGTGCAAGCTACCAACATTGATTTTAGTGTCCTCTCTGGTATTGGTAGTGGTTCTCGAGTGGAGTGGTATATGCGGTCAAGTATCAGGTAAATGGTTTCGTCCACTGGTACGTTTGTAAACAAACTCTCTACATCGGGAGAGGCGATGTCTTCTTCCGGTTCTGCATTGTGAAGTAAATCGATGACTTCTGTGCTTGATTTTACCGAGTACTTTGATGCAAAGTACGGTAATATAATCTCGTTCAGTTTCTTTGCTAATTGGTGGGTGGCCGATGTTACTTGCGAAATTATGGGCCTGATGGGGTTCCCTGTCTTATGGGTTTTTATTGTTCAGTAGCAACATCCCGGTTTAAATCACCGATTATTTAGGGGAACTCTATCTCATTTTGCATTTTGTTGGCATATTCGGTAAGGCGCAGTACTTTGGTCTTCAGTTCGTTTGTAGAGTCCTTACTAAGGCGTTGAAACTTGCTTGTCTCGTGCAAAATATTGTCTAGCTTTTCGTCGTATTCACTTCTATCAATGATGACACAGACAGCGGCTTTATCTCCTTTACGTATGATGATGTCGGTGTTTTTTCTGAGGTCTTTCGCTGCCTGACGTAATTCCGAAAAAACCTACGTTGGACACACTTCTACAACGTTAAAATGACGTCTACAGGCCCGCCGTAATAATGGAACCACCCACCAACACTACGTCGATCATCACAATCGAAAACCGACGACTCAGGAACTAGTGGAGAATACCAACATCATCTGTACGGAGCAAAATCTCCACCTACTAATCATAGCAGAATCGGTCTGCATTTTATTACAAAGACCGACCCTGAACCGCCAACTGGAAGCAGAAAGATTGCTCCCATCTTGTAGACGGTCAATATCATCCAACACCGGAAGAGCAAATAACTCTAATAATGACAACAACAATTCTTGAATCACGTCTCTCTCTCTCTCTCTCTCTCTCTCTCTCTCTCTCTCTCTCTCAATCCCCCCCCCTTCTGTTCCTTAGCCTTCATCCTTTCCCTGTAATCCGTATCCCAGCACCCCTATTTAAATTTTTGTTTGTTGCTAAACAACCAGCACACGTGGTTTGTGTTTACATTATAGTTCATCTAAAAATTGTTGATTATTATAAATCTTTTTGTATTGTATTATTTTTGTACAACTTCAATACAGTTAAAATCATTTATGTACTTTAATTTGATTGTATTGTATTTAAATGTATTTATTGTTAATGTTTTTGGACGCTACAATTCCGTCCTCACCATGTAATAAAACACGAGTACGTAAAGAAAATGTGGCTTACGGGCTGCTCCAGGAGCAAGAGCCCGTGCCAGAAAATGTAGTAGACTTTGAAGAGGTCACGACAAGTGACGGAACAACTGTGGTGTTGTGTTCCCAGTAAATGGAACAAAGAGTTAATCTTCGTTTCTTTATCCATCAGTTACACCTATGAGAGCTGAAAGTCAGCTCAGTGGTCTGGTTAAACTACTTTAATAATAATAATAATAATTGAAGAACGTAGATTTAGAAAGTACTGTGAAACTAATAAAAAAAAGTTGATTAACAACCAAAAAGCCACTGAATTCAACGAAATTTGCATAGAAGAAAAACCTTGCCCCAAAAGATTATATATATATATATATATATATATATATATATATATATATATATATATATATATATATATATATATATATTCTTTCTTTCTTTCTTTTTCTTTTAACGTGCTTTTATTATTAAGCACGATGCCTTCTTTGAAGGACTTTTGATTTGCTTTGGGGTAGCTGTGGTCTCGATCGGCTGCCCTGCCTGACATCGCTAGACCCCGGTACGTATGTTTCAGTATCATACCAGGTCTTTCTTCAGCGAGGTCTGTATGGCGAGAGTTCGAGACGTGTCAGATGTTTGTTATGTTTTAGAAGGTGTTGTAGTGGCGTCAGCCGACCTGATTCATAAGAGGCGGACACTTCGCTATCCTTACGAAGTAGACACCCCGGGATTATGTATGTAATCAACGGATAGGTTTGCTAAAGCAAATGGGTGTTAATCAAGACTAATACACACACAAACAAAGCCACTCCAACATCTTCTCAAAACATAACAGACACCTCACATGTCTCGAACTGTAGACCTAACCGCTCAACTCTCCTCGCTGCTGGGAGAAAGGGAGCTGGGGATTTGGTACGATACATGTACAAGTGCTACCGGGGTCTAAGCGATGTCAGGCAGGGCAGCCGATCGAGACTACGGTCTACCCCAAAGCCAAATCAAAGTCCTTCAAAAGAAGGCATCGTGCTTACCCCATACAAAAAATGGGAAAAAGCATGTTAAAAGAAGAAGAAGATATATATATATATATATATATATATATATATATATATATATATATATATATATATATATATATATATATTACAGTTCCCGAGTTAAGATGGTCTCGACATAAGTCGATCCGATCTTAAAACGCTTTTCAAAACTGTTCATAAAAAATTTGTCTCAGAAGTTAAGGTAACGTTAGGCTGGATACTAAATACATTTATGTAAAAAATTATATAATAATTTTCAAATATTAATAATAATGTAAACACAGCAAAACATCAATAAAATGTTAAAGTAAAATTCCTCAGTATTGATCTATTATCATCGTAAAATGTAATGTAAAAAAAAAAAACCGTCCCAACATTTGTAACTGCTCATTCACCCCCCCTCTCTCTCTCTCTCTCTCTCTCTCTCTCTCTCTCTCTCTCTCTCTCTCTTTCCAAAGTTGTTCTCTCTTTCTCTGTCATAAATCTTGAATAATTTCCCTCTTGATATTTAACATAAGAACAATCTCTCTCTCTCTCTCTCTCTCTCTCTCTCTCTCTCTCTCTCTCTCTCTCTCTCTCTCTCTCTGATAATTCATGAATAATTTAACTTTTTTGATATTTAATGTTAGGACAACCCCTAGTTTCAAAAGTAAGAATAACAACTGTATTATCATCACAATTTATCTAGGTTTTATGTATCATTCCTATTGGTAAATTAACCTGTAAAATACAGTGTGTAGGTACAGTGTATTACGTTTTAGGATGAAAAAACGTACAGTAATGTATTGACTCTATCATACTTCAACAGGCACGAAGAGTACGGTACCTTCAAAATGACTAAAAACCAACTTACAAACAATTCAAGATACAAACACCGTCCAGAACGTAACTCGTTCCTAAGCTGGGTAGTGACTGTACTGTCACGACATGTGTGTGATAGTCATTCTTAGAGTCAACTAAGCTTATAATGAAATAAAGTATAGTAAATCAAACCAAGCAAAGAAAAATGGCAACAAGTACTTATGCATGCACCCACACATTCAACAGCATCAGTGAACTTGCTACAGCCTGTTTGGTGTTGTCTTGCCTACATATGAAATCTCAATGTAAATATTTTTACGGTGATTAGAAATGAGATACCAACAGTGATAAAATATTCTCTTGTGTAATGTTATGATAGGTGGGATAATCATATTTAGAGTCAACTAAACTTGTAATGAAATATGGTACAGTAAATCAAGCTCAGCAAAAAAAAAAAAAATGGCAACATGTACATACACACTCGCTCATTCCATGGCACTGGTGAACTTCCTGGAGCTTGTTTGGTTTCGTGATTTTATGTGTATGATACAGTAATTCATGTTTATCAAAAGAAAGGATATGTCATGTTTATTAAAGGAAAGGATTTGTACAGTACTGAGGTACAGTAGAGAGAGGGAGAGAGAGAGAGAGAGAGAGAGAGAGAGAGAGAGAGAGAGAGAGAGAGAGAGAGAAACAGTAACTGGGGTATAGACATCGAAGTCTAATACAGTAACACACATTCCTTCACTATTTTATTTACATTTTATGCTATAGTATTCTCATTTACACTATATTTTTACTGTATTTTCTCGTTTATATTTTTACAAATCAAAAGATAATGGCAATCGTGTCCGTATGTGCGTATGCATGCACTAATTCCATGGTGTAGGTGAACTTCCTGAGCTTGTTTGGTTACATGTTTTTTATGTTTATGATGCAATAATTTATATTTTATTAAAGGATATGTAAAGTACTGTACTGAGAGAGAGAGAGAGAGAGAGAGAGAGAGAGAGAGAGAGAGAGAGAGAGAGAGAGAGAGAGAACAATAACTGAGGTATGTTTACATCGAAGACTAAGTTTTTAAAAAATGTCCAGCCAACATAAGCAAGGAAGGCAGTGCACATAGGTAAGTGCGAGAGTAAAAAGTATTTTTATAGTGTTATTAGAATTGCTCTTTTGAAAAATTTTGTAAATTATCATATTGTGTTGCATACGAGAGGGGTTTACTTTTTTGGGAACAATACAGTGTATTTTACAATAAATGAAAACGTGTAGCCTACCGAACGAAGTGTCGGGAACACAAGAAAAAGAAGGGGGTTGCTTTTTTTGTTTTTGAGTGTAATTTATGGAGTTATTTTGTTACAAATATGGGAAAATGCAGTAGATAATTGCTTTTTGCATGAAGTTTTCAGTTAAAAGTGTGATGGTTGTTGTTTATATGCATACTGAGTGATTACGGCCTCACACGGAAAATGGTTGGCTACAAAACTAAGTGTTGCATACGAGAGAGAAAAAAATGGCGTTACTTGTTTTATTTTTAAGAGTTAACAGTATTTATGAAGTTTATTTTGTTAAAAACATGGGAAAATAAGGAATATAACTGCTTTTTGCATAAAATTTTCAGTTTAAAGTTTCATGGTTGTTGTTTATATGTATACTGGTGTTTGCGGTTGCAAATGAAAAATGTGTAACCTGCCTAACTAAGTGTTATGTACAAGAGTAAAGGAAGATTGTTTTTAAGTGTATTTATGGAGTATTATTTGTTACAAATATTGGAAAACAAGGTAGTGTGATGGTTGTTGTTTATAAGAATATTAAGTGTTTAACACAGCAGTACTGACAATGTTAGGTGAGGAAGGGTAGGGAGTTGCCCTTGCACACCCTAGATTTATTTACTACCCATTATACAGATTTTGACATTGTCTGACTGACCCTTGGCTCTATTAATCCAGATAATTGAGGGACTACTAAACCTAAACACCCCCTTGAATCAAAACGCACCCCCACTAAACCTGAACACATTCCCCCACTAAACCTAAACACACCCCCACTAAACCAAAACACTCCCCTACTAAACCTAAACACATCCATCACTAAACCTAAACACCCCTACCACCAAACCTAAGAACATCCTACACTAAACAAACACACCTCCCACTAACCTAAATGCACCCTGCACTAAACCTAAACACACGCCACACTGAACCTAAACACACAGCACCCAAAAAACCTAAACACATTCCACTGTACCTAAACTCACCCCACTAAACCTAAACACACACCCCACTAAACCTAAACACACCCCTCACTAAACTTAAATGCACCCTCACTAAACCTAAACATACACCCCCTACTAAAGCTAAACACCCCCTAAATTAAAACACACACCCCCACTATACCTAAACACACCCCGCCCCTGAACTGTAACACCCCTAATAACCTAAGCACACCCCCACTACACAAAACACATCCCCACTAAACCTAAACACTGCACTAAACCAGAAAACACCCCACCTTAACCTAGACACACTCCCATTAAACCCAAACATCCCTCCCACCAAACCAAAACACAACCCCCATTAAACCTAAACACAAACCACCCACTACACCAAAATGCATCCCCACTAAACCAAAATGCACCCCACACTAAACCTAAACACACCCCTACTAAATTTAAACACACCCCTGAACCGAAACCCCCACAAACTCAAACACATCCCCCACTAAACATAAGCACACCTCCACTTAACCAAAACAACCTCACTAAACCTATACACATCCACAACTAAACATAAAGACCCTTCCCACCAAACTTAAACACATCCTCCACTAAACATGAACACGCCTCCCACTAAACCCAAATGCACCCTGCACTAAACCTAAACACACCCCAATAAACCTAAATGCACATCCATTAAACCTAAACACATACCCACTAAACCTAAACACATCCCCACTAAACCAAAACATCCACCATTAAACCTGAACACCCCTACCACCAAACCTAAACACATCCTCCACTCAACAAACCTCCTACTAAACCTAAATGCACCCTCCACTGAACCTAAATACAATCCCCACAAAACCTAAACACACCGCACCCACAAAAACCTAAACACACCTCTTGTAGTAACTACACCTAAATGCACCCCTACTATAAATATTCATCCCCACTAAACCTAAACACACACACACACACCCCACTAATCCTAAACACACCCCTAACTAAACCTAAATGCACCCCCAAATAAACCTAAACACATGCCCCTGCTAAAGCTATACACACCCCCACCAAATCTAAATACATCCTCACTAAACCTAAACACGTCCCCACTAAACATAAAAACAATCCCCCACTAAACCTAAATACACCCCCTGCTAAACCTAAACACATCCCCACTAAACCTACACACACAACCCCCAGTGGACCTAAACACATCCCCACTAAACCCAAACACACACACCCACTAAACCAAAACACATCCCCACTAAAACAAAACAAGCCATGATACAAAATTAATAATCACAGGAAAGAAAAGCATTTTCAATAATATATTTCCATGATCTTTAGTACATGAAATGAGGTATGATAAACCCATAGAGTTTATTTACCACATAAGTTACAAAGGAAAGGGGGAAGGTGTTATG
>NC_089746.1:36661511-36689011 GCF_040412425.1 Macrobrachium rosenbergii
TCACCTAAGTCGTATGTGTCACAGGAATATGGATAAAAGCTAAAAATTTGAATGATTGTGAATAGTCGTTCAAATTATCACTTGAAACCTTCTGAAAGTCAAATAAATTATGAGGACGTCTGCATGGCAACGTTCCTCTCACACATTCGTACATTGAGCACTTCCTGGTGAGCTGCAGAAGGAGTTGGTGCATGAAATATTTGTTTGCGTTTGATGTTTACAGTGCGCTTTTGTGAATTTTGTTATGATTCTTTGGTTGGGAGTTATAATAGTATTAAAGTGACCTTTCTCCAGTGTGTTAATGAGTGTCGAAGATGCTCATACATGCGTCGTAAACCTGCATTTGGCCTTATGACAGGTATGAAATAATTTCTGATGAACAAGCATTGACTATGTGTGCCCGTGAATGTCCATGACATGCTCTTACCATGAAGTGGTAAGCCTTATTTCAAACAAAGTGCATTCCACTGAATATTCAGTTATAGGCTAATTTTGTTTACCGGTGATTACATTGTATCGCAATTTGTAGTAAGTTTAAGGCCGAGGTAGGCCTACTCCGTAGGGGTGTAGAGCCGTCAGTCACTCAGTGCACTTAGGGTTCTTTGCAGCTTCCCTTCGGCCCCCTTTCATTCCTTGTCATAAATTATATATTCAATTCTACATCGTTCCATATTCTCTTCCATCTTACTTTTCACCCATTCCCAAAATTGTTTCATAGTGCAGCTGCAGAGTTTTCCTCCTGTTACACCTTTTAAAACCTTTTGCTCTCTGTTTCCCTTTCGGCACTGAATGACCACATAGGACCCAGCTCTTGACCTTTGGCCTAAATTTTATATTCCATTTATATTTTTTAAGTAGACCCATGCCCTTTTGTTGATCTTTTCTCCTTGGTTGGCTTTGTAAGTTCATATGAAACCTCAGCTGAGCCTCCTTGATAAGGTGGTATTATAAAATATGTCTAGGCTAGCTGAAAGTGAACTTAGTAACAAAGTTTATGCCTAATTTTTCCTTGTCCCTGTTCTATGCTATTATGTTAAGGCAGTGAATCAAGTGAATTGCAGTCATCTTTCATACTTGTGACATGTAGGTTTTGTAGCCTTTTTTATTTTTTAGCGTGTCATACTACATTAGTGGGGCCTGATGGTTTATTGTAATTGTGACTGTTCACAGCAGTACGCTACTCAAATATTATTAGAAAGGAGGCTGGATATTTGTAGATAAAGCATAGGAAAGGAGTGACAGAGGCACCTTCCATATTATGGTTAGAGTTGATGATGATAATACTGAAATGACTAAGGGTGCAGGTATAAAATATTGTTTTTCTAATGGTTTTGTTTGTGATTTGTAAGAATTTGACATCCGTTTCTGTCAGTTATAGGCGGTTAACTCATTCCACACCCATAATTCTAACAATAATATGTATTACTGTAGGAACAAAGGTCTTTGGGTATGGAAATAAGAAAACTAGTGAAATAAAAGGCTGAATCCCAATCTAACCTTCCTTAACCTAACCTAGGGTGCCAGACTGTATCTGACTAGATGTGTTGACCCCATTATTTAAGTTAATATAGGGTGCCATAAATGGCAGAGAAATATTTTCTTGCTAATGAAAACTGGTTATTAAACATTTTGTGCTTCCCCCAACCTATTTTGACCCTATGAGCATGGTTTATCAATTTGGTCCCCCACTAGTGGTCGAATTAGCAAAATGTGTTTGGGATAATCAACCTTTTCAATGGAAATTTGTTAAACATGCCAAACTTTTATAAATATCAGAAAAATAAGTTGGCATTCAGAGTACTGCTTAAGTAAAATCTTTCAAAACCTGCTCACATCCAGGTGCAACATTCATTCATTGTCAGAGGCAGACATAAAAACCACATCCAGAACTACTGGAAAAATCCACCCTTTCTGACAACTAAAATCACTTTTTTCATTAGTGGGTTGAGCTTTCATAGGCTGCCCACACCCACATATGACATTGTTCCTATAGGAATACAAACCATTGTCTTTGATGTAAGAGCATCTGTCAGCATGAGCTCCAAACAGTTGTTGAACTTGGAAACAATGTGGGTTAAGTGGTGGGAAATGCCCCAAGTTTTCGCCAGGGTGCTATCCCTTCACAAATAGTTTCACTTAATAGGAGTAAAGATACTTCTGTACATGGATGACTGGATTATCTTTGTGAAGTCCAAGGCAAGTCCTGAGGGCAAGAGAGCCTGTACTGGGCTTGGCAAAAGCCATAGGCTTACTAATAAATGTTGCAAGTCAAAGAGCGACCTACCTGGGCGTGGTGATTGATTATATTCTGTTCAAAGTTTTTCCACAAGCTTGAGTAGACAATCTATTATTATCACGAGAGAATTCCCCTCCTCAGGGACAGATACAAGATTTAATGTAAGAACCATCATCCTCCTGATCTCAGACTGATACTGTTCTGCCCGTACCCTCTGAATTTGCCAAAATCTCTGGTCATGTCAACGGAGGTTGAGGCAATGAAGGAGAAAGGTACCATAGAAGTTGTAGAGAACCAGTTTTTGGGTTCTAGTCATTTTTTCCTGGTAGAGAAGGAAATTGGGGTTTGGGTAATGGTGATTAACAACTTTCTGCTAAATGAGTGTATCCTTTAGACCATTTCAAGACGGGAACAACATATTTGGTATGGAAGTCCATCAGAAAGGGTGGCTTGGTTTTTAGATAGACCTGAAGGATGGGTTCTTTAAAGCACTCATTCACCTGAAGCTTCTCATCTTTGTTTGCAGAGTTCAAATATCTTTGCTTTGGAGTAGCAATTGCCTTAGTTTTTGCCCAGGTTTCTTTGGTCTTGCTGGATGACTGATTAGTCCAGGCATCTTCTGAGGCATAGTTGCTTCAGGACAAAAACCACTGCCTCTCCTTTTGCTAAGAGTTTGGGATCTTGGTTAATTGGGAAAAGTTAGATATCATACACAAGCAGCAAAGTACCTGGGAAATTTTGTAGACATCAGAAATGCTCCCATTCTCAGATGCATTGAAGGAGGGTTGACAGGGCTAACAACCAGTTGGTTACCTAGCAACGGGACCTACAGCTTACTGTGGAATCTAAACCACATTTTACTGAGAAATGAATTTCTATCACCAGAAATAAATTCCTCTAATTCTTCATTGACCGGCCGGAGAATTGAACGCGGGGCTAGGAGAGTGCTAGCCGAGTACGATATCGACCTATCCAATGAGGAACTGCATTTTGGGAGCAATTGGTAGGTCACTCAGTAGAGTGACAACATGACCACTGTGGCATATATCAACAAATGGGTAGGGACAATGTCTCTTCCCATTTCGGTGGCCTTGCTGATCTTCTACCTATGGTGGAGGCAATTCTCTGGGCAAGAGGAATTTTCTGCTGGACCAGCTCAGTAGTCAGGGTCAGGTTTTAGGGACGGAGTAGTCTCTTCATCCTGTTTGCTAGTAGGCTGAGTTGAAAATTTTTAGTGTTCTCTTCTCCAGTGCCAGGTCCTTGGGCAATGATGGAAGATGTTTTCCAGCACCCCTTAGATAATCAGGATGTCTTTCAACTTGACCCATAGTGTGATCAGCACTGTACATCACCTCAGTCTCAGGATGTTCCTAGTGGCTCCTTGTTGGCCTGAAGTCAAGTGGTACTCAGATCTGCTGACTCTCCAGGTAGAGGTACCGGAAAGATTTCCCTTTGCTCTCTCTTGAATGTCAACCACACAGTTGGAGGTATCACCAGGCAGTACACTTCCTTCATCTTCATCGTATCCTGAGAGGGATAGGCTTTTCTATCAGGTTATCTCCGTCATTCTTCTGTAAAAATGTACTAAGGTAAGTAAGCCACCTGTGAATGGTGTCATTTAAGTGGTGTCTGTTGTCAGAATGTTTGTTCAGTTGATTGCATACTTCCTAGTGTACCTTCTCCAGGATAAACTCCTCTCAGCCTCAGTGGTTAAAGGATATTGCTCTGCCTTGAGCCAGGTATTCAGCGTGAATGGTGTGGTTCTTCTTTATCGGCAAAGTTATCCATGCTCGTGAGGAGCTGTGAATAGTCTTTTTCTCATGAACTTCATTCTCTTGCGTGGGATGTGGCTCATTTATTACATCCATATCCATACTAGCTCTTTGGGGAAGCTTTGGACTGGGAGCTCATGCTCAGGACTGTCTTTCTGCTAGCTTCAGCCTTGGTTAAGCATAGAGAGTTACATGGTTTATCCCATGTATTGTAGTTCAATATCCAGAAGATTGAGGGTCTCTCCTTCCCAGGATCTCTCTTGTTCTTATTTGTTCCCGAGTTTGTGGTGAAAACTCACAAACTGTCGAACTCTGACAAGAGATACAAGAGTTTTTTTATCCCCTTCCTTCGGGACTTTGTAGCTGGTGACCTAGATGAGATGGTTTTGTGCCTATTGCAAGTGATCAATATACTATCTCCAAAAGACCCACCCTCTAAGGCCCATGTGTTAGTGACTTTCTGTAAGTACTGGCAAGCATGAGGGTGTGTGTGGAGTACCCTTTCTCTTTGGGCTTACAATTCCTCAAGTGAAGATGATAGTCATTTAGTTTAGTGAGACTTCTTGAAGTCAGCTTCATGGAATGTCCCTTACCTAGAGGAGGAACTTTTTTGGTTTTTCAGGTAATAAGGGTGGGCTCTGGAAACGTCAGGACCACCTTCACCTCATTTTACTTGAGGCAAGTTGCCCTCGAGTCCCTTGACACCGTCTCCCTGGGACTTTTGGTGGTTATTTAACAGGTTGTGCAGTTGCCCAGCTCTGTTTGAACAGAAAAGTATCTCACCCAAGTACAGTATTTGGTTTAGCATAAGTCTGGAGTTTAAAATAGAGTGGCTGGTCTCTCTTCCTTTCCTTTGATACAGAACAGCAACAAAGGCTTAGTACTTGTGGCGTTTGGCCACAATACGGATAAGTTACACTATCAAGCCTCCAGTTATAGTGCTTCTCCTTTAAAATGCAACTCCATCTGCTCTTCCCTTTAACTGGTTGGGTAGGGGGTATCATTATATCTGTTTTATAAAACTTTCCTTCCTTGAATGAGGCTCAAGACACCTTTGCTCAGGCTCTGGCCCCTATGGCTCTGGCATTCTTGTGTTAGACTGAATAGGAGTCTACAGGAGCAATCTCTTCCCTTGCTTTATATATGTGGCTAGGATTGTGATATTTCTGGGTGGGTCGCAGTTTCCAGTCAGTTGAGAGAGAGATGACTTCCACCTAATGAGTCCCTTCTGAGCCTTTTATCATATTACCCACCTCAACCACACCATTTTTTCCTTCATGCTGAAGGAAAAAGTGCTTGGTGATGGCTGATATCAAATTGCAATGACAGATTCCAGCTAACATTAAAAGGCTATGGTGTGTGTCGTCAGGAAAAACAAATTACTAGTTATAGAAATTTTTGTTCCAACAGGAATACAAACCATCACATTTTGTATCTTTCTGCATGAGATGGAAACTGGTTGAAAACTTCTCTTCTTGTCTATCAGCTGAGGCTCTTCCTTTAAGAATGGATTTACTCAAACAACCAGGTTAAAGGAGCTTTTATCAGAAACTTCCCCGAGCTACAGCTGACCACATGGAGACTAGACTGTCTCTTGTGAGCATTCAACAAACACCTTGTACCAGAGGAAATGGTCGGTTTATAGAGGCTGGTGCTATTCCATAGGGGTTTCTTGTGTACCTGTACCTCCGTAAATAATCAGATTAACTTCTTGATTTACCTCCACCATACCAAAGGTATGCCAGTCTTAGCAATCAAAGGATATTGTTCCATTGCTAAGGTGCTCAGGTTTGGATATCTCCTCTGACATGGACATTAAGTAAGCCATATGCTCCTTCCAGATAGTAATTCCAAAGTCTTCTGTAAAGTCTCTTGGATGGAATTTGGACATAGTGCCAGCGTTCCTGACCATGTCCCATTCAAACCCTTGAATACAGTCTCTAAGCATTTAAACATGAAGGTCCTATTCTTGTCGGCTTTGGCCTTGTCTAAAAGGGTTAGTGAGACACAGGCCTTCTCCTCTAACCTGGGCTTCACATTGCAAGCAGCAGTCCTTTCCCCCTTGCCAGTCTTCAGGGCAAAGAATGATTTCAAGCTTTTAGCTCAGCCTTATTTTTTTGAAGTCCCCAGTCTGTCCTCCTTGGTTCCATGTGGGGAAGACTCCTCCCTCTGTCCAGTCAGGGCACTCTCTCTTCGCATGCAAAGGACCATGGATCTCAGACCAAATGTCATGAACCGTTTTTGTAGCCCCAGGAGACCAGATGTCCCAATGTAAGCTCATGCCAATCTAGACCCCTCCTTTTTACCCCTAATTAAAGTCAAGTTCCCTGACATGAAAGCTATGACAACCTTTATTTAGTTTCCTTAACCTCTTTCTGGAGAAGGTTGCAAATGCAGCACAATGAAGATGTAACTCAGTATTTGCCTCACATTATTTGTGGGATGTAGAAACTCAATTTGAAGGTTGTAGTGCTCTTTTGCCTCTGCCTCACATTATTTGTGGGATGTAGAAACTCAATTTGAAGGTTGTAGTGCTCTTTTGCCTCTCATTTCAGTGGGGGAACTTATATCCTGAATGATTTTGGTAGTTCTACTCTAGTTTTTGTATCTAGTTAGGAATTTGTTGAACTGGGGTGGGGGGGGGTTGGTTTATGAAGGTACCTAGTTTTGGGTTAGGCAAGGGCCTTCATTCTTTTAAAGTCATTGCTCTGTAGGCCTTTTGCACAGGATATTTATCCCACTGTCATCAGACTGTGAGTGGTTTCCCTTGCAAGGAACCTTCACTAATTTTCAGAGATCTTTGTGGTCTTATGAATTAGCCCTAGACTGGCAGCAGTACCACCTGATGTATTCTAATCATTAAGCAAGTGGTGTATCATTCCAGATGGGATTGCTTTCGTTCTTTGGTGGTCAAATTTTTGGGTCCTCTTACACTTACCCACCTTCATTTTCAGTGTGGGAATCAGTTATCATAATAGTGAGGTAAGATTAATTTCAAAAATAGAAATTTGGGATATAAATATTTAAAGAAATTATTAACCTCTCTTATGATGAATTGCTCCCCAACCTCCCCACTCTTGTGGACAGAAACAAAACCGAGAACAATAAACGCATGGGTCTCCGTTGACCCTGAAGGCAGGGATCAGTAGACAACATAACTAAATGATACCATTGTCTTCCTGATGGCAGAGGACTTTATAGCTATCATATTATAGAGGTGAATATTTAAAAGTTTAATTTTGTTATACCTTTTTTTTTTTAATATAGAAGTCAGAAGAAACTGCTTTGGGAAGGGTTGCTGTATTTTTTTGTTACTGATTTTGGCTGCACATAAACAACCAAAACTGAGAATTCTTTCTGTATTTTCATTGTTTTCTATTGGCTGATCTCTGTTAACTGCTATTGAAAATATGCTTACTTCTCTCATAGTTGTATAGATATATTTTTTGTAAATTGGAAAATAAGAAATATTGCATTTTTTTATTGAATTTTTGTGCATTTTAATAATCAACAACTGCGAGTTTAAGAAAATATTATTAATTTTACTTTGAAAAAATGTCACAGCTGGTGTACATGGACTTATTATTCAAAGCTTGTGACCCAGCTGAATTTGAAAGTCCAGCACAATTTTGAATTTTCACTTAATTAGGCAGATTTTCAACAAATGGACATGGACATTCATATCTTGGAAAGTTGTAAGTTGAAAGTTTGTTTGGAGAGGACTTCTTGCACAAGTCTACTCAGCCTTCCATATGTAAGACTTAAATTCACACTTATGTCTTTTTTGTTTTTTATAGGTCCTGGCTTTTCATTTGCCAAACAACATTCTTTTAAAGCACTGTCAAGTCCAACTCTCCAAATTAACTACAGCTTATTAGTCTTGGAAGAATTATTTACCAGGCTTTAAATTTATTTCTTCATTGTAGAGTTACTACTGAATATCATATTCACTCATTATCTGAATGGTCTGATTTTTGTGAAATATTTTTGGTAAGTTATGTTTGAAACTGGTTGACAGTTTCTTTTGTTGACCATCAGGAAAAGTCACATTCATGTTTGCACACTAATCAGTGATATACCAGTGAAAACATTAGTTTATGATTTATTTTTTGGGAAAATGCTCATAATGTTTATTTTTTCTTCCTAACAGGTTAGCCTACCACAGGAGGTAAGAAACTGCTGCACAGATTCTGTTAAAGTAAATAATTTTTACTTGTAGGTCAAGTTCTTAATAATACTGGATTTTCTAATCACAGATGTACTTAAAGGTTGGTGTAAGTCTGGAGGTGGAAGTGGAGTGACTGGGTTCAATTCCATCATTATTCCCTCTTTTGAAAGCAGCATCTGGGCTGAAGTACATGCTGGAGTCAGGGAGGGTACTGGTGATTACACTTAGGGCACCCTCTCCTTATTGGTGACTGAGGGCATCTCTCTCATCCTGTCTCTAATAACAAGGGGGACAGGGGATTAGGTGGAGTTTTCTTTTGCTTGGTAGTTGGTTTTAAATAGGACTAAACTGTCTTCCAGCATGGTCTCTTATGGAAAAGGTCTTAGTTCTCTGTTTGTTTGCATTATACAAGCACCTCTTCTTGTTTTGGGAGGTGCACTTGGGCTCAGGGTCAACCATTTCACTGGTTTGATAGGAGGTCACAGGAGTCATGACTTCCCTTGCTTGATAGGCACCTGGGATCATGGCAACTCCATGGTGGCTCTCAACTGCAGTCAGCTGTAGACCTACCTCCCTCCCAAGGAGTAAGTCTCCTGTATAAAAGGCGATGGTTTGTATTCCTGTACCCACCGATCCCAACCCCTTGTTGAGGTAGGAGGCTTGCGGGGTCAATGCAGAGATCGAATGTATTATTGTGCATTTGATCTTTGCAGTTGGCTCAACTAATCGTTCAGAAACCTTTTCCTTTACTTCCTTTCCTGTAAGTTTTCCTACTTCTCGCTTCCTATATTGGTGACAACCTTCACATGGGATTGATTATGTAATGGCTGTTTTTTGAACATGATGCTTCAATTTAGTATAGGTAACAGGTAGGTGATCTCCCACCCTACTGTTTAGTGGACCCACCTATCCTCTTCTTCATTACCTGTGCTAATCTACACTTCCCAGTTTTTCCTTCTGCTACCTAGGGAGGTTTGGTAGCTTAGTGCCCCTTTAGTATCACATCTAAAACCATCCCTGACATGAGATATACCATAAGGTTCCTACTCACAGCAAGGGTTCCAAGCTTACTGGCTGGTGGATGTGTGATGCGGGTTGCAAGGGTTGCCAACTCTTCACCACTTCCAGTGCACATGCAGGGGACTATGCCAGCCCCATTCTTGATGGGACAAAACTGAAGAGGACAAATGACCCGGTTGTCAAAGTCCACCATAGATCATCAGTTCCAAGGCCCTGCATGTGTAAATGATCATATTCTGGGTATTTCTGATCCTATGAGGTCTCTTCCTTGACCTCCCAAGGGATTGGGAAGCCATAGTATCTTTTTTCATGTACCTCAAATCTCTCCTTGACTGAACACAGCCATGGTGACAAACAAGGAATCTGTCGAAAGCACCCTAGGTTTGTATCAGGGAATCTCCTCCTGATCCCCCCCTCTACCTCTAAGTCCTCTCAGTCCCTTGTAGTCGATGACTTCTGCACTTTCCATATCGATTGTTGGCGCCCCATGTGAGGAAAATGATATCCCTGTAAATAAAGGACCGACATTGTGACAATGGAACCATTTTCCCTTGAACCAGATGTTTCTGTGTCTGTCCCCACAACAAAAAAAAGGAACAAAAAATAGTTCAAGCTTTTCAACTTCGGGCCCTTTGGAACCTAAAAGAATACATAGAAGAAAATACAGACCTGATTCAACCTTGGTTCACTTTTTCATTTATTGCAGTTGGCTAGATTGATTGCTGATGTCCACAGTCTGAGAGCACTCTCCAGGGCAGAAAATGTGTTAGCTTCTCTTTCAGGAGATAATCCAACTGTGCCTTTAAGGAATATGTTAAAAGCAGAATCCCTTCATCAAAATTAGATGGAGATTGTTTGGCTCTTGGTTAACTTAATGATCCTGGGGAAGTAAACACTGCCCCCTTTGTCAGACTATTTTTGTTGACAGAGCAAACTCTAGGATTCACGCAGGAGGTGAGGCAGTTGTTCTGATTGGGTTGGTTGCTGTCTGTTTGTGGTGTCTTGGATCAGGTTAATAGTCTGATTAGCAGATCAGAGGGTTTCCTGCTATAGAGTAATCAAGCAAGTTAATTTTCCTGCACCTTCAGTGACCATGAAGATGATACACCTTGACTTGGCCAGTTCTGCTGTGGAGGAAAATAAAAACTCAAGCTAGGACTAAGAAAAAAGTACCTGTACATGCATTTCCCTTTCTCCCCTTCGTCAAGCTCTTTCTTGTTCTCCTGCTTGTCTTCTCCATCACATCCACTGTATGTAGGGTTGTCACTGATCTCACCAAATGATCATAGTAAACCATTAATTTCTTGGATGCAAAGGATGCTCACAACCATTCTACACATGTTTTGCTCAAGAACATTTGGTAGAGTCAGCACACTCCCACCCTTGGTGCATCGATGGTCTCAGGATTGTACTTGCACAGAAAGGCTTTGTATGCAACAGATCTCTTTTGTACAGTACTCTTGGGTACCAGGATGATTGGTTTGCCTGCATGTGTGCTGCACCCTGATTTCTTGTGCATTGCCATTGGTCCCTGAGTTGTGTTTGCTTGATAGCACATGCCCCCATTCTCCTGTGGTCTTGACTAATTCTGTGTTCACCAAACAAAAGGAGCTCCTCAGGATGGATGACATGCTGTGGAACCCTGTTCTGCACATAGGTATTCCTTGTCCTGGGGATACAACAACCAGTACCATGGTATTGATTGTATGCAATAGGCCTGTGACCAGGCATTGGAATAGATGAATATGCCCTCCTCTCTTTCAATAGAGGACCCAGGAAGTACTTAATTTTGTCTGCATTTGGAATACAAGACGAAGGTATCCAGGAATCCCTTGTAATCAAACAGGCTTACAATGCTTCTGGCAAAGTAGATGGCTGTATAGTTTGGATGAAAACTCATGAAGGCAGAGGCTGTTGAACTGGCCCTGGCAGTTCCAGTTAACTTCATGATGACACAGGTAATGAGAGCAGGTACCTGAGGCATCAGGTCCCTTTTACCGGGTCATTCTACTTGGGGGATACCTCGAGGGCAAAAGGCTGTGGTCGAATTGTAGAGTTACTGGCTACTCTTCCTTTTTCCATCTAAGGAGCAGCAGCTAAGGCGTGTATATTCTGGACTGAGCACAGATGCAGGTGGCTACTCAATCAAGCAAGCAGCATTAGAGCTTTAGTGCATAAGATGTGACTATCCGCTCTCCCTTTAACAGTTGTGGGGGGGGGGCGGAGTTGCTAGTGCTATATTTTCTACCCATTGACCCCAACATGTGTTAGCTCATTTCTCAAGAATGTCCCTTATCTGAGTAGGATCCAGACACTTCTTGCCCAGGCTCGGGACCCTATTGCTCTGTCATCCCTCTGTTAGACTGAATAGGTTACAGGGGTCGTTGCTTCCTTGGTCACTATGTGACTAGGAATATGACATTTCCCAGTGGAGATTCAACTATCCGGTCAGTTAACATCTACATAAAAGGTATAGTTTGTACGTATTTCCATCGGAGATTAAAAAGAAATGCAAAAGGAATCTGTATTTTCCTTGGTAAATAAACCTGAGCCTTTTACAGATTTTCTCTTCTCAACCACCTCGCTTTGTCCCTAATACCAAAGGAAAAAAGTGTTAAATGATAACTGGTAAATGAGGGATTCCCCACTCCCCCCAACTTTTCCTTAACCACCAGTTAATTTTCAACGATCCTCTCCAGCTCGCGTTGAGAAGCAATCTTGCATAAAAGGCTCTGGTATGTGTACCTAGCAGAATAAAAATTACTTAAGAGATTTTACAGTTAAGTGTTCCTGGGTTTATAAGGGCCAGAATATCTTTCACTTGTTTGTTATTCAGGATTCTAAAGTTACAGTGTACTGCTTAGACTCTAACTTGCCGAGAAAAGTTCTCATGCCAGAATGCAATGGAGTTTCTATTTTGTGGACTCCACAAACACTAACAACGTAATTACCAGAAGTATTACTGTATTATGAAAAAATAAGAAACAGGCTATTTGGAAAAACCAAAAATTACAAGAAGACTACCTAAGCTACGTAAACTCATTACCTAAATTACTTAAACTCTATGCTATCCGGACTACATAAGGAAAATTTAAACATTGAATGGATCTGACCCCAGTGTCAGGTTTTGACCGTAAATATGCTGATGCACTTGCACCTGAAGGTTCCTGTTTTTTTATTTATTTATTTTTTTTTTTAGGTAAAGCCAGTCTTGGGCTGGCGCAGGCTCTTGCTCCTAGAGCAGCCGGTCACTAGCATTCTGTGAAAGAGAAAACAGATTTTGGCGATTAATGAAAAGGAAAGGAAAACTGTGACAGGCACAGTTGCACTCCTTCAAACCTTGCGGTACTCATCAGCAGGATCACGATCTAGAAAGAACGGTCTTTCTAGGCAGTTAGATGGTAATTGTTATAGCAACGAGTCTCACTCTGGTGGAAGAGGACCAGAAAGTAAAAGGAAAAAAATGTCGAATGCGAGAAAACAGTGGCACTGCCGATTTCTTCGCTGCCATTTTTGTTTGAGCTATAAGTAGATCCTTAGTGGACAATTATTGGGAGTGTCAGCCTCTTAAGTTCATTCGGTGGTGTTTCTGTTCAAATACTGAATATTGCAATAGTATTTATCTGTGTTTGTATGTTTTGGAGTTCATGATTATACAGTGATTTCTAATGTGTCCTCTGTTTTATTTACGTTTATTCAGTAGTTTATGCTTTGTTCGAGGGTTTTATGCAACTTGATTTCCTGTCGATTAGAAGTTACTTCATCTCACATAACGTAGATTAGTGAATTCTTGGCTGAAGTCGTTCAGAACACTAAGTTTCTTTTTCATTCTTAAAAGAAATTTTATTCTGGAGGGCTATGAATCTCGCTTCATCACGATTTCGGCGATAGTTCTTGGTCGTTTTTTATAATTTCATTCAATCTTTTTTCTTAGAATAACCTCTTTTATTCACACCTTGAAGAAATATGTAACGAAATGGCGATTTTATCACCACAATTTGGGGCAATAAATTAGCTTCATGCATATACACTTTGTCCCATTGGACGTTGCGGGAGAGTTATTTGCGATCCATTACCAAGATATATTTCACGATTTTGTCGTAGTTACGGGTGCTTTATATCCATGAAAGGGTTATGATGGGGATATAAATATTCGGGTGTTTGACTCATGACTATTAGTCGTAGACTCATTTGGCGTAAGCGCTTTATAAAGACAAGCCGTTGGGAGTTTTCTCTTTTGAATTTTTATCCTGTCTTGTGATTTTTGTGAGCATGTATGTTATGTTTATGTAAATGGGTTCTTCGTGAACAAATGCTGATGTTCCGTGTTCGTAATTTGTGTTTATTATAATTGATCGAGAAAAAATAGGACTCAAGAATAGATTTAACGTAAATCTGGAATAGACTATCAAGTTTATAATGAAATTTAGTTTAAATTACACACTATTATGATTATATTATTGGTTGATATTTTAGAAGGTTTCCCATTCGAAATTTAATCAAATTGAAATTACTATTTCACGTCAGTAGCGCTTTTATGCAAACAGAACCCAGTTCTCATCTAAAGAATGAGAATTTTAGTTCAATAAGCTCAGTTTTTTCTTCAATTAGTCTATCATTTCATTAACAAATTGGTATTTCTAGGAACTTGACTGGTTAAGGCTTGTGGCCATGCTGACTGCACTCCTTGCACTGTGTGCAGTTTTAATGCCTTCTGTTAATTAAATACTTTTGTTACAAACAGTTCTTTCTGGTAGTGGTTGGAGGGTGTTCTTTAGTCACTTTGCCTAAAATGGTAATATTTTTATAAGGTTAAGCAAGTTCTTCCAGTGTTCCTTTTGATCGTCAGTGCTTTCCATTTTTAGCCCTCATGTGCGACCTTCCCGCTCAAGCGGAACGTTATATTCAAAACAGATGTCGTCCTTCTCGTTTCAGACGTTTTAAAGTTGCCTTTTAATTGCGCATATTCTTATGAAAGGTATTAATGGTCAATCTTAACGTGCCATTGCTTATACGACGTGTTTCAGTGATATCTCTTTCTAACAATGATATGAATGTTGATTTCAATTGTAAATACAGTAAAAGTGGATCTGTCAAGACTTGGTATCATATCACACGGTCCTGACTGAATCCCCCTCTTAAGGGTGCGTTCTCTTGCATAGTTCTGGTTGAAGCATCTGCAGTAATCCTTGGACCTATCTGTCCTTGGAAGAAATCATTATTAACAAAGATGGGAGGCTCTTTTACATTGGAAAGAGATTGGCTTTCTGTTTGAAGCTGAACTCTGCAGATATTACACATACTTTACAAACTTAACAACAAATATAGCTGTGCATAGACTTGCTTATATTTTACATGGAGTGTTATTATCACTCCTAGGAAAGATGTTCTTGAACGTATTGGGATAATAGCGAACAACCACAGTAAGGAACTACTGTACCAACGTAGCCATCTCAGTTTGGCAGACAGAAGGAAATTCACGAACCGGTGTGTATCCAAAATGAAATGTTATGTTAGATAATCTGTGTGCTTGCTTAGATAAATATCCAGTTTACGTGTGTAGACCCCTTCAGCATTAAAAGCGCATAGAGCACAAGGCTCTTCAAATATTATGAAGCATCTTTCTCAGTATCATATCATTTGGTTGCATATGGTGATCGATAACCGATTTTTCAATAGACTAAAAAATGTAATATCATCGTATGCCCTTCGGTTCACAGAAATTAATTTCTCCACTCGACTGAAATTATTTTTTTACGCAAACTCATTTCATAGTTGGAATGAATTATAGCTGACTCGGTCATATTCGATCTGTTCACTGTATGATACAGTGAACAGATCGAAATTACTGGAATTTTCTATGCATCTCTATTTCTCACAAACCGAAAGGAGTCCATTCTTATTACAGACGCGTCTGGGAAATGACAGATCGTATTAAAAAATGCATAGATACTTTATTTCAGTGTTATTTTTTCTTAGTCGTTGGTGTGCTGTTGTACTATACGCCTTACCACAGTTTTTTTTTTTTTTGCTCTTATTATAAGTATTATATCCCTTTTTGTTTGTTTGTGTAGATTTTTTTATTTTCCTTATTTTCCTTTTGTCAGGGATATTCAATTAAAATTATTTTCACGGAAGTTGGATCAGGGATAAACACAAACACTGTACAATACATTTATTACATAAATTTTTCATATAGGATCATGATTACCCTTCGCCACATATCCTAATTACATATTAAATTACATTGAAACAAATTACATGACCACCCTGGGCCAAAACCTTCGATCCTCAAATTTCATTAGTAATAAGAACTCAACTCAACCTAAACTCTTAACACAAAGTTAAATAACAAAAAAAAACTTAACAGCTAGACGGTAACTGTTTAACATGTGTCAATAAATAGTAGGCCAATTCTTTAACAGCGAAACATTTCATAATTCAGGCACCTCCGACTACTTAGCCTCTATCGCCATCTATTGTGTAGAGTATAAATATTTCCCTTACACCTTTCCTATGAGAAAGGTTGATCCAGAAAATCTTACTGTTTGTCAGCATAACAGATTCAAAATGGAATGGTTGCTAATCCCACGTCTCCCCTGTGCAGGGTCTGAATGCCGTAGGTGTCACCCATTTACATGTTGCTATGCAAATTGTAACTTAAAACCTCATGATCGGATGATTATGTTGTGAACATGTTACTGTTGCTAACATTATTATTATTATGGATGTTGTTGTTGTTGTAATGATTTTTTTTATGCACTGACATTAATTGTACTTAAAACACTTGTGATGAACTCGCCAAGATACCTGAAAGCATACTTGGTTGCTAAAAGTCGCTGAAGGGAAAATCAAATATATTTAACACTGAATTTTACTAGTATATCATCATTCACATATTCATTATCAATCATATCATTAATTTATATATTTCACCTTCATTACGGCGCTGAATAATCCTGATGGGTTCCGGCGCTTGGTCTTCAAGACCTAAATTTCATAATCAATCAGTCAATCGTCAAGCAAAAAAAGTGGAATTATTTGTAATTTAACATTTTAATGCCACGCGTCCTTGGAAACCTTTACAGTTGTCTGGATAAAAGAAAAATGAGTTAAAAAAAACACTTGACCAAAAATAGAAAAGAAAATGATGCGTAAGAATTCGGTGGAAGGTCCATTGGAGTTTTGGGAAAACATTATGGCAACATTTACGTCACTCGAACCATTGCACACAAATAAAACTTGTTACGAAGACTGTGGGCTCTTTTTAGGCTATGAAATATTACATGGGAACGCTTGTTCGCATTTTCAGTTGTTTTTCCATGTTTCTGACGTTTTAATTGTTCTTTATTTTGAGAATCCTTGAACGTCTGAAGAATTTTCTTCCATCACGTTAAACACGACTTATTTTATGCTACTCGCCTTTGTATTGTAAATGTATTTATCTGGTTCTGTCCATTTTTTTTTTTTACACGTCCCTATATTTTTTTATTCAGTTAAATGAAATTTAGTGTGCTTGATATTATTGTTAGATTCTGTTTCTTGATTGCCTTTGCATTTTGCCTTTCTTACGAAAAAAAAAAGATGAAAATGAAGGAAAATAGCAAGACGTACTACTATCACCACCAACATGCGTAAATGTTTGTGTAATTTAACATTAACATAAGAATATTTATAAAGCCTCTGGACACATTCCATCTGACCTTGCTACTTCAGTATTTTTATGTACTTTTGAAGTGGCAAAGAGTGATCGTGCTCATTTGACTAATCTTCTCTAGCCTTATGTTTTTGGGCTTGATGGGCCTAATTGCTCCAAGTGTCCTGTCTTAGAAATCAATCTATGGCCTCAAAATAACAAATGCGGTGTTTTATGCACCCAAATGTTGCATGCTGAATATTGACGATGTCCAAATTTCTGTTTGTTTCGGTTGAGTCTCTCCTTTCTCTTGTACGTCCTTTTTACTAGTGTATTACCATAGCACCAGTTAATATAAAAACTCGCTCGAGCTGTACTCGTGTAATTTTTGCGTTATTTGTTCATGGCATGCTTTGCTGTTTGGATTTGGTCCAAGCTATGATGGTTATAGTCTTTGGTCATTGTGGGTTGAGTTTCAGAACGAATCGAAAATTATCATATTGTAACATTTTATTTTCCATAGGTATACAAACCATTGCCTTTAATATAAGGGCGCGAGCTGTAACTGTCATGGAAGCTTTGTAAACAAGATGGTTAGAGGGTAGTGGGGCGGGGGATGGGTGAGGCCTGTTCTCACCTGCCATAAGCCGTCACTTTTTCCTTTGGTATGTGGGACTATGGAAAGACCACCGAGAATTTTTATTTGTTTTTCATTCTTGTTTTTTAACTTTTTAAATGCATTTTTTACATTTTTATTTTACCTTAATTACTTTATGTTCATATAGAAAAATAAACCAATGTAGGAGACTTGCACCTTAGGTGAGAGAATTATCTCACAAATGAATGGCATGAGGATGAGAAAGGGATCAATGAGTCCTGTAGCTTCCTGTACAACGCGGTATAGGGATGCAAGGTTGATAGGGCCCTGAGGTAAAGTGAGATGTGTCTGGACTCTCCCTTGTTTAGAAAGGGAGAGCCCGGCAAGTTGCCCTTGTGAGCCGAATTTCTACAATTAGATGCTCAAGTAATTAGGAAGCTCCCCTTCATCATGGCTCAAGTAATTAGGAAGCTCCCCTTCATCATGGCCTGCTTCAGCGCACGCTTAGCCTGATTGTTGCCTTGCAGAGAAGGAAAGAAAAGAAAGGAGAGAGAAGCCATCACTTATCCAATCAGTTTGCAGCCGTAAACCCTTTAAATACCATGGGTAATAAGCTTATCTTTTCAAGAGGTGCTTGGATGACAGCGCAACCTGTTGAGTAGCCACCGCAGGACCGAAGGAATAGATGTTGAATGAATTAGGGGCAACATCCTTAAGGTAAAGGTAGTCTGTCTACACTGGATCCCTCCCCTCGTTGCTTGTGCACTTGAAAAGTTCCTTAGAAAGGTTAGGGACATGGCAACCCTCTGATCTTGTGAGCTCTTGCCCAGATTGGACAGTCTTCTTCCTCACAGGATGAACCACACTCCCGTCTGATTCTTTCATGAAGCCTGAAAGAAAGGATGTTCTTGGACACCACCTTGTGCCTGCTGGTAAGAACAAAAAGACACTGAAAACTTTGTTCCCTGATACATGGCAGCTGAGGACCTTAAGAGGCAGCTAGTTCCTGAAAGATGGCTACTCAGGGCTCCACCAACTGTCACTGCCACATTACCCAAAGGCATGACAGTTGTCAACCGCCCCCACCTTTTTTGTGCGAAAAAGACACCTCGACTCTTTTGTTGTGGTTTTGTTGAGGCCTGAGCCTTCCTGGTCCCTAATGCTGAAGGCATGGTCACCCTCAAAGCATGGCCTCAGTGCCCTTCAGATCCCTGGATGGCTTGAAGGACACTGTCTGGGGGGTTAAGGTGTCCTGGTTATTGGAACACTTATTCTCCATCACTGCCTCAAGTTTACTGTTTAAGAATTAAAAGGAGTTTCAGACCAATCTGTTTCTCAGAAAGAGACTAATTTCACCCAAAACCTTTTCCATTTCCATAGTGAATTTGATTGATGGTAAGAATTCATTTAACTTGGCAAAAAGTTTTTTTACATCTTCGTTCCCTGGCCATGCACAATATCAGTCAAGGCATGTATAAACTTGATCCTATAATTTCACAAGAAATTCGTAAAATGTTTAAATTCTAAGGAAAGCAGTAGAGAGGTAAGGAAAAAGGATTATCATATTTGTAAACAGTACAGGGAAATGGTACTAGTGAGTTTTCTTGCCACTCCCCCGACACCTGCCAGGTATGACTTTGTAGTCTCCTATGGTTTGTACGTTTATCGGTATTGGCCCTTGAGAGTATATAGTGATTTCTGTCTCTGGCCCAAATGAGTTTTGAAGCCACTCCTACTTAGATGCCCGTCAATGGTGGATCTGTATTCTCAATCGGTTGTGTATGTTCGTCAGTATTGTCTCTGCAGTATCTTTATTGCGATTCCTGGCAGTGTATCAGTCCTTCTTCAATGGCTCGGTTTGGAAATAAATTCTTTCACCTTTGGTAATGTGTGGTAAACGATCCACGTGTTGAAGTGAATATAATTATAATAAAATATATATACGAGTATATGTATATATATATATATATATATATATATATATATATATATATATATATATATATATATATATATATATATATAGATACAGTATGTATATAATGTGTATATATTATATATACATATATAAATATATATGCACACATATACATAGATAGATATGGATATTATAAATATACATAGTTCCTCATTGGATGGGTCGATATCGTTCTTGGCCAGCACTCTGCTGGGCCCGCGTTCGAGTCTCCGGCCGGCCAATGAAGAATTAGAGGAATTTATTTTTGGTGATAGAAATTCATTTCTCGGTATAATGTGTTCGGATTCCACAAAAAGCTGTAGGTCCCGTTGCTAGGTAGCCAATTGGTTCTTAGCCATGTAAAATAAGTCTAATCCTTCGGGTCAGCCCTAAGAGAGCTGTTAATCAGCTCAGTGGTCTGGTTAAACTAAGGTATACTTAACTTATATATACATACATACATAATTACGTACACGAAATATATTATATATATATATATATATATATATATATATATATATATATATATATATATATGTATATATATATATATATATATATATATATATATATGTATATAATGTATACACAAACACACACACATTAATTGAGGGAACTGTACTTCAGTTCTAAAGAAGGGTTTGAATTTCACGTCTTCCGAGTTGCAAGTACAGAGTTTTACTAACCCCAATATGGGAGAAAGCTTTTTTCCCTGTTCATAAATTAGCTCCATTTACATACCCAGCTGCTGTTTTGCCTCAAGTAGAACCATAGAAAACTGTCTCGCACATCAGCATTGATGACTCAATAATCACTTTTCTTCACGCAACTGACAGTTAAATGAGAAACTTATGGAGCCGTAAATCTGTGTACTAGCAGCTCGGAAGAAAAGTCCAAATCTCTTGTTTGACATGATTATTATACCTTGTATATATATATATATATATATATATATATATATATATATATATATATATATATATATATATATATATATATATATATATATATATATATATATATATATATATATATATATATATATATATATATATATATATATATATATATATATATATATATATATATATATATATATATATATATATATATATATGAGAGAGAGAGAGAGAGAGAGAGAGAGAGAGAGCAAAGAAAGTGAACAGTAGGAGCAGCTTCCTGGTAATGTCTCCCAATATTGGTCGCTCACACAGTTAATTTTACCTCCATTAAGAGTAATTACAACGTCCATTACCAATTTATTGCCATGAAGGCTTAACACTGGCACGACATACGCAGGCCAGCTGCCCATAATTTCTCAGTTTGCTGTACTTCCGTTTTTATGACAATTTATTGTTTTGTCTACTTATACGTTCTTTTTTTGTATTATTTTGTTCTTATAAATATGTAAAAATACAGCACCTATGTAAGTATGGATATTTGCATACGAGGAAAATCATGTTTCATGTTGCTTAAGCCTTTTTTTTATTGGTAGTTGTAATGTGGAGTTGTCAGTGGTTGGTGTCCTTTTGTCCCGGAGTCACATAATCCTTGGCTCCTTGAAAAAGCATTTTATTATACACATATGTATCATATATATATATATATATATATATATATATATATATATATATATATATATATATATATATATATGTGTGTGTGTGTGTGTGTGTGTGTGTGTGTGTGTTTATGCATAACAAACTGTGTATCTTTATTTGTAATTGATAGAATAAGGGTCTATTTAAAAAAAGGAATACAGTACGCTGAAGTTTTATCCTTTTCAGTTATCTGAATGTTTTGGAACCGACCAGATTATTTCATCAGCCAATCCTATATATAGTGGCAATGGATAGGGTATTTATACAAAACAAACGTCATATTAAACACATTTTCACTAGTTATTGATTGGGCACAAGGATTAGCTTAAGTTTCAAATCCAAGGGTATACTGTTGTCCAGATGGAAAGTTGACACAGTAAGGTAAAATGCTTACCATTCTATAGGGAAGGCAAGGAATTCTGATGTCACAGTTATCCTCGAAGGGTCTGATGACTGTAAAGATATTGTAAAGTTGTTAAAATAATAAAATTAGAGATTTTCCTCCTTGATATTAGGGCTATTAGCGTGCAGGGCACCCTTGGCCCTGTCTTAATTCAGTATGACAGTGCCTGCTACTAGTTGCTCTTGAAAGATGGATGGTGTTTATAACAGCATTGTCTATAAATAGCATCATGTTGAAGGTGGCTGGCTAACCTCTTTGACAGCAGTACCCAGGCCAGCTTTATGTTTGTTGAATGGTGAGGCCAACACCTTTTGACTTCTGAGACTGATAACAAATGAAGTTTTCTTATCTCCAACTGATAATGATTAAAGGTTTTATCGCCATCCTGCTATCAGCAGGCTGGACAATGGTAGCAATAATTTATTGTGTTGTTCCCTCATCTTTGTTGCAGGCCATTGTCATATGGTGCATTTTTAGTGTTATTTTTCATTGTTTTTGTTTTTGTTTTTCGAGTCCAAATGTTGATTCATGAAGATGTTGTGAATAGTAGATAATGAGGTGTCTGTTTTTCCCTAAAGATCTCTTCCTTAATGCCACCCTTGAAGTTTTCAGAGAGCATTCCCATTAGAGAGCCTGTTGCGATGCCACCTCCACTGAGTACCTCAAGCACATTCCCATTGGAGAGCCTGTTGCGATGCCACCTCCACTGAGTACCTCAAGCACATTCCCATTGGAGAGCCTGTTGCGATGCCACCTCCACTGAGTACCTCAAGCATTGTCCATAGAAATGGAGCACCTCTACTTGAATGTGTATTATGACAATACTGCTGATTATATAATTTAAAATAGTATACTGAAACAATCCATCCCCTACTGCCAACATCCCAAAAGATCCACTGAGAACTGTACTAAGTGAACTTTGTCTTGGAGGCCTTTGGCAAACTTCATGGGTTTCATGAAGAATCTTCACGGAAATGAATAACGCCAGTATTTTTTGCTGGTATACCAAAACATCTTCATGAAGATCAAGGATAAAAACAACCTACAATGACAAAAGGACTCCTTTGAAGTCAAATCTGAGAGGAGCATTAATGTTCAGCTCCCATCATAGATGTTGCAGTTTTTATGATAAGTTAACCTAGAGTCCATCATTAGTGTCTACTGCCACTGAGCTTTCTCCCACTGGAGTAGATTGGCTATTACTTATTAAGAGATAAAGATCTGCCCAGCAACTTAATAGACAACAGTCTTCCTGATAGTATCATCAAGGAAGCTGCAAGAAGGATCATCAGTGGTTGGTACAACTCAAGAGATGCCAGCAGCATAAAAAATTATGGCTATAAACCTTAAAAAAATATCATCAGCCTTTCATGAGGATTATTCTTCCACCAATGGCACAAGTGAGAACTGACTCCCAAATGTCCGCGTCCCTACCCTACCCCACAGGGGATGGCACAACGCGATTATAGTGGCCCAAGTGTAAGCCAAACCTGCTTGCTAGGACCAAAGGTATAAGAATACTATCATCCCCACTCTAATTGTGTTATGGGCAAACCGGATAGAATGCCGAGAGTGCTATCCCCAGAACCGGAGACCCCTGGAATCCGTGGTCCAGTCCCTAAAGAATAGTTCCGCCTGATGTCTCTCAGGTCCGAACATTATCAGGCAGCTGATGGTCCTAACACAGTTCCCACTATTTAGCTTCGGATATAAACCCAATCCCAGTTATGATATCTTTTCCTGTTTATCAGGTCCAATAAATTTTAGCATATGCAGAAAATTCCACAAAAATTAATTCAAGAGCCCCCTCACCACGTCAAGGTGGTCTCACATCGAGGGGGCTATCCTGGTAGTAAACACAGTGGAGGTAAAAACACTTCTTGTATTTGCTATTATCAGACTTAATAAAACCTCACATATCATACTAAACAAATTTTGTCCCATGTCCAGTGAAGCTCCAGAGATCCAACCTGATATATAAATAAATATAACTGCTGGAGTGAGGACTGTGGGCTTCGCCATGTAACATGTAACCAAAATGAGTGAAGAATTCGAGAAGTTAAGGGGGCATTGTGGTTATTACAGTTACATATATCTTGGGATGATCAGTACCAATGTTGAGGAGATTAACCTGGCATCTTCAAGATGGTGTCAGTAGGAGGTTAGGAGGTGTTACCTTGATAAACATGGCCTCCATCTCTCTAAGGAGCTACTAGTAACAGACACCAGAATCATGAATTGTTACAGTAATCGACGGTGCCTTTGTTCCCTCAGAAGTTCTTTATATCATGAAGGAAAACTCTTCAGTCGTTTTGCAATATGAGGTCTTATTTTGCCAACTTGAAAATATTGTAACAATTAGAACCCCAAGGACGATCATGATGATGATGGAGTTTCTTGCTCTCCCTGTTGGTTGGTAAATTTCTTAATCTTTGGAGTCGTCTTACAGGACAATCAATGTATATGCTAGGTGTAACATTTCAGGAAAATCTTCCCACTCACTGATTGGTCATGTCTCATGCCCCTGTATATTAGTTTATATATCCTATGCATAACCTTTTGCATTTAGTCCCTAATGCTGATGAAATCTCATTGGTTCCGAAAAGTCGATATAAAAAAAAAACTTGAATTTCAATGCACTTATTCTCCAAATGGATGAACCCTCATACTATCAGATACAGACTATAGATAAACAATTTTTTCAGCTTGTAAGTCATCATTTGCCGTGCTACTATAAGGTTTAATATAAATTTATATAAATATATATATATATATAATATATATATACTGTATATAAATATATAAATATATAAAAAAATTATATATATATATATATATATATATATATATATATATATATATATATATATATATATATATATATATATATATATATATATATCATGCTTTTTGGTTAGTCTTACTTGTCAGAAATTCTTGGTATTTATCATTGCTAGTGTGGTATCTATTATTTTAATTAAGGGAACGCTTCAGTTTCTTATACTACTCACCTTTGTGGAAACCTAATGCAGATGGCCCAGCTGGTAGTACCTGGATTTAGTCCCTGCACTCAGGGATGAGCTACTGTCTTTTGGTGGGTGCAACTGTGACTCTTATTCAGTTTTGGAAGCCATAGTGAAGAGATGGCTGTTACAAGCTACCTACTTTCAGTGATTCACATCATCAATTTGCCGTTGATTGTTCCAGCTAGCTATGAAGTGTAAACAGGTAGACGGGAGGATTAGACCTGACTTGAATTTACTTCAGGAGAGCCTGTCGGTCGCTCACTACCAAAAGGGAGGAATACTTGGCAGAGGGGCCCAACCCTTGCCACCAGCCCCACCCTTTTCCATTGTGACTAGCGTTGGCATGAGTCGAGATATGGATAACATGAGAAATAAAACGCCTCATCTGGTATCCTATAGAAGACCTTGGCATGAACAACGATTACCAAATAACCCTTGTATCCAGCACGTTAGCAACGAACACGCAAACCAGGATGGCGAACATGTCCATTCATCTTTCTGCCTTTACTGCGGGCAAGAATTTATAAGTTATGATAGAAGGATCCATCAAAGGTAGACTCACTCAGAGTCCTATCTCAGAGAGAATGTCGATAGACTGAAGAACCACATAATTAAGCCCATTACCTCAGAGGAGTTGCTCCTAACGGCATACTTCAAGTACATGAATAAAGAACGTCATTTTATGAACTTATATATAGAATATATCATAACAGTAGCAGCAAGTGGAAATCTGAAAAGGATAAAGAGGTACTCGAGGAAATGATGAATTATATTATGGATTCCTTATACTGTTAGGTGACAGGAAACCTAGTTCCCCTAATTAGCAACAACAGAAAGACATTAAACAGAACAAAAGACCACAATGAAGCAAAACTTGAAAATTAAGAGATGTGTTATAACCTGAGAGTTGGAAAAAGTCCTCATGTTAGGAAGTTTATACAGAAACAATTCTTTCCAGGGAGAACGATAAAAAGCATAGGCGCCAAGAGAAAAACCAAAGCCTGTAGAGAACGAGTTATGGCCATTAAAGCCAGGCAGACGAAAACAACACTAGAGAACTATGGTAATTAAGAAGTGCAAGACCTAATGATTTGTAAAGTGAAAATAGTGAAGTTGGTTGGCACTTGAAAATTAGTAAAGATATATGAGAGAGAGAGAGAGAGAGAGAGAGAGAGAGAGAGAGAGAGAGAGAGAGAGAGAGAGAGAGAGAGAGAGAACTTGTATGTAACAAGACCCAGTCCTCATGAAGAAATTAGCATGGAATAAAATGAAGAATGAAAATTTGTGGAGGGAAGTACCTAGGAGGGGCAGTGGTGAACCAATAGTGACAAAAGAAAGAGGTGGTAGGACAAAAGTAGCGAGACCAAAGAACAGTACATCATTACGTAACAAACAGCTAAAATCTTCATCGTTTTAACGTGCTTTTTTCCCATTTTTATATGGGGTAAGCACGATGCCTTTTTTGAAGGACTTTGATTTGGCGTTGGGGTAGGCCGTAGCCTCGATCGGCATGCATGTTAATGTTTGTATTTCCAGTTTTAACAGCCATTGAGTAAACGACATACGATAATGAACGTTTAATGTTTACGTGCGAGGCATTCCACAGTACCTGAGCTTTCACAAGTACGACAAAGTAATTCTAGGAGGAAGGATAACAAATGGCCATTTGTAAGACCATTACAGTTAGCAAGAGAACATCCCTGCATACAGCAAATCAGCAGAGCTGCGCTTATAAGAAATAATCAACTCCTGACACCTAAAGTCGGCTCGATCAGTTAGTTTCCTGATAAAATATGGCACCCAGTGAAATATCTAAATGTCTCTTGACACGCACCAAACTAAGAATCTTATGAAAGAAGGCTCAAAAATTATTGAAGCTGCAACCCGAGTAGCACACCGTACAAGTCTCGGTAGTCTCTTAAAAATTATAAAATAATCCAGATTATTGAGATGGCGTAAGCTGAGTGAAGACTTGCCTAGCATGAAGTACTTCCATGAATATATAATATAGAGGGGATAAAATATCATAAAAAGCTCGCCATTAAGTGGAGGTACTTGTGCTGCTTATAAGCCCGCCAGCGACGTTCGACAGTAAGAGGGTTAAGTACTTGATAAGCGGTGCGTTTTCCTTCCACAGTTTCCCCGCCTTAAAATAAGGAGGGAAAATCTTAAGCTGGGATACCGGTCGCATTCTCTCTCTCTCTCTCTCTCTCTCTCTCTCTCTCTCTCTCTCTCTCTCTCTCTCTCTCTCAGGTGGGGGAGTATTTGTCTGTTAGAAACCACTTGAAGGTGACACTGCCAACACCTGAACTGACGAGATCTCGACACCATGTCTAGGACCTTTTGGTGACAGCTCAGTATTGAAAACTTCCTTCAGTCATCATAAGGTGTGCGTATCGTCATCCCCACGCCCTCAACGAGAGCTACGTGTTTAGTGCCATGCTTTTAAGGAACAAACCCCTCCTAATTCTAGGTGACTTCACTGATAACTTTCTGTCCCCAAATTATAGGATGTTATTCATTATTAAACATTATTAACCCTTTGATTTCGGTTGTAACGTATACGACGCATTTAATAAACTGGCCCGGAACACTGTTGTGTCGTATACGAGCACCGGTAATTTCCTTTATGTGAAGGACTGATGATTGAAATACTGGCCTCTTTTTCTTGATATGGTAACAGTCTGTCAGTTGCCATACAGTGAATTCATATAAATTCACGTGTTTCCCTAAAATTCATTAGTCTTCATCAAGATGTCACAGGAGGACGGGTCAAGGGTACGACATCCTCGAGTTGACCGCCGGCAGATCGAGAGAAGAGCTCTCGACGAGGATAACTATTTTATAGACCTTCTCGACTCATTTTCTGGATATGAAAATGAATCGGATTTAGAAGGAAATGAAATGGACAATTATGGTCCTGGTACAAGAGACAGTGATGAAATATCAACCGACAGTGAAAATGACGAAAATCTGCCACCTACAAATGAAAGCCAAGGTGTCAAAAGAAGGCGGAGACAGCGAAGTGACCCAGGTGATGAGTGGGAGTGGGCTGCCAGCAATTTCCAGCCCAGAGATTTCAT
>NC_089746.1:36694011-36706511 GCF_040412425.1 Macrobrachium rosenbergii
ATCACGGATCGCTACTATCACAATATTATCATATAAATAAAACAGGTTAATTTGCAGCAAAACAACAAATACAAACGCTATTACAATGATTGTTTACGATTTCGTGCGTCTGGTAGCATGCTACGGTGACTACCGTCTGAAAACCCTCCGGATTGTGGTAAGTGTGAGGTCTCATCTCGGCCGTAATCAAAGGGCTAATGAAAATTAAAATAATTAATAATTTCCCATATTTTGGTAATCATAGAATCAACTAAAAACGATTATTAAATAAAATTATCTAAAAATGAAAAAATCCCGTAGGGTGGGTCTGCCCAGACCCAACTTGCACCAGATAGGGTTAAGAGACTGGCCAGTCTTGGAGGCCTTTGGGCCTCATCCTTGAAGTTCTTGGGCCCTCTCCAGGCCTGCTTCCCCAGCCTGGCAGGATACCTGCCTTCCTCCGAGGAAGCAGCTTCTGGGTCGGACCCTTCCCTTCATGGCTGCCCTCAAGAGACTGGCCAGCCTTGGAGGACTTTGGGTCTCATCCTTGAAGTTCTTGGGCCCTCTCCAGGCCTGCTTCCCCAGCCTGGCAGGATACCTGCCTTCCTCCGAGGAAGCAGCCTCTGGGTCAGACCCTTCCCTTCAAGGCTGCCCTTAAGAGACTGGCCATCCTTGGAGGACTTTGGGCCTCATCCTTGAAGTTCTTGGGCCCTCTCCAGGCCTGCTTCCCCAGCCTGGCAGGATACCTGCCTTCCTCCGAGGAAGCAGCCTCTGGGTCGGACCCATCCCTTCAAGGCTGCCCACCCATCCCTTCAAGGCTGCCCTCAAGAGACTGGCCAGCCTTGGAGGACTTTGGGTCTCATCCTTGAAGTTCTTGGTCCCTCCAGGCCCGCTTCCCCAGCCTGGCAGGATACCTGCCTTCCTCCGAGGAAGCAACCTCTGGGTCAGACCCTTCCCTTCAAGGCTATCCTTAAGAGACTGGCCAGCCTAGGAGGACTTTGGGCCTCATCCTTGAAGTTCTTGGACCCTCTCCAGGCCTGCTTCCCCAGCCTGGCAGGATACCTGCCTTCCTCCGAGGAAGCAGCCTCTGGGTCGGACCCTTCCCTTCAAGGCTGCCCTCAAGAGACTGGCCATCCTTGGAGGACTTTGGGTCTCATCCTTGAAGTTCTTGGGCCCTCTCCAGGCCCGCTTCCCCAGCCTGGCAGGATACCTGCCTTCCTCCAGGAAGCAGCCTCTGGGTCAGACCCTTCCCTTCAAGGCTGCCCTTAAGAGACTGGCCATCCTTGGAGGACTTTGGTCCTCATCCTTGAAGTTCTTGGGCCCTCTCCAGGCCTGCTTCCCCAGCCTGGCAGGATACCTGCCTTCCTCCGAGGAAGCAGCCTCTGGGTCGGACCCTTCCTTCAAGGCTGCCCTCAAAAGACTGGCCATCCTTGGAGGACTTTGGGTCTCATCCTTGAAGTTCTTGGGCCCTCTCCAGGCCTGCTTCCCCAGCCTGGCAGGATACCTGCCTTCCTCCCGAGGAAGCAGCCTCTGGGTCAGACCCTTCCCTTCAAGGCTGCCCTTAAGAGACTGGCCATCCTTGGAGGACTTTGGGCCTCATCCTTGAAGTTCTTGGGCCCTCTCCAGGCCTGCTTCCCCAGCCTGGCAGGATACCTGCCTTCTTCCGAGGAAGCAGCCTCTGGGTCGGACCCTTCCCTTCAAGGCTGCCCTCAAGAGACTGGCCATCCTTGGAGGACTTTGGGCCTCATCCTTGAAGTTCTTGGGCCCTCTCCAGGCCTGCTTCCCCAGCCTGGCAGGATACCTGCCTTCCTCCGAGGAAGCAGCCTCTGGGTCAGACCCTTCCCTTCAAGGCTGCCCTCAAGAGACTGGCCAGCCTAGGAGGACTTTGGGCCTCATCCTTGAAGTTCTTGGGCCCTCTCCAGGCCTGCTTCCCCAGCCTGACAGGATACCTGCCTTCCTCAGAGGAAGCAGCCTCTGGGTCGGACCCTTCCTTCAAGGCTGCCCTCAAAGACTGGCAAGCCTTGTAGGCTTTTGGGGCCAATCCTTAAAGGGCTTGGGCCCTTTCCATGGGAAGGGTCAGACCCATAGGCTGCTTCCTTGGAGGAAGGAAGCGGCCTCTGGGTCGGACCCTTCCCCTCACCAATACTCTTTGCTTTCTCTTACCCTACTTTTTCAAAACTGACACTTTCTGTCTCCGAAGGCTTCAGACGATTTGAAGCATCTCGGAGATTGTTCTTGGACACTTTGAAGCTCGGCGCATGCGCGAATGGCATTTCTCTCGTCCTTCCAGGAGCCGGAGGACTGAAGGATTCCAAAATGTCTTCAAGGAAAATCTCGAAGGTTTTAGATCATTTCAACATCGCGATAACCATTACTTGGAGTTCTTTTTCTGGCACATAAACAGCTTCTTTGCTTTAAGGAGTCGTCTTCTATAAACTTATGAGATTCCCTCTTACTGATGATATTGATCATCCCTTCGATTCTTCCTTGCTTCTCCGAAAAGTAATTCTGTGAATCCAAAATCTTTGAAGTAGTTTCTAACACCTCAGGTTATCTACTTTATTCTTCGTCAGCATTCTTCAGTATACCTCCACGCCGATGTCGTCTCTTTTTGTTCCTTCTCTTTCTTATTTCGAGCGAAGAACTGCTCCAAGCGGTAATTTTGGGCATCCAAAATCCCTCTCAATCAGCTTAGAAAACACCTCAAGTTCTCTACCTTTTATTTCGTATAAATTCTTCAGTTCCTCCGTTCCACTGTCTTCCTCTCTTCTTGATTATTTCCTTCCTTATTTCGAATGAAGAGCTTGCGTCCGTGAGTGACAATACGACTGTAGAGGTGCCGAATAATCGCAGAAGGCGGGAACCTCGACTTCATACTGCTCCGCGAAGTAGTCCATATTTTCAGCAGTAAACAATTACAGACTGAAGCTATCTGCCATTCTCGTGATGTACTTTTCCCTCTTGAAAATCTCTTTTAGTCGATCTGCTTCGTCATCCAGTTCATTTTAACCATAAACTTCGCCTTCTTTGCTCACATGCTGTCTCTGAAGGCTTCAAGACGTCTTCCTGGAGGATCCCTGAGATGGCCACTGTAGTCCTTGGTGTCAGTGCACCTATTGAGTGATGGCGCTATACGCATGAGCGGAAGAATTCTAAAACGACTGCAGGAAAAACACGAAGATATTACGGCGCCAGGCGACAATGATTCTTTCTTGCAGCAGAAGGTATGAAATTTTCTTGAAAGCTTTATTGCCACGAAAACATCAATATTTAAAAAAAAAAGAAATTAAAAATTTAGTGAAAAATCATCATCGTATCCTTTTTCTCTCGTCATGGGAGAAATATATATATATATATATATATATATATATATATATATATATATATATATATATATATATATATATATATATATATATATATATATATATATATATATATATATATATATATATATATATATATATATATATATATATATATATATATATATATATATATATATATATATATTATATATATATATATATATATATATATATATATATATATATTTATATATATATGTATATATATATATATATATATATATATATATATATATATATATATATATGTATATATATATATATATATATGTATATATACATATATATATATATATATAAATATATACAGTATATATATATATATATATATATATATATATATATATATATATATATATATATATATATATATATATATATTCATATATGTATATATATTATATACATGTATGCATATATATATATATATATATATATATATATATATATATATTATATATATATATATATATATATATATATATATATGTATATCTACATATATTTATATATCTATATATATGTATATATATACATATAGATAGATAGATAGATAGATAGATATCTCCTCCCGACGACGAGGGAAAAGGATACGATGATGATGATTTTTCGCTACATTTACATTTATTTCTTTAAAAAAAATGCTATTTTCGTGGCAATAAAGCTTTCTAGAAAATTTCACCCGGGAAGGACAAGATCAACTTGGAAATTATTATTATAGATAGATAATATATACGTAAATATATGTATATATAAGTATATATACATATATTTTTATATATATATATATATATATATATATATATATGTGTGTGTGTGTGTATGTATACACTGGTTTGTGCGTCTGTGTGCGTTAATTTTTCCCAATAGTTAAAAATAAGGTGGTCTCAAGAATTTCTGTTTCCTGAAATGGTCATCACTAGCGCCCAGTAATCCAGTCAGCTTCAAGAGAAAAGTGACCTTTTGTTTTAACAAGGCTTCTCCATTGCCATTGATCACCTTATTTAAGGGGAGAGAGAGAGAGAGAGAGAGAGAGAGAGATGGCTGCCTCCAGCAAGGAATGATTAAGTTTTTTCGCATAGCAGAGTAAGTTATAAATATATAGTTTTTTTATGGTACCAGCATCAAATTATAATAGTAGATTTTTTGAAGGATACAGAGTAGTTTAAATCGCTTGTCTTATTTAAATAAAAATTCTTCTTCGGAAAAGAAATAAGTTTTAGAGTCTTCAAGAACACTATTAAAGACGCACGGAAAACTTTTCCAATATTCCTGGAAAACCTGTCTACCATATACTTTGGAGGCTTGTATTTCAAGTCAATGGTCCCTGTATGCTTGTCCCGTATGAATTGGATTCATATTCTAAAAAAAAAAATAATAGTAATAAAAAAATACTCATAGTAGCATGAGTCTTAAAATGAAGTAGCAAATCCACAGTTGTATATTTATCTTTAAATATATGTACATATACATAACTGTGGAATTGCTTCTCCAATAATAATAATAATAATAATAATAATAATAATAATAATAATAATAATAATAATAATACTGAGATAATATTAAGCAAACTTTTTACTGATGAAGATGCAATTTTTAATAATTTTAGTAGGACATTTTTTAAACAACTTTTAGAGCTGGCCGTGCTGGACACGACCTTTGCCTGCAGTTTGTATAAACAAACTGAAGGGATGGCCATGGGATCACCACTTGGTCCAATTTTTGCTAACATCTTCGTGTGCTCCTGGAGGAGCGCATAATAGAAGAATGTCCCATTAGGTTCCGCCCTCTATTTTATCGAAGATATGTTGACGACACGTTCTCCTATTTCGCCATGAATGTCATGCAGAGTCCTTTCTGGAGTTCGTCATCCGACAACATCCAAACATAAGGTTCGCTATGGAGAAGGGGGTAAATAACAAACTCCCTTCCTTGATCTTATTATTTCCAGAGGTGACTCAGGTTTTTACACAGGTGTGTATAGAAAAAATACATTTACTGGTTTGGGAATGAATTTTTATAGTTCGTGTTTCTTTCATTTGAAACTGAACTCTATTTTAACCCTCCTCCATAGGGCTTACACCCACTCGTCAAACTGGAAGAGTTTCCACGATGAGATATCCTTTTTAGTGAAATATTTCAATAATAATTGTTTTCCATCACGACTTTTTTTCAGATCCCTAAATAAACTGCTACTACAGAAAATGACTCGGCAACACCTGAATCGACTGTGCCGAAACTAAAGATGTATGCAAGTTTCCCTTTCGTGCATGATGATACTTTTAGGAGAAAATGCACAGCCATTATTCAAAAAGAGTTTTCCAGCTTTAAACCTGAAAATCATCCCGAAAAATCCCTTTACAATAGGGTCTCTGTTCAGAGTCAAAGACCGGCTCAGTCCTCTGTTTTCGTCCAGCGTTGTTTACAAGTACACTTGCCCGGGATGTGATCACGGGATATACATATGTGGGATGCACGAGGAGGCTGTTGAAGGTCCGCATAGATTCCCACAGGGGCATAAGTCATAGAACAGGTAGCAGGTTATCTAATCCTGAGCAATCAAATATACGAAATCATTCAAAATTATGTAAAACTTATATTGACAGCAAGGATTTTTTCCATCCTAGGCCGAGTGCAGAACAACAACGACTTAACCATCCTAGAATCCATAATTATCAGGAAGACTGTGCCGTCGTTAAATACTCAATCGTCCTCAGTGAAATTGTTTATAGCCTAGTTTGGGCAACTGGTTTTCTTCACTCTGTTTGTACTTATTTATGTTAGTCTTGTTCTTTCTTTCATATAGGTAGGTTGTTTTTAAAATTTTAGTGAACTCCTTTTACTCATTATTGACTTGTCTTGGAATGAGGTGTTTTGTTTTAAATATTTTTACTACATAAAGAGCTGTTGCCATTGCATTAATTTGTTATTGATGTTCGCAAATTATATTATATTTTATAGCCTTGAAAATGCGACTTGGAATTCGTCATGGAACGTCGGCATTGAAAATAAACTGTAGATGATGAGGATGCCTTTCCCTACTGCTTCCTTCGTGATGTATATATATATATATATATATATATATATATATATATATATATATATATATATATATATATATATATATATATATATATATATTACTAAAAGGACCTCATTCAAACTGCATGGTATCTATGGATACCATCCAGTTTGAATGAGGTCCTTTTAGTAATTTAGTTAATGCACAGAACAATTGTGTATGTGATAAAGTTAATATATACGTATGTATACATATATGTGTGTGTTAGTGTGTGTATTAACAGATAGTTAGACACAGAGATAGATGCATAGATAGAAAGATATATATATATATATATATATATATATATATATATATATATATATATATATATATATATATATACATATATACATATATATATATACATATATATATATATATATATATATATATATATATACATATATACATATATGCATATATATAGTAGGGAGTACGGATAGGAAGAACAGTCAGCTCATCATTGATATATTTATTAATAGGTGCGCTTCGGGATCACCCATATCCCATCTTTTCTGGCTAAAAAGATACAAAAACACTAATTAAAACTGACAACAGAGCTTACAAAATTAAAATGCTTTAAAGATTGAAAAATGACAATGACAAAACAAGAAATAGATTACCTTCAGTAGTAAAGTCCAGAGGATGAAAACTGAATAAGAGTAAACAAGGTTAGCAAGTAAACAAGAAAGGCGGGGGTGGGGTGGGGTTACTATAGTACGACCGTTTTAGGAAGAGACTTTGCCCCTCTTAAACTGACCATTAACCTTCTGACTTCAAGCTCTCATTGTTTGCGCCTGTTATCAAGCACGTGTACTATAATAGAAAGTTCTGAATGAAGTTTTGTTGTCCCACTTAAATTTTAGATAAAAAAAAAAAAAAAAATTCAATATATGAAAATGATAGATGCAAGAAATTTGGAAACCTAGATGTGCTTTCATTTTCAGTTTTGTTTATTTGGATGCTGTACTGAGCAATGTTCTTGAGTTACGTCATCTACTATAGTTTTTATTACTGTTCCTTTTGCTGTTATCGAAGTCATATAATTGTGATATAGTTTTGAGCTTTTGAATTGTTTTCTTTCGTGTATGCCGTGATCCGTCTTTACCTCCTTGCTGTATCAAGGTTGAATTTTCACTGTGCACCTATAAAATAGCTCATAATAAATATTCTTTAAATATTGTTACACCCATATATATATATATATATATATATATATATATATATATATATATATATATATATATATATATATATATATATATATATATATATATTGGGTGTAACAATATTTAAAGAATGTTTATTATGAGCTATTTTATAGCTGTACAGTGAAAATTCAACCTTGATACAGCAACAAGGTAAAGACGGATTACGGCATGCATGAAAGAAAGCAATTCAAAAGCTCAAAACTATATCACAATTATATATATATATATATATATATATATATATATATATATATATATATATATATATATATATATATATATATATATATATATATATATATATATATATATATATATATATTACACATTTATACAGTATTAGATTTACCTGTGCTTTTAAAGCACTGTCATATGATACTCATCACTGCTGTGGCATTTCTGTTATATGTAGATTTTTAAAGATATTTCTGCCACTTTCTGTCGAAAAAACAGATCTATATTTCAATTTATTTCAATTTCAGTGTTCAACAGGATATCACACAACAAGGGAAAGCAATAAATTTATTTACAATCGAAGTATGAGGAGACATTACTTATGAAGAATCCTCGTCAGAGGATGCTACATCGATAACAAAAGAATCTATATATTTATCAATGCAAACATCTCTTGAAGCGTCATCTCTTTTTATATCTTCGGCATGTCTCACATCATTAGCCCAGTTGTCAGAAGTTATGGATTCAATTGCTTCTTTGACCAAAGGAAGCAGGTCTGATTTTTTAAAATGATTCTTCTTTGCCACGTATGATTTCACCTGCGCCCATATCAGTTCTGTTGCATTATACTGGCAGTGATATGTAGGCAGCCTAACCACTATGTCCATGATCTCTTGCCAGTCTGTCAATCACGTAATCATTTTCTTTACATGAATGTCTTTGCAACTTTACTAATTTTTATTAGCCAGTCTTTAACTTCATCCTTTTTGGCAGACATTGTCGGAGGTTTATTAATTCGAACTGAATGATAAGAAGCGTTATCCAACACTATGATGGCAGATGGCCCTATATTGGGAAGAAGCTGGGTTTTAAACCATTTTTCAAACACTGCAGAATTCATCTGAATTTCTAGATTGCGTATCCCTTGTCAGCTGGGTGCTTGATCATTGATAAAAATATTACCCAGAAATGTGGTTAATATTGCAACCAATATTGTGATTGTGTCTACTTACTCTCCAATGTTATTGATGTACAATTAGAAGGAATAAATCATAGGTAAAAATTTTTATTCTGTCACGCCTCTCTCTCTCTCTCTCTCTCTCTCTCTCTCTCTCTCTCTCTCTCTCTCTCTCTCTCTCTCTCTTTTTTTTTTTTTTTGCCCAGCTAGTGGAATAGTAAGCGGAACCATAAAAATGATGAACATTCTTTATGATTAGTTTTCTGACGAATATACAAATAATTTTTAACTATAATACACAACTGTGATGTAGCTGTCCTTTACGGATTCAAACAGAATTAGAGAAAATGACAAAAAAAGACTGTCATCCTCAATCAGTGCAGTGCTTATACCTCTGGCAACACTAAACCCCGCTATATAGTACTTATCCTATGTTTATTTATTTGTGTTGTTACATTAATTGCATAATATCAATATCACGGATCGCTACTATCACAATATTATCATATAAATAAAACAGGTTAATTTGCAGCAAAACAACAAATACAAACGCTATTACAATGATTGTTTACGATTTCGTGCGTCTGGTAGCATGCTACGGGTGACTACCGTCTGAAAACCCTCCGGATTGTGGTAAGTGTGAGGTCTCATCTCGGCCGTAATCAAAGGGTTAAATCTTCTACTTGAGTCAGTTGGTAATAAAATCAGCTCTTATTACAACCATCTCCGCAACTTTCATGGGCCTAATCGTTACCAAGAGACCTAATTTCGTTATACATTCTGATGTCTTGCCATATTCAGTGGGTGATCATTTGAACTTTTAACAGTAAATATTAACAGCAGAAAAGAAAAGAGTCCTGCAAGTGTTTAGACATTTTGCTTCCGTGAGAATTATTCTCAGAATTATCTTTGTGAATTCCTCTTAAATGATTACTGTTCCTTAAATACTATGTTACACTGTTGACGTACAATATCAGGTTTATATTTTTAGCAATACTTTTATTAATTTTTTGGATCCTTGTGACCCATTTTGTTATGAAAGTAATGAGACGCCTTCCTACCCCTTGGATTGACACCGAAATTCAAGATGCAGTTCTACTTACGAGACAACTTATTTAAAAGAATTTAAACCAAATATACAAGAACCAAATAACTTATTTAAAAGACTTTAAACCAAATATACAAGAACCAAATGCGGAAAATAATTACATACGGAAGAATAAAAACGTCAAGGTAATGATGCCCAATGAGAACAAAATCCATTACACAGAATTTTTTTAATTTAAGGGTAACATGAGGGGGACGTGAAATGTCATCAACAACATAATACCTCCAAGCAAAAATCTACTGGGTTTTTCGCTAACATAGAAAGAACTTGTTTGACAGCCCGCGGGAAAGGTTCTTCAATCAGTTTCGCCATCTAAATCATTATTCACTGGAAGTAATTCAGATTCTGCCAGTTTAGATACTGATTCTTGTTGTAAAGCATTTAAAACCTAAAACTCTTGTGGCTCTTGACGGGATTTCGTTCAGCTTTTTATTGACTCTGCCTGTGACAGTAGTTTTCTGCATTGTAGTTAACCCACCAATGTTACAGGCAACTACCCTGACCCTTGGAGCACAGTTTCGTAATTCCCGTTTACAAGGGAGATACTGAAAATTTTTGAAATTATAGCCCCATTACTTGTTTGCCTGTCATCTCTGAAATACTCCATAAAATCATTGTCATTCAGTTATTAATTACCTGGCTTTCCTTGAATGAAGCCACTTACTGGCTAACGAACACGGTCTTGGACCTAACCTTTGAATGGAAACCGCGGCACTTAAGGTTGCTAATAAAATCTGTGAAACCATAGGTAGTAAAAGAATCACTCATTTTATTATTGGATTTATCTAGAACGTTTGATCGAGTTCACCAAGTTCCAATCTGTTCGTATTGGATCTGTCTTATCGTCTCTTGAGGTGGTCACTTTCTGCGTACATAAGGGGTCGATTCTTGACCCATTGCCTTTTATTGATCTAAATCAGTGATCTGCCACAATGTATACGAGCTGGTGCTCTTGTTATTTATGCCGATGGTACCCAGATTTTGCAGACCGGGGACTTAAAAATCTTCGAAAATTTTATTTAAAAAAATCGAAAATATGTTGACTCATGCAAAATATTTTAATAGGAACGGCCTCTTCCTTTACGAAAGCAAAACTGTTCATTTTCTTCGGATCAAGACAGAATGTCTTTCGCATCCTTGAGAACACAAATGTAAATTTCAGTAATATGACACTTGCCCTGTCACACAATTAAAAACCCTAGTGTTTTCATGAATTGTAATGATGAACTGTATCAGAGTGAGTTATTTGAGCCAGACTGTCGTGTCATGGTGGTAATGTCGTTGGCACTGATTACCTGAAGTGAGCTATTAGTCAGCTCAGTGGTCTGGTAAAACTAAGGTATACTTAACCTGAAGTGCTGCTCGCGGGTCTGGGATCTGACTAATGGAACCCAAATGGAGAAAGGAAAACAAAAAATTACCCCAAAGGTCGCCGTTGGTGCCCGAAAAATGACCATGTAATTCCAATATTTGAAAAGTTAGATTGATTACGAATGGAGCAAAAGTATTTTAACGATATATGTCTTTTTAATTTACAAAGTTAGAAATAAACTGCCAGATGGCCTTTTTTCTTTGCTGACAGTAGGCCAGAATCGTATTTAGTCCGAGAACTTACACCGACATGGGAGAGAGGCATGTGAAATGTAATTAGTTCCATATTTTGGAAAGGTCTTCCTGCAGAAGTTAGAAAATGCCAAATCGTATCTTCATGTGAATACACCTTATCGTACAGTTACTCCAAAAATAAATCAACTCCTCCTCGTTTAACCGTTTGTTTTCATCACTGTCACCGGTTTCAGGGACTTTCAGAGATAATCTCTTTTTTAATGCTCATTAAGGTCTGAAAATTTTAACTCTAGTAGTAAAATTAGTTTAGAAACTGTTTTCGTAAAATTAGTTTAGAGACCCTTCATAAGAAGTAGCTCCTTTATTATTTTTTCACTTGAAAGCTTTTTGCTGATTGATTTTACGGACCACATTATTTACACGACTTTACAGTTTTAGAGTATGTATTTATTTTATCATATTTCTGTTCTGCAGTATTGCTATATTTGTTTGTATTTCTGTTTCTACCAATGTCAAAAGTATTGTAATGCAGTATTACCCCCTTTACACTAGATATAAGTACATTCAAGTTGAATACCATCCATTTTATTAAAAGTATAATGTTTCAATAACAATAAGAATGTTCTTATATGTTCATAGAGCGAAAGGTAATGTACAAATTAAATACTGAAACGTATGTAATAACCATTTTTGATGGAACAAAGTATTCCATCAAAAATGACTTAGGCTTTGACTGCATCTATTAATCCGTCTGTGTGCTGTTCCTTCTTGTTCATTATGGCTCTTTCATTATCTTCGTTCTTAACTTATTCTCTCTCTCTCTCTCTCTCTCTCTCTCTCTCTCTCTCTCTCTCTCTCTCTCTCTCTCTCTCTCTGTGTAAGCGCATGGGTTACTAAAAATAATAACAGTACATTTACTGTCTAAAGTCTTTCCACTTCATGGTATTGTCTTGCCCTTCGCTTTTGACTTCGATGACAAGGTGCATGGCATTTTTCCATTATCGTTTTCCTACAGTCTTTTCTTCGCTGATAGTGGAAACCGGAAGTTCCTCGTTTTTTACTGCTTTTCAAA